>NC_071468.1:8252161-8569661 GCF_028500815.1 Rissa tridactyla
CAGTTTGTGCCAAATGCTGAAGATAAGTGTAATTCAGAGCAGTGATCCAGAGTACTATGATGTGAAATGTGTCGATGTAAATGTTTAATCCTAAAGTGCTCATTGTTTTTTTGTTTGTTTTGTTTTTTTCTATTAGGAAAAAAGAACTGCTTTCCAGGGATGATTTAGAGTTACCGTGGAGACCACTTTATGAAATGTTGGAAAGGATATTATACTCCAAAACAGAACATCTTGGATTAAATTGGTTTCCCAAGTAAGTTTGCATTTTAAAACATTTCATAGGCAATAAGTACCTGTAATGCTTGGAAGTACTTTGAAATTTGCTTTTAATATCTGGAATTTGATACACGGTGAATGTTTTGCTTATATTTTCATTAAGTATTTTTCAGTAATTGCATGCAAGACTGTACTAAGTCACGTATCCTTCTGCCAATGAATTGTTTGTTACGATGTTCCTCTCTTTATGAATGTGATTGAGTTCATTTCTAAATATGCTGGAACAGGGATCTTCATCAACTTGTTTTAGGATGATAACCAACAGTTTAACAGATCTAATGTTAAAATTTTAATGATATTCAGGTTAAATGTCTGCTGTTCAGTTTTATAACACAGTAAGTGTTTGGGAAAATAAATATTATACTGTGGTTAAATATTTGTACTGTAAATATTCCCAGTATCCGTAATCTAGGTGTAGATCAGCATGCATACAAAGAAAAGTGACGTGCCTTCTATAGGAAATACATATATGTGTGTGTATATATATATATATTTTCAAAGTGATGCTATCTTGAAAAATCAATTTTTTTCCCAGTTAAGAATTTTAAAAATGTTCTGAATTTAAAAATGAAAACTTGTTCATGCTGAATTTCTTTTGTGGCTACATAGCTGGAAAAATAATTTTGCTAATTGTACTATTTTGCTAAATTACATTATTCTGCTAATTGTAGATATTACTTGCCAGTGAAAATCCAAAAGAGCGGAGCCTTTTTTTAGTTGGTTTATTTTATGCATATCCCAGCACCTACTGAAACGGCATACTTTGCTCTGTGGGGATGTTGAGTAGTCACTTTTCATTTGCTGTGTGAGAAACTAGCGTAGTGGGGAAGAGACTTTTCCAAGAGGGAAAAGAAGGTTAAGCTGGGAGGAGGATATCGGTTGTGATGGTCTGTCTGAAACTTTTAGCTTTTATTAACTGTGTTAGATATCAGACACTCAACCTTAATATGCAGTGCGATTTGTTCTCATACGGTGTTTTTTCTTTTTTTTTAACATCAATTTTGAGGGGTATCTTTTTGGTGGAAGTCGAGATTTTTTTTTAAAAGTTGATTTGATTTATAGCTGTTAATTTAACTACTGTTTTAATTTTTTTTTTTTTTTACATTCAGTTCATATCGACCAGGCTTGTCTTCACCTAAAACATTTGTGCTTAATGTATTACATAGGTGGTAAGAATGACTTTTTGTTTTGTTCAGCTCTGGCCGATGTGTAGTCTTCTGCATGTTCTGTTAGATTGTAACACTTGTCACACAGGTGTAATTTTCTGCATAAATAATTGTATTGGAAAACCAGTGTTAACATTACACCACTGTTTATGAGAATGTCGCACTGTATGTAAACCTTTCTAATTGGGGAACAAGATAGCGTGTGTGAAATGGCTGATAAAGTGGCTATATGCTAACTAATTTAACCAGCATATATATTTCAAGACTCAAAGGTAAATTTTACATTTGAATTATTGCTGTGTCTGAATATGAACAAAATCAGTATTGGTGTGGGAGTGCATGTTACTGAGTAAGTGTACCTTACTATTAAAAACTATGAAATCATGGAAAGTGCTTTAGCAGTGAGGTAATAGGTTCTGGAAAATACACCCAGCAACAATCTTGTAGCCGTGAAGTGTGAAAAAAAGTTTCTGTATTGGAAGAGTTTACTGTGAATTTTTGCAGTGAAAACCGTATCAGAAGTTTTGGTGTATGTATAAATTCAGAAAACTGGTATAAGTGGAATTGCAGAGGTTTTTTTGATTTTTTTTTTTGATTTTTTTAAAAAGAAATTTTTAGTTGTACTAATCCAATGAGAGATTGATATTTGGCTTCCTGTAGTTTGAAATTCACTAAAATAATTTGTGAAACTATAGCTGGTTGCTCTTTTCATTGTCTTAATTTAAGCTCTTGTAATGGAGTGTCCACTGCAGGACAAGAATTTCACTTAAGGCCTGAATCTGTCCTCAAAACCTGAAAACTCTGCTTTTACTGGTTTTTGATAATGCAGGAGTCAACAGTGTCAGTTTATATGTTAATTGTTTTAGCTGAAACATGTTTCTCTTTGAAAATGCAGGGGGAAAAACTCAGATTTACAAATTAATGTGGTCTTGTCCTTTCCAAAAGAAGAAAATTATCTAGTGCCGAAATGATGACTAGTGATAGGCGTTAATGGTAATGTTGGGTGTTTTTTAATACATCATAGAATGTGTTGGGTTGGAAGGGACCTTTAAAGGTCATCTAGTCCAACCCCCATGCAATGAGCAGGCACATCTTCAACTAGATCAAGGTGCTCAGAGCCCCGTCCAACCTGACCTTAAATGTTTCCAGTGATGGGGTATCTACCACCTCTCCGGGCAACCTGTTCCACTGTTTCACCGCCCTCTTTGTAAAAAATTTTCTTCCGTCTAGTCTAAATCTTCCCTCTTTTAGTTTAAAATCATTACCCCTTGCCCTATTGCAGCAGGCCCTGCTAAAACGTTTGTCCTCATATTTTCTGTAGGCCCTTTTAAGCACTGAAAGGCTGCTGTAAGGTCTCCCCAGAGCCTTCTCTTCTCCAGGTTGAACAACCCCAGCTCTCTCAGCCTGTCCTCATAGGGGAGGTGCTCCAGCCTTCTGATCGTTTTTGTGGCCCGCCTCTGGACCCGCTCCAACAGGTCCTTGTCTTTCCTGTGCTGAGGGCCCCCGGGTTGGATGGAGTACTCCAGGTGGGGTCTCACCATGGTCATATCCATGTGGCAAGGCATAATAATAATAAGCTAATAATTCTTCAGGTAACAAGGAGGAACTAAAAGCAAAGAAAGCTGAATGGGATGAGAAGTTTTCCTTTATCTCGTTAAATACACTGTTGTTTCAGTAATTAATAGCAGATACCTCTCAGTGTTAGTGGCTTCATTATCTCTTGATTACAAGTGTTTTAATATCTTATCCAAATGGTCAACATTAAATACCTGAGCAAGGACAGGAGTATGAACTACAGTAGGCTGATCCAATTCCATGTGGTTTATGTATATAGTTGTTTGCTGTTGTGCTTTTTTAGTCCATGGCTAGGTTTAGTGGTAGAGTAGCATACAGAAATCTGTGAGTGCAATAACTGTAGATATTTTTGAGCAATTCTTTAGTAATGGGTATGCAGAAAATAATCGAAAGTGGAAGAGAGGCCACTACTAAAAAGTTGGAGAGAGTTGGTTCAAAGGGATAATGAAGACAGTAACCAGCAGTCTCTTGGTCTCCACAGCTATATTCTCCTGTCCTTTTCTAACTAGTAGCCATCAAACAGGAATCTTTCAAGATGTCTTCTCTAGTTGGTCTGTAGTTTTAACTGTGTCTTAGATGGAAGTTTCCCTATGTACAAAACTGTCTGCTGGTGTGTTTTTGTTTCTAGCTTCCATTCTAAATTTGTGATCAGAAGGCAGGAGGGGACATCCCTTCCAGTCTTTGTCCTTTGCTCTCTTCCACTAGCATATGCTGAGATCTGACTGAAAACTTGTGAATTTGAAAGACTTGTGGATCTCTGGCATCAGTGTGTCTTAAAATTCCTCTGTCCTTCAGGTTCTCTTTAGTAATAGTTTACTTCAGTGGAGTGCAATAGTATGGGGATAGCGTTTTTGTTTTGTCACACAAATCTTTTTCATGTTAGTCTTTAATGCTCACAAGGAATGTTGCTGGTCCATGCTTTATTTATCTACTCTTGGAACAATTGTTACCTATTTCCTAACTCTTTCAAGAACAGTATTCCCTTTAACCCACAATCTTCATGAGGTTCATGCAGAGTTTGATCTTATTTTTGTTTAATGAATGGTTGGCCATTCCTCTTCATATTTTAGAGGCCATCAGTTCAAAATTTTCATTCTGGGAGACATCATGGATTGACTTTGTCACTGTTGCATAAAATGTACAGAATTTTGCATCTACTGGAGCGCTGCTTGAACTGAAGTAGTGATATGAGGGCTGGGTGGGCTTTTGCTGGCTTGCAGTGAATGTTGAGATGCTGAAGTGAAATAGTGGTTTATCTGTTTTATATTTCTCCTGGTTTGTACGGGATCAGCTTATTTTTTTTGTAGGACTAGAGAGAGAGTGTGTGCATGCTCAGTATTTGCGTGTCTCAAAATTAACTGACCTAAACTGATCTTTGGTAAAACTCGAAAGATGATACATTTGCATCATCTCTTTCTGATCAAAATAGTGTTTCTGTATGTTAGTTTTTGATGATGAACTTAAGGATGCAATTTTTCTATTAAAGAAAGAACATCTAAATGATGTAGGAAGTTCTTCTGCCAGAACTCTTTCATTTGGGGAATGTTTTTTGGTAAAAGTGTGATTTAGTCTTGAGTTGGTCTTGTAATAGAAGATTTGAAGAACCTGACAGTTTACTACCTTTATGGTTCCATCAGTATCTCTCTCTCTCTCTCTCCTCCCTGTCCCTTTTATTCTTTGAGTTTATTCTGAGGTTTAGCCTTTTTTAAGTGGTTTGACGACATCCTGTGGCAATTTATGTTAAAGTGATTTCTCAAATATGTTTTCTTGCTATGGATGAGAACACTTTTAAAATCAGCTGTTAATGGTGAGGGAAGCTAATGAAATAACCATTGATTTGCAGATAGTTCACTTCTCTTTCTTAGAACCACTGGACAAAAAACAAATCCAGGTTGAAAAGGACAAATATAGTATTTGGAGTCTAATAACAACGATTTTATGAAGTCTGTTGCCTTTATCTTACAAATACTTATGAAGTCTATAAACCTGTTTTTTATGTTTGTGTTTTCAACTTCCCCTAAAAAGTTACCTTGCTCTGCTGGTTGTTCATGGATAAAACGCAGGATATTACTTGTAAGAAATAATAATAATTCTTCACTCTTCACTTAAATGCCGTAAATATTAGAGTGGTATATGAAAAACAGAATAAGGAGTTTAGCAGAGCAATTTTAATTGTTATGATTAGGCCTGTGTAGAAGGCGATTAGCTACTGCATGTTCACAGAAGACATTTAGTTGCATCAACATTATCTTAAGCTCTTGAGGGAAGAATCAGCAAACGATTGTTTATTTTATACTGTCACTGAAATTTGGTAATATGCTATCCGTAACGTTTCCTTTCTTGTTTCAGTTCTGTAGAAAGTGTTCTGAAAACACTTGTGAAGAGCTGCAGGCCGTAAGTATTTGTTATTTTGTTGTTTGGTGGTTGGTTGGTTGTTTTTTTTTTTTTTTAAGCCTGTATTTTTAATATTACCTTAAGATGGGGAAGAAAAGTGTTGGTGGGGCTGGGGGGAAGAAAAGCCAACAACCTCCCCCTAAAAATCCCGCCCGCCCTAGTAGTCATTCCTTTGCTGCTGATGTCCCAACTCAAATGAGAAGTTTGGGGTGGAGGGTTGAGACTTTTCTGTTTTACTGCATTATGAATGATGAATACCTCAGGTTCATAGGTTGCTTAAAATGAAAACAAAATGACAGGCATGTTCCATGGTATAAAATTTAAACAAAGTGTAAAATTTTTTTTTTTTCCTCTTTAACAACCTTGGTTGAAAATTCGTTAATAGCTAGTTAAGCCAGGATATCACTTGCTAAGGGCACCGTTGCTTTTGCTCTTGTGTGCTCTGTTAAGTTCACTGGGAATGTGTGTGCCTGAACCAGTCTTGCTCTGCGCTCATTGACTTTGCAGTATCTTAAGCCGCTAACAAAGATGCAGAGAAGAGACTTGTTCTCTTTTATTCACCATTCATATGGGCATTTGTAGTTATCATCTGCTTTCATGGGAGCAGTTGTTTCATATACTGATGTTAATTCATTGAGCATTCCTGTAGGAGATACTGTCCTAAACACATGCTGTTAGTATGAGGAACATAAGGACAAAGCAACCTTACACTTCTCCCAAATATGTGTGGTTTGTAGCTAAATTGGTTTTCAGTGTTGATTTTTGGGGGGTATCTGTTATGAATACAAAAGTCACTAAAACAGAGTATTTTAAAAATGAAAATGTGATACTTGTTTCTTGAAAATTCTGACTTAAGGTTGGGACACTGATAATGTTACTTCCAGTTGGCCCCATATCAACTGCAGTAATTATGCTGTAGAAGCAGTTGTATGTGGGATGCATTTTAAATACTGCATTGCATGGATATTTTGGGTTTTTTTAAAGAAATTAAATAGCCACTTCAGGATTCCTATAATGTTCAGATATATGTTTCATGTGTCTTAAGTCATCTTACAAATGTGAATAGTAGTTGTTTTGGCCAGCCTTTGCACTGAAATGGTTTTGCATTGTACAGAGTCTTTTTCTGGTTCAGGGAGAAAAGAATCTTGTTACATTTGTGGTCTTAAGGACATCACAGGTGCATCGTTTTAATCCTAACTTTTTTTTTTGTGAAGGTTAAGTGGAATTGAGACCTGCCTATCTGTTGCCCCTGGGTACATGTTCTTACTGTAAAACTCAGATTTACTGCAAATTAATAGATAATTTTAAATATGTTTAAAAAAGACCCAAACTTTAAAGCCCAGCCTGTGTATGTTCAGTGGTTTCCTTGTTTTCAGATATTTTCCAGAAGATGCCACTGCAGAGATGCTAGATGAATGGAGACCTTTAATGTGTCCATTTGATGTTACCATGCAAAAGGCTATTACCTACTTTGAACTATTTCTACCTACTACCCTTCCTCCTGAACTTCACCAGAAGGGTTTCAAGTAAGTGTAATTGAATGTCTGTTGTTATAGTATTCTGTTGCAAATGCAAGTGATTATCTTTTACAGGATGACTTGAAGTCAACCAGCAAAATGAACGGTGGCTTTTAACGGCATTTTTGGAAGGTGTTCAAGACAGAAATTCTGTCAGCTTTTTTCTTTTGTAAAAGTAACCTGAGGGAAGCTAGTACCTGTTCTCTGAGTTCTCCTTTCTCTAGAGTAAAGCACACAGTATACGGTAAAGCAAACTAAATTGAATTAAATGCACTTTAATTCTGAAGGAATAGTCTCACAAGTTAAAAATCATTAACCATAGCACAACTTTAAGTCCTACCTTCTATTTAATTTGGGGTAGCTTCTGATGAGTCCTTCATGTAGGCTAAAGTACAGCTGTTGCTACAGATTTGGGATGGTGAGGTAGAGGTCTTCAGTTCACTGTCAAGATGTGGAAATGTGAGATGGTTGGAAGCCTGCTATAGGAAATGAATTTGAGTATTAAAGGAGAAACATTTGCAAGACGGGGCCGTACCTGGATCATCTTTAAGGTAGAGCTACTGTACTTCAAAACATAAGCCAGTGATGTTTAATGCACATAGAGGTTATGTAGGCTGGTTAGGTTAAGGTATATTTATGTATAGAGTTAGTGAAAACTTCAAGGAAGGAAGTGAATGTAGTTTTTAAAGGCAAATTTAAGTAAAGGACTGGTATGGAGGGTTTGCATACTTGGCTTCAGGTGAATCCAGAATAGAAGCTAATGATGTTTCTAAACATTGGTCAGTAAGAACAAATTTTAGACTTTAAGGTAGAGGGAAATGAAATGTTATTTATTTTCATCTGGTTTACCCGTGTTGGCATAGCAATATGTAATGAAATGGCAAAGCTGAAGTAGATAAGAAAACTCCTGGTGTAACACTTGTGTGAAAAAGTGGGTTCAAAAAAGAGTAAGAGGAGGAAAGGTAAAAGAAGCAAGGACTGAAACTCAGGATCAGTTTTGGGGGTAGGGAAGGTGCTGTGGGAGACAGTGATACAAGCATGTCCATGTTGATCCCTGTTCTTGTTGAAGGAGTTGAGAGGCAGGTGAGTTCCTGGGGATGAATATCCAGTGAGGGAGCTGCTTTAACAACATTAAAATAATTTTGTTTCTGCTCTGTTGCAGGCTTTGGTTTGATGAATTTATAGGCCTTTGGGTGTCAGTTCAAAATCTTCCCCAATGGGAAGGGGTAAGTATTTACTTTTCACCTATGCTAGTAGAAATCAATTTAAATGTTCCACAGTGTGCTTGCAAGGCATTGAAGTCAAACAGTGATAGAATGGATTATTTTTTTCCTTCTGCTTTGACTAGTACAAGAAAGCAGAGACAAGAATTTCACTATTGTTAGCAAGCAATTACTGGCGGACTAAATGAGACTGCACTTGTGCTTGGTGAACATTGTTTCATGGCCAGCTGAGCTCCTCTTTCCAGACTTGGGAATGCTGGCATTTTCCAGACTGCCTGCTAATGCTTACAATGATGCAATGTGCTATTGCGATTTCTATAAATTATAATTCTGTAAACTCCCATCTTTTATATCTTCACACATCTTTCATGATTCCTAATTTTGAGCAGTAATGCTTTGCCTTGACTGCAATGAGTTGTTGTCATCTTTATTTCGGATACAGGAAAGAACCTGTACTCCCCTTGGCCAAAAATACCATTGGGCAATATCTTTCAAGGAAAATAGTCTACTATGTACCTGTCTGCCTTTTTTCTGTGTCTCATATGACTAGAGACAAACTTGAGACACCACCACCAGCAGCTTAGGTGCTGTTGTTGTCAGCTGACCTGTAGCTTGGCTTTGCTGCAGTGAAAGTTGGCATATTACCAGATTTTTTCCATACTCAGTATGAACATAAGCTCATTGACCATCTGTCTCCTTTTACTAATCTCCTGCCTATGTACATAAGGAGGACTTCTCAGTGTCTTTGGAGAGAGCTGATTTCTAAAACAACTGTTGAACGCTAACTTTGTAGCACGTCCTGTTTCTGGCAATTCCTTTGTGAAAAGACTTGTGCGTAGGTCTTTCTAGTGTGAGTTATGTTTTATCACAAGTAAAGGAAGGCAGTCTTTCCAGCAGTTGGCAATTGTCCACATTTGAACTGGGGTAATTGCCAGAGTTTTATTTGTCTACTGTCTGTAGACACTTCTGCATCTTTCTGATGGCTATCCAAAAAGTCACAGTTCTGTTTACCCTTTCTGACAGAAACATGACAGCCTGCACTTTAATATCATGATTTGGTTTATTTCTGTCAAACTGTCTTAACAAATAATCATCAACACTCTTTCATATGTTGTGTCTGATTTCCCCCCCCTCACTGTATTCTGACAGTTAGCTTGGAAGGCCCAAACAATTTTATTTTTTCCCCAAAGCTTTCACTTTTTGCTGTCTTGTCCACTTCTTAAGGGCAGGCTTGTGTATTTCATCAAGCTTGGATGCAGATAATTAGACATATGGGTTCTGACCGTGCAATCCAATTCAAGTCTCTGTACGCTGCAAGCTTTGGCAGGAGTTAGACTTGCTGTTTGAAGGGGAGCTATAGAATCAATTGCCTTTGTGCATGGTAAGGTGTTTTTTTCCGGTGGGTATTTCTTAGTATCAAACAAAAAGGTAGATCATTTAAGAAAATGTAACACTTGTCTTAAGGCTGTGTCAGATGTGACTGTCCTGAGTTGAATTTGTGTGTTTTCCAAAGCTGTCATGTCTTTCGGGCTGAGAGGTGGACTGTTCTTCTGTGAATATCTGTCTCTGAATTAGGCAGGATTATTTAAGGCCCTTCCTTTTCGCTTCGCCGTAGCTTCAAGATATTGATACAACTGTTAGGGCTCTTGGAGACCTGACAGGTATTTCCCTCATTGGACAAGCTTATAAACGAGTGTTGGTGGATTATGTGCTTTCTCACAATCAGGATATGAGAATAAGACTTCATCTTCTTTTTTTGTTTAGTCCTGATAACTCTCTTTCCTGAGGACATCTTTCACTTCCCTTTTGGACTCATGAGACTGTCTTCTGGCAATAGAGTATCTAATTCTTCATAGATAGTCACATACTGCCATCCCATCTAACAGCTAATGCCTGTGACCTTTACAAGCCACCGTTGTGTATAAAACAAAGCTTACAAATGTGACAGCCATCAGCAAAGGCAAGTGCACTTTAAGTAGGATGGATCATGCAGAAGCTAAATAGTCCTTCAAGATGTGTTGGTTGAATTTTCTTCAATGCCTATATATAGATGCTGTTTTAGGCCAGTATCCACGTTCAGCTCATGTGAGAGTGCTCTACTGGTGAGGAAGCACCATGAGATGAATTGGCAAGCATAGGTGCTTCAGTGTTACTGTGGAATGTATGCATGGCGTGTCACTTTCCAATTGAAGTTACTGAGAACCAGGATGATGCATTGGCAGACAAAGTGGATAGCACAGGGCCTATTCCCTTCAAAGAAAGTGGTCTATCTTGGATACCTGTTTATTCTCTTCCCAAACCTCTTATCTTCTCCAGAGCCTATCTTTCTCATTCTTGCATGTAAGAGGATTCCTAATGTGTTTTTGGTAGGGTTGCGTTCTTCAGAATATTCCTTAGGATGTTTTCTAGTAACCAATCCAAATAGTCCTCTATGCAAAGGCTATGAAAGTAGGTATCAGGTTTCTGTTAAGAGGAGTCAATGAAATAACCAAGTTAGAGCCTGATCTGTTATGAGATTTTTGCTTTGCCTGTGCTGCATTGTGGATTTGCTGGGAAATCTCTCTTCCAAGCTATCCCTGGAGTTTGTTCCAAACCTTTGCTGCAGAGATGAATAGTCTGCTATGCCCTGTTGATAAAATGGTGGTAACGTTTGAAGGGCTCTGAAGCTTAGTACAGGTGTCTTTCTGTAAGCTACTACCAGGGGTCTTCTGCTCTGTGGAAGCAGTTCAAAAAGGGGAAAAAGCACAAAGCTGTTCAAAAGTGGAGAAGATATTTCTTATGAAAAGCTAAATTCTTTGACATCACTAGATGAACAACAAACTTATACTTAAGCTATATGTTCTTTACAGTTGTTCTGACAATAAGTAGTTGGGAAATAAAATGGTAGTGAATGCATTCTGCCTTTCATGTTAATTCACAGAGTTGGGGAAAGGGAGAGCGTGCAAATATCTTCTAAAAGTACTATCAGTACATCTTTATGTTAAAAAAAAAAAAAATCGAAGAGATAGGGGTGTATATTCTGATACGATGCCTGTCCCAGAACTTAGATCACAATTACCTTCTTTGTGAGTGCTCAGATGAGTAATGAGTTGGACTTCTGAAGGTAGGAATTCAGATGCATTATGAAATATTGGTGGCTTCTGGTAGAGTGAAACCTCATATTGCAAGTGCTTTAGTGCCATGAGTAGCTTTTATCTTGCATCTGTAAAGTAGATTGAGGGCTTGGCGCGTCTTTTATTATAAATACATTCTAATGAATATTCCCTTCTTTTATGGTTGTTTTCAGCACCTAGTAAATCTTTTTGCTCGCTTGGCCACTGACAACATCGGGTACATAGACTGGGATCCGTATGTACCAAAGGTAATGTTTCTCATTTTATGAAATTATTTTATTTTGTTTACTTTGAGATAAGTCTTCAGTATTACTATGCTAAGAATATTTCATATTTCCTGTGTCGGTCTCATACTGCAGTGCCCCAGTTTTTCAAATTAGAAGCGTTCATTTGACGACCTGAGCTAAACTTTGAAAATTTAAAGCATCCTTTTGTAACAGTCAGCATTGGAAGTTGTTACTGTTATCACTCAAAACCAAATCAAAGCAACAACATACCTTACTAGACAAGTGGTGTCTGATTACGTAACTAATCCCGTGTTCTTGTGGAAATGGCCCTTAATGATAGTCTTTTAATAAATAGTATGTATGACCTTTGAGTCTTAGCTTATGGATTTCTTTTAAAAGATGTTCAGAATAGTTATATTGTTTACAAAACCCCAAAACCACCAAACAGCTTTTGATTAGAAAATTAATTTATGCCAGTGTATGGGATAAATTAATAAATTATTTTATGCCAATGTTTGTTTTTTCAGATTTTTACCAGAATTTTGAGGAGTTTAAACCTTCCAGTGGGAAGCAATCAAGTAGTTGTTCCAAGATTCTTAACAAATGCTTATGATGTAGGACATGCAGTAATGTGGATCACAGCCATGATGGTTAGTAACTTTTTCAAAAAGTGAACCAAGAACTAGTGCAAAGCTTTAAGCAAGTATGTAAAACTAATGTTTGCTCTGTTTAGCTCACTGCAGAAGTTTTTAGACTTATCTTTTGCCCAAGGTTTGTTTTAAAGTCCATTGTTTCACTGTCAGTCTGGAAAGTGGATGGAAAGGTTTATTTCACAGCTGCTGTCTGTGGCATTCTGGAAATTAACAGCCAGCTACAAGCACCACTGTGGATACACGATTGAGAGCTACTGAGCAATTAAATGACTCTCTTAGAGTGAACCTCGGAGCAGATGGAAAGAACTTGCTACTTAGTGCTGAGCTGAAGGTGGGGAAGGGAGGGAATTAGCAGGTGTGATTTTGATATTGCCGTGGTAAGTGAGAATGCTCTCTTGTACCTCATACTACTGTGTTAGCTGTTCATTTTAACTTACTCTGTGTAATAAAATTCTGTGATTTATTTTTACAGGGTGGACCAAGTAAACTAGTGCAGAAGCACTTGTCTGGACTGTTCAATAGCATTGCCTCTTTTTACCATCCTTCAAATAATGGACGCTGGCTGGTGAGTTTTTAGCATGTAAAGATAATAACTTTGGCTGTAATTTCAACAGTCAAATCTGTCAAATCAAAGTGTTGATAGATGTACTATGTGCTCCAACAGCCAGGTTGTCTGTTGGTTGTATGATATTTTGAGGCTTTAATTTTAAAGACCTGTGATTGTACTGTCATTCAAATCATACTTTTATTCTGATGTCAGGACCATAGCTAGTCGGAATATTCTTCAAACATCTAACCCAAGTGCAGTTTAGAAGTCCAAAACTAGGCCTCTAATTCATAAATAGCTAGGAAAAAGAAGTCAGCACTTTAAAGGAGGATGGTATACAGCATCAGTATTGCTTGTGTGACATAGCTTTCATGTTACTGACCTGTCTTTAAGTTAGCAAAATCTAGTTTTGATTGACCAAAGCAAAAAAGATTTTTAATGCATAACTGGCTTGATGAAGCATAACTTTTTGATGGTGTAGCTAGTCGAGTCTTCTGCTAGAGAATGTAAGAATCTCCCTGTGATAACTGGTAGAAAGTACAGATTAAAACAGCAAGGCTGGTCAAAGCAGTGCCAAAGGAGCTGACTTGTTCTAGAATAGCATATTTGCTTACACATGAATGTGCGGAGAATTCTCTCAAAGATGTCCTAGTGACTGTTAAGTAATGTTGATTCTTGACTATATCTTTTGTTTGTATTTTTCATTATTTTTTTTAAATCATAAGGCATTAGTGCTGGCAGCATAATTGTTAATATTTTGGGAACTGAAGTTTAATGACAAATTGTGAATGTTGTATTTTAAAACTCTTCTGAGCTTTCTTTTATTGCACTTGTATAATTTCAAGATATTAGCTTATTAATTGTCTGTTGTACACCTAGCCGCTCAGGTTCTGCTACTACTAAGTAACTGAATGGCATTTCTTGTATATTCAACAGAACAAACTGATGAAACTACTTCAAAGGTTACCCAGCAGTGTCGTCAGGAGGCTGCATCGTGAGCGCTACAAGAGAATAACTTGGTTAACTCCTGTGCCTGATAGTCATAAACTTACTGATCAGGATGTTACAGACTTTGTAGAATGCATTATTCAACCTGTTCTTCTGGCTATGTTCAGTAAAACTGGAAGCCTGGAGGCTGCCCAAGCCCTGCAGAATCTTGCACTGATGCGTCCTGAATTAGTAATTCCGCCTGTACTCGAGAAGTAAGTTCTGCACAAACAACTTCCGTTTTCCCTTCCCAACAAATAAATATGCAAAGCAGTCATATTACATGATAAGCAATCTATTTGCTGCAAATGAATGCTTACAGTGGGAGGAGCTCCTAATACCCCTGTGCCAATCACCTGATTCAGGACAGGGAGTGAGGGAGGACTTTATTTTTTATTTTGCTTTGTTTGGTTTGTTTTTTTTAAATACCTGGCAAATGGAATAGTTCTGGGAGCTGTTCATAGCTTGTACGATACAGGGTAGTCCTCAGGTGGTCTTCATTTCTGTTAGTGTTTTGTGGCAGATAATGGGTTGAAAAAGCAACTTTCTACCCTTCATTCAGGAGCCACGTTAGGTCTTCTCACTAACTGTTAATTGGGCAAAATATAAATGATGATACTGCATGTTTGTGTAGTAATAAGTGTAAGTTTTGTATTTACATTTAGTGTCAGAGTATGTTACAGGTTGTTTAAAATTACTGTCATTGCTTCTGACTTCATAAGCGAATCACTAAAGTACATGCCCATGTGAAATAGTTTGTACTATTACTGATACCCTGGTCCCTGAAATTCCAAAAGAAAAATGTAATTCCTTCCTGCCCCAATGAAAAGCTTTCTTCCTAGTCCCTCTCCATTTTTCCTGTCCTATGCAGTCTTTTGTACTTTATCAACTCCTACGGTAAAAACAGTGGAGAAACTAGTTTGTTTTGAAGAGCCCTTCCTGAGTTCCATACCTTCCTGACTCAACTGTTTGTAAAAACTTGATAAATCTGCTCTTATATGAAAACATTTCAAGCATAACAGTTCTAAGGAGGACAGCAATGGACGCCCATATTGGATATGGCTACTTTTTCTGTTTTGGGAGCAGACTGAACGTCTGCTCAGTAGTACAAACTATCACTGGTGTGTTTGGCTTGGCAGCAGTTCCCAGTTCATTTTGTTGAGTAGATGTAGGTCCTTTGTGCTTTGAATGACTTAGGGCAAGGGTAGCACTATGACCCTGGTTTGAACTGTAGGTTGTTGATAACTGTAGGAAGTATTACACAGCTTGCTAGAAAGTACTTAGTGTAAAAAAAGGTTTAAAAATCACAGTAACTTAACAGGTTTTTATAAAACCAATATGGACTTTAATGTAACACTAAGTAATGTGTCCCTTATCTATGTAGAGGAAAAAAATTTTGGAACCATTGATTAGCTTGATTTTTTTTTTCTTGCAGAAATTTTGTATCCTTTCTGTAGAAAATAACATGTGCAATCCACTTTTCTTTGAAGACTTCGGAAACATTATTGTTCCTAATATGACTGCTCTTAAACTTTATAGAACATATCCTGCACTTGAGACATTGACAGAACCTCATCAGCTCACAGCTACTTTAAGCTGTGTGATTGGAGTGGCTCGTAGTCTGGTATCTGGAGGGAAGTGGTTTCCTGAAGGTCCAACACACATGCTACCTCTCCTGATGAGAGCATTGCCTGGGGTGGATCCAAATGACTTCAGCAAATGTATGGTGAGTGTATAAATCTTACCTTTTTTTAGAAGATAGTTAGCCAACTAGTTTGCGCTGAAAGCTTTTTAAATATTTGTATGAAAGCAAGTAACTCATGTTTCCAGAAGTTCTTAGCCTGACTTTGTTTCTGCACAATTTCATTTATAAAAAGTTAATATTACAAACCTCTAACTTACGATAATGCTTTAGGCTTGTGGGGCAGCGCCAAGTGAATCTTTGACACTGGATTGTGATAAGCATTGTACTGACTTCTTGGGCAGCTCTAAAAAAACCAAGATAAAATAGATGCTCCAAAGCTCCTAGCAAATATTCCTAGTCTCTTAAGATCAATTGAAAGACCTTTATCACTAAATTTTCATTAAATTAGCTCCTAAAAGCCCACATCTTCAGGAATTCATGTTAATTGACTATTCAAACAATGTTAATATTATAGGGGTTTTGTAACTTTAAAGTAGAGCACAAAGTAAGTGTTGCTTTACTTAGAAAATTGAGGGGGTTTTACACAGTGCTGACCGGTAAGTTTTATGTATGAAATCAGAAATTATTATTGAATTTTTGGGGTGGAAGAATTAGGCTCTGGATTTTTTTTTTATTTTTTTTATTTTTTTTTTTATGATTTGCTTTGGCTCCCATTCCTTAATTGCGAAAGCTTTTTAATGTGTAAAAAACAGTAACACCTAGTAAAGAGCTGTTTGCAACTCTCAACAGATTACATTCCAGTTTATTGCAACATTTTCTACTTTGGTGCCTTTAGTAGACTGTTCATCTGTATTGCAAGAAAGAGATGATCTTTCAGAGGTAAGAGTGCTGTGCAGTTATGAAAACAAAGCTATAACCTACTTTTCAATATAGTTTCTAGCAGTGTAATAATTTCTTCAAAACGTTAACAGGTTTGCTACTCTCTTTTTGCATACATAAAACTACAGTAAACAAAAATGCAACAAAACAAAGATGATGTGGATCACGTTTCCTTCTGGTCATTGTGGTAGAGCTGACATCAGCATGCAAATTGGCGATGTATTCTTAGCATTGCTGCTTGGTCATAGGTTATTATAGAGGTGATTTGTAAGTTCGGACAGTTAAATACTTTTATGTCAAAATTTAGCTGCACGAGGCCCTGTGTAGTGTAATTTGACTCAAAACGTGTCCTGCTTTGAGTAGGAGGTTGGACTACACGGTCTCCAAAGGTCCCTCGCCATTTAAGGTTTTCTGAGTCTAAGAAAATAGCAGCAGCTTTGTTAGCATTACATTTTTGAAACTTCTTGTCACTGTAAAACAATAAAGAAAAAAAAAAAGCAGATGACTGCAGTGTTCCTGTGAGATGTATCTACATCATTTCTAGTTCAAAACTAGTCCATCTTAGAATGGGGTAAAAGGTGACTAATTGACTGGGAGACTCTGGAAGGAATTTGGTCTCCTGTTGAAAACTTCATATGTGTTTAAAAGGCAAACAAAAAAAACACTTAAAACTGGAAAGCAACAACAACAAACAAGCAAAAAAACAAAACCCAAACAAACAAAAAAAACCAAAACAACCAACCAGAAAACCCCCAACTGTTTGTAGTTATTTTTGAAAAAATTAATTCACTCTTTAACTTTTCAGGGCTGTTTTTCCTCCTATGAAAAATAATTTCAAAACACTCACACCTCTTTAAAGTGTTCCTGCAGTCATGCTTCTCTCTTCTGATTAAGATTCTATTGCTTTCTCTTCAGATGCTTGTTAATCTCTTGCAATGAAGAGATAGTGACATTGTTAGGCAGTGAGCCTCATCTCCCTCCTCTGTGTTTTATCCTTTGCTGCCCTTCTGTTATTAGATGTGGTCACCCCACCTGTTCGCTGCGCTGGACTACTGTTCGTATTCATCCCTAGTTTTAGAGCTCCTTGTGCTCCATTTCTCCAGCGTTGTTCTAATACTTTGTCCTTTTCCACATAGCAAAATATACAGGAGACAATAGGAGATAGTTTTTCTGTTTCTCTACCTATCACTAAGCTTTTGATTCTGCTTTTGATACAGCAGTTCAAGCGCAGATAGCGTAGCTATATCTGGCGTATTACAAATAAAGCAGCAGCAACAGTGTCTGCTATGATAGTTGCAACTGTCATGTAAAATGTTTCATCCGCTGGTAGAAGTCTCCTCTTGTAGCTCTGAGAACAGCTAGTAGCTACAGATTGCAGAGATTCTGAATGCTCAGCTACTGGAAGAAGGTCAATTTAATTGCCCCAGAGCTGCAGGGCTCAGAAATAAACAGAGGAGTTTGTACACTGAACATTTAATATAAATATGTCAGCAGAGCCAAGTCTGCCACCACAGTTGGCACTCACTGACCTCCTGTTGGAAAGCAGGATCAGTAGTAAGGCCAAAGGTTGTATCCTTGGAGGCAGACCCAATTTCACCCTGAGAGGTTATTTGGCTAAACATCAAGGCCAGGAAATTTGCTAGCACAGTGTAAAGAAAATGTAGTAATTCTTTCATGTAGTGTACTTGAGACTATACAAACTTTGAGAAAAGCACTGTAGTATATATAATTTAAAAACTGAAAGTGTTTTTGAAGTAGTCGATACAGGAAATAAAGTTTATATGATGTTTCCTTAAGAAAAGACAACCTTTTGTGCTTCTTTTGCATCGGAAAACTGTAGGTGGAAAGAGAATTGTGCTCTGCAACCGCTGAATTTGAGGATTTTGTACTACAGTTTATGGATAGGTAAGTAAGCTAAGGATAGGTGAAAGCTTGGCATGAAGAACTTAATAAAACTTTTTAAGTTCCACTTACTAAAATTGTACTTACTGTATTTGTGTAGATGTTTTGGACTCATAGAGAGCAGCACGCTAGAACAAACAAGAGAGGAGACCGAAACGGAGAAAATGACTCATCTAGAGAGTCTAGTGGAATTAGGTCTCTCTTCTACTTTCAGTACAATCCTTACTCAGTGTTCAAAGGATATATTTAAGGTATGTGGAACATGGGCTTTCCATCTAACTTTAAGAGGCTTATTTTTCTACTGTGAATGACTGGTGCATTCATATCCTTCCTTCCTTCGTTGTCCTGTTGTGAACTTTCACATTTAACCAAGGAGGGGGCTGAGCGGGGAAGTTCAGGACTTCGTGTGAATGTGTTTTATGATTTTATGTACATCAGTACAGAGCTCTTAGGTCCTTGATGCTCTCTTGCCAGCTGATGGTAGATGCTGTGAGAAATCATTATAACAGCTTATTTTATCACTTATCTTAGGCGTGATTTTTCGTCTCTTTTGATGGTAATGGTAACCTATCCAATCCCCTGCTCTCTCCCTGCCACTTCTTAAGCTGGGCAAAAGAAGCTGTTCAGGGAGCCATGTGGCTAATGGGATCAGAAAAAGTATCTGGATTAAAATAACTCTGACGGAGGGGGGTGGAGAATCCATGTTGTTACATGGACAGGTTCTTTCCCTGCAGGTTGAGTTAACACATTTTAAGCTGTTTACATTACATTATGTATATATTTGGAGGTGCTAGGTTTTGTACATTTTGAACCATTGCATTTTGGTTAATGTAAATCTTAAGTTAATTCTTTGTGGTCATTAAATATTTAATTTGTATTTTTCCTGGTTGTTTATTATTAAAGTATCCTATGTGATCTACACTGTATATAGTTCAGCTTGCCTTGCAAGGTGCTGGATGGTAATAAGCTGCTTTAAAACATACTGGCCACTTAAAGAGTTGATAGTCAGTTCCCTATTTATTTGTTGACTAAGGGATGTCTTGGCTTTATTTCACTTTCACATGTGAAATAGCATAGTTTTCCTTTCAGTGGACTGTGTCTTATTCAGAGAAAACTACTTCTGTGTAGCTTCTCAGAAGGACCCCAAGCTTACATTAGTTAGCAGCATTTATCTGACCTCCTTTCTTCCCAAAGTGAATATTTGAGAAGTGTCTCCAATCTCCAGCTGAAGGCAGTGTCCCATTATGCCACCAGTTAAAGCACTCGTTCATAAACTCTTAGAGGGAGGAGGGAAATATAGACCTTCCTGTAATTGAATTATTTTAGTGGTAATGGGCACTGTCATCTGTTTTCCTGGTATAGCATATTACTGTAACTGAGTCTTGCAAGAAATATGAAAAAAAAGGGCAAAAATCTGCAAACTGAAACTATTTTGACAAACCTTCTGTCATTGTTACTTCTGCAGCAGCCTTTATTCTTCTGCTCAAGGCAGTAGTTGTACAATTAGACAGAGGTGTTGTATAGAGTGCAAGTCACGTGTACTGATAACATTTAGGATTCTTTTCCTGAGCAGTTACTATTCACATAAGTTTTTAATCTTTCTATTCTGTAGTATTGTCAGCTTTAATTGTGATGGTAGTTACATTTTACTCAGCTGTAGGCATTCTGCAGAACTGTTTTTTCTGTCTCTGTTCTGATTTTTTTTAAATGTGAATCATGGTTTCAGTATTCTGTTTTAAAAGAATACAATATTATATACAGATACTGCCTTCTGTGTAGCATCAAACACTTCATGACACGTAGTTTCCCTTATCGAAAAAAGTAACCTCCATCTTCTTGTACTCATTTTTAGGTTGCCTTGGAGAAGGTTTTTAACTTTGCTGTTTCAAATATATTTGAGACTAGAGTTGCTGGGCGAATGGTTGCCGATATGTGCCGAGCTGCGGTAAAAGTGAGAAAATGCTCTAACTGCACTTGATCTTTAGTTAAATAAAAAAAAATACTACTACTTTTCCTGTGTTAGATCTTTAATTTTTTAATTTAAATGCTGTTGGTTCTTAATATTACATCTTCTAAAATTGGATGGTTGCATGTAGCAGTATTTCAAGAGGTTAATTCACAAACTGTTTTGCTTGCATTTACGTTAAATGTAGGTTTTAATGAATGTTTAAAAATCATGAAGTCAGGCTGCTCTAGATTGAAGTGGAGTGGAGATACAATCTATTCTTCTCTCTTTTTCCAATAATGTTGTTAGAAGGTTTTTATCAATGTGTGTGCCGAGTTCCATAAAGCATCTTTTTTTTTTAAAATGGGCTATTTATGATGCTGTTTCCAGTGCCGCCCTGAGGAATCCTTGAAGCTGTTTGTACCACATTGCTGCAATGTCATAACTCACCTCACAATCAGTAAGTTTATAAAATTCCTGGTGTTATTTGCTTTGGTTTGGGTTGACTTTTGTTAAACATTAAAATAATATTTAAAACTTCTGTATGTTTTCCACAACATCATTTCAATGATGGAAAATTAATTCTGTCCATTATTTGATCTAAAAAACCAAACAAGCAACTATTTATGTGTAATTTCAAGACAGAAGTTGAAAAAGCTATTGGAGCATGCTTCTTTAAAAAGTTGGCAGTTTAAAATGTCTCCAGACATTCCTCAATTTCTCAAAAAGTATTCAAGACTTAAATGGGCTGAAGTAACTTCCAGTTGGACATGGGTGCAGTATGAATTAGAAGCTTGCAATGGAAGTGTTGGAAGTACACTTTTGGGATGCAAGCATCCAGTTTATGATTTGGCTTGTTGGGAAAACTTGACTGCAGCATCGTTACAGCAGTGCTTATCACACTTCTTCCTCTAGATGACGATGTATTACATGACGAAGAGCTAGATAAGGAGCTACTTTGGAATCTTCAGCTTTTGTCAGAGGTATTGCAAAGAATATTCTTCCTATGCATGAATATCACTGAATCATGTTTAGTGCCCCTGAAAGAAGAAGAAAATAAACTTCTGCTATTTAAACATCGTAAATGTTCTATGAATGACACTGCATAAGTTCTTTTTTCTTATCTAACTTTAAATGGGACATAAGCGGCTGCTGCTTGAAGAAAATGAACGTACAGTGTGTATGTGGAATAAAATTAAAGCATTTAATACAATTATTATGGGATAAAGAGGAGAGATCAATGCAGCGAAAACTATAAGATGCTTTTGATAAGGATAAATCTTTTTAAATGAATTTCAAAATCTATATGAGTATTGCTAGAAAATTTTTGAACAGGGTCGAGAAGCAATGTGTATCACAGTTCTTATGTGTTACACTTTTCCAATGTCAGTAGAAGTGGTGGTTTATGTGCAAGTTCAGTCTTTAATTTTAATTCAATGTGACACACAGAATGAAACTTGGTACAGCATGGGTTGAACAGTGCAATCTTCTCTTTTGTCCTCTAGAACAAAATCAGTTATGTTTACCTTTGAAATGTTTGTCTTTCTTATTAGATCACTCGAGTGGATGGAAAGAAGTTGCTACCGTACAGGGAGCAGCTTGGGAAGATACTGCAGCGAACCCTACATTTAACCTGTAAGCAGGGTTACATTCTGTCTTGTAACCTACTGCACCATCTTCTTCGTTCTGCTACACTTATCTACCCCACAGAATACTGCAGTGTACCAGGTGGCTTTGACAAGCCTCTTTCTGAATACTTTCCTATCAAGGCAAGGATTTTCATTTATTTAGGATTAGAGGATTTGACTTTCTTTTTTTAAAAAACGATCATACAATATATATATTATTTGGTTTTATTTGGAGATTTCTGAATATAGGTCGCAGCAATGGAAAGTGTAATTGAAAGATGCTTTGAAATGTATAGCAAATTAAGAGTTACTTAAAATTGTATTGATAGTAAAAAACGGATACTGACTTGTTTTTAGAAGTTTTATAGCTTGATGTATGGTGTGTGTTTTACAATGATTGCATGACTACAATAAGATAAGAAACATGGCAGGCAACTCTTGCTTTGTATTAATCTTCTAATATGTGATGCATTTAATTGAGACCCAGCTGTCATGAAGTACAGTGGTATAAACAATTAAGTTTGGAATTTAGCAGAACTTTGCTGTTCGCTTTAATTTAAATAGCCAGTAACAGGAAGCATCATTGCACTGGGAGAAACTTAGTCTTTCATCTGCTTTTGTGGATGAGAGCTGCAGCCTTTCCTTGTCCCTCTTCCTATAAATGTGTTTATCAGATATCATAGAATGTGTTGGGTTGGAAGGGACCTTTAAAGGTCATCTAATCCAACCCCCCTGCAGACATCTTTAACTAGATCAGATATAACAAGTAATGGTCAATGCAAAACAACTGTAAGAAAGGAAATATTTTACAGCTAGGCAGAATAACAAACGACCAATGATTCTACACTGAGCTTGAGATAAAATGAAAGTAGAAGTGGCAATATTAAAAATTACTGAAACTGCCAAAAGTAATGCGCTAGACTTTGAGGTCAACTCACAAGTTTTACAGGCGTTTTTCAGTTGGTCTCCTTGAATATAAAGCTGCATTTTGCTGAAAAGTGTTCTTTTACATAATTTTACAACTGCAGACAATCTAATGCTTGTTACTGAAAGCCAGTGCAGTTTTATAAACTGATGGGAAGATCAACTTGGACCAGATACTAATTTAACAGAGAAAAAAATCTTAATTAAATGCCCCAACACAGATTACTTTTTTTAAAATTTCTCTTCTGAATTGAAAAAATTCACAATTACTTTGCTGTTCCATGCATGAGTGGCTACTTTAGAGAGTGTATATTATATCAACTCTTAATTGCCATGAACAGCGTGAGTTCGTCACTGTATTACATGCTTCCTACCCTGCACCAGTGTAAAATTGCAGTTCTGTCACTTTCTCAAGTATATTCATGGAGGACTAGCCTGCTTTTCCAAGGAAGAGAAGTAATAGCAGGCTACATTGAGTAGGTTTACTACTGTAGCTCTTCGTACTTTTTGTCCAGTCAGATCAGTCAGGTGTTTAAAGAACAGATGGTGACGTTTTGTAATCTTAAATTACCGTGTAGAATTGGACAAAGACAGCAAATGGAAAGTGAAGACTTTAAAGCCTATCTATTAATTAGTACAGTCCTGTGGACTTCATGATTGGATATGGATTAATAATAAATACTTACTTTTCTCTTCCAAATAATCAAGTAGTGTTAAATCTATAGCAAGTCTGAGCTCATTGTAAGCCAAAATATAAAAAGTTGTCTTTGTTATGAGATGACCTAGCATTGTATGGAAAGTCCAACTTAAAATTTCCTGATCGTGGTTCAAAACTGGAAAGAAGTATTATTAAATGGGCTAGTTTCTTTATGTTCTCTATAGAGGTATCAAAAGTTTGAGTTGTACTTCAGAATGTTTCTGAGTATGTATCCAGCCAAAGGAATTAACCAAGTTCTGTTCCAATTAGACCAGTACAGTCCTCTTTCTTTTAGTCCTTTTCAGGTATGTGGGTATGTGTTTATTTTCCAGGTGCGTGTAGACATTATAGTAGGTTTGGGATTTCTATTTGGTTTTATTGTGTTCTCAGGGTTGGTTTTTTTTCCTGCATTTGTCAGGATAACAGCTTTACAGCAGTAGCTAGTTCATGTGTTTGGGTTTTTTAGTAATCTTAAATGCTAATTTTTAAAAAGACAGTTTGCTTCATAGTTTGATTAATAAGAAATGTCTATATTTACTATAGGACTGGGGTAAACCAGGTGACCTGTGGAACTTGGACATCCAGTGGCATGTTCCTTCATCTGAGGAAATAAACTTCGCTTTTTATTTGCTGGATACTTTTCTTCAGCCTGAGCTCACCAGACTAGAGCACTATGCAATTGGAAAACTAGAAATGTCCAGGTTCGTGGTGATACGTAATACGGAGAAGGTGTATTTGTCCAGTTATGTCTGTTTTAAGTAGCTATTGCCAATAAGGAGTAAAATATTATAATGTTACACTGTCGCTTACGTTATTCCAAGGCTTCCAAGATTTTTAACTCTTAAGAGTACCTGTAGCTTGAAAGTGCATTTCATAAAACAGATAACACATTAGTTTGAACAGAAACACTCTTTAAAAAAAAAAAGTCTTAAGACGCTTTATGCTGGTATAGAGACTTTTCTGTCCCAGAATTTTTTTTAAATACATACCACAAGTTGTGTTTCCATTTAACTGTAGTCAGCAATAAAAAAACTCTAGACTTTTATCTTGTTATTTTGACACAACCGTTTGTGTTCCTAAGCTATGAAGTGGAACACAGAACGGATTTCGCTTGGAAATCTGTCTGTCTCCCTTTCCTTCCTGTAAGTAAATGGATTCAGTACATAGTGTGTCCCTGCAAAAAGTAACAGTGTTGAAACTGAGGAGGTAATGTAGAGTCAGTGGCATAACAAACAGGAACGGAGACAAGAATACCATTGCGCAATCTTGTTAAACTCTGTTTGTGTGAAACTGTGGCTTCATAAGGATAGTTTCCTAAGCACAAGATAATTATGAGTTTAGTATGTGCTAAAGCATTTACAAGTATCAAATAGCTAAAGCTGTTTACGAGCATTAAATCTCAAACATTCTTTATTTCTCCTGTTAAACCTTCATGTCCTTGAAGCTATATATACTTCAATTGATGTTCATAGCATGTGATGTTATACCTCATGCGTTAAAGTACTGCCCTAGGTGGATTGGGGCATGGTGTGTCAGACTCCTAAATGTTTTTCTGTCTCATGAAGTTCCCACACTTTTTTAATCTGAAAAGGACAACACATGCTTGACAAACCAATGCCACCAAACTGCAACCAGAAAGTATGTTTAGACTAGGATATACTTCCTACTTAATTCTTTGTAAGTTACTTCTTAAGTTTATTTATATGTTTCTTTTGGTGTTTTCTGTTTGACACTCAGTATGTAAAGCAGTTAATTTATAGCTGAAATGGACTTCGATTTGGTCAAGGCTTCACTGTGCTATTTAATACAAATAAACAGTGGTCATTTGGGAGAATATAGCCAAGTGCAGGAATTGCAAATTAAATTGTTACGCAAGCTGGCAAAGCTGCCAGAGTAGAGAATATGATTAGTTGCTGAAGGAGTAACAGGTGTGAATAAATGGGATACTAGGTGAGCCCACTCTTGCTTTGAATTGCAATATTTCTGGAGCTTGAATTCTTGACAAATTTCTTTTTTTTTTTCCTCAGTATTCTACCAGGTAATAATTGGAAATCAAGCATTTTTTATGTATTTAGGAGCTTCAGAGTAAGATTTTTCTATTACAAAAGATAAAATAAAAAATTCTAACAGCCTTTGTTGAACCCATGTGTTTAGAGAGTTGATAAGTAATGCACAAATACTAAGAGCTCTTCAGTTAGGGCTGAAAGGAGTTATTTTACAAATCAGAGCTGCTTATCACAAAGATGAAAACAAAGGGCAAAATTTGTAACTGTATGCTAAATGCTACTACTTTATATGACACAGCTTTAGAAAGAATTCCTTAATTCTTTAAAATAACACAGAAAAAAGTTGTTCACATTCTTGCATTGTAATTTGTCTTCAGAGTGTAAAATACTCGCTCATAAAGAAAATATTCACTCGTCTTGCTCATGATGGGAAGGACTTTTCTTGGCCTTGGGATGGAAAGTGATTTCATGGGTTTTATCTGAGATTCAGATAAAATTCTTCTAGTTTTTGGGGTAAAGCTATCTGTTTTGAGATCAGTTTATCTCGTTATACTGATATTTCCTTCTGTTTCCCAATGTGAAATCTCAAAAAATCTCCAAAACAAATTTTTCAGAAAGCAAAGTCGAATGCTGGAGTTCTGTAATAGAATTAGGTTGGATCAAAAATCAAAAAGTGATTGATTTCTGTAATGCTCCCTCTTGTGTTTAGAAGTGATATAGCTAAAGAAAAGGGCTTTTATAAAACTTCACCAAAATATATGGTTTATCACTTGTATTTTTCAAGCATTTAACAGATAAGTAATCTGGTTTTCTTCTTTGTTTAAGAGATGATGTGCAGCAGTGCCTTGCTATCGTGCACAACTGCTTGATTGGTTCTGGGAACATTCTGCCTCCTCTAAAAGGAGAAAGGGTGGCTCATCTGTAAGTAAAATTTATTATATCACAAACATTCTTAGCAATTATATTCATACTGCTTTTTAGCGCTTATTGCTATTATCACACATCTGCTTCTAGTGACTATTTTTAAGGAACTCTCACAGTAGTATAAGGATACAGAAACTTAAAATAGTGACTTACAGAAACACTTGAGTACTTAAAACGTGAAAGAATAAGTGATATTTTTCGTGCAAGACTGAAAATGTCTAAAAAAGGTAGGTGATGGCACTGCATTGCTGATGCGACTTTATGTAAAGGAAATGGAAGCTAGACATTTATTTATGTGTTTCCCCTCCTCTAAAAGAAGCGTTCAAACCATAGTGCATTCCGTCTTTCTAATGTTCCCGTCATGCCAAATAAATAAAGTCATAAACATTCTGAACTTAACTTCTTGCTGGCTGTTTTCTCCTAATAAAACAGGAAGTAAATCCTGTTTGAATGCTCAGACCCCTGTGAATAATGTCACAGCAGAACCTGGCTACTGCTGCTGGCATACAGTAAAACTCTAGCAAAAACACTTGAGTAAACTTTCATTTGGAAGTAATAGGAACTTTCACATTACAGTAGTTCAGGCTTTAAAACAGACTATTTTTGAATAGATGGGGTTGCTACTTTTAGCTTTGACTTCTTTAAGAAAGTATGTTGAAATATTAACATCAGAGGCAATTATGAGTTTGATCTCAGTATTCTTGTTATATATCATGTTTAAAATACAGAGGGTTTCAATTAAGCTTATGGCCAGAGTCTGTATTTGGTGACTATAAAGTTGTTGCTGTGATATTTTTCCCCAAGTGCCAGCTACTAAAAGTGCCAAGGAACATTGATAATCTCAGACACATTACTTCAGGTGCCTAGCTTCTGAGAGCTTCTTGTACAGTGGGGGAGGCTCCTCTTCAGTGTATGTTAAGATATTTGTTAAGCTGGAGAGCTTTGAAGAGGCCATCTTTTACCATTGGGTAAAAGGAAGTAATCTTTTAGTTAGAGGCAGTGCAGGGCATTCAGGCTGACTATGACTGTCTTCTAAAATAAGGACTCCAACAGTTTGCAGGAGGCATTGACTGTTCCTATACCAGCAATGTGCTGCTGGTCCATATTGGAAAATGTGGGACCATGTTAGCATCACTTCTTGATTCTGTCTGAATCCTGCCCTGGCATCCATTAGGCAGCAGTCACTAGACACTGGCAGTTCATGTGGTTCATGGGTTCAGGGACAGAGTTTCTGGTGTTGGTCCTTCAAAGGAGATGCCTTGAACTTCAAAATGCAGGGCTACAAATCTGTTGTAGCTATGGTAATCTATTAAAGGAAGAAACACCTGTGTAAGAGTAAGTAGTTTTGTACCCTTGTTTAGGCTATCTGACTGTCAATAATGGAAGCTTCATTTGGCAGAAGAAGGAACCTCACCAGCTATGGAGAAGTGAATTGCAGCTGTCATTAGACTGTGTACATGTAGGCAGTCACAGAATCACAGAATAATAGGGATTGGAAGGGACCTCTGGAGACCATCTAGTTCAGCCCCCCTGCCAGAGCAGGGTCACCTACAGCAGGTTGCACAGGAACGCGTCCAGGTGGGTTTTGAATGTCTCCAGAGCAGGAGACTCCACCACCTCTCTGGGCAGCCTGTTCCAATGCTCTGCTGCCCTCAAAGTAAAGAAGTTCCTCCCCATGTTTAGGTGGAACTTCCTATGCTCAAGTTTGTGCCCATTACCTCTTGTCCTGTTGCTGGGCACCACTGAAAAGAGCCTGGCCCCATCCTCCTGACACCCACCCTTGAAGTATTTACAAGTGTTGATAAGGTCCCTCCTCAGCCATCTTTTTTCCAGACTGAAGAGACCCAAATCCCTCAGTCTTTCTTCGTAAGAGAGGTGTTCCAGTCCCCTCATCATCTTGGTAGCCCTTTGCTGCACCCTCTCCAGCAGTTCCCTGTCCTTCTTGAACCGGGGAGCCCAGAACTGGACATAGTACTCCAGGTGCGGCCTCACCAGGGCAGAGTAGAGGGGGAGGATGACCTCCCTTGACATGCTGGCCACACTCTTCTTGATGCTCTGGTTTTGTTTTGGTGTGGGGTGTTTAGAGTTATCTTTTTATGTTATTGGGCAAGGTCTGTAAATTCCCAATGTACAAATTAAGATGTTAGATTATAACCAACTTCTGAGTCACTTGTATATTTCATGGCAGATTTGCTTCATTCTGTTAGTGCTGCCTTATTAAATTCTGACACTTTACATGAAACCATGCTGAAATCAATTTGTTACTGAAGAAAACAAAATCAGACTTTTCTCATCATATTGGAACTCAATAGTTCATTCTACTAAATGTCTGCAGAGCTTCAGAATCCGTCATTACCTGGTTTTGGACAGACTGTGCATATTGATGAAATATCTTCTGCCCACCATGAAGAACGTCTTGCATCCAAACTTTACATTTACATTAAGGCTTTTTAAAAACAGTTAAAGCAATTTATCTTTTCAGTGACTTTACACAGGACTCTGGAATTTGCCCGCCAAAGTTGAATGAATTTTAAGTAAACTTTAGTTCTTATTCTTTGTATGATTTGAATTATCAGAAACGGAACATGGATTTTTAATGAAGGAGACAGTCTGAGGGAAGCAGAGTGAATTTGTGCGCAGTGGGTTTTAGTTTGGCCTAGTAAGGTGGACTAAATACTTAAAGAGATCCTGTTGCACTTCGTATCAATTAAATGTTAGATCCGTGTCAGTTTATCAACTTAATTAGCAAGAACAGTTACAAAGGTCAATATCAATTTAGCATCCTGAGAGATTAGGTGGAGTTGATCCATCCAGGACAGATGATGTTCATTCTAACATTGCTTCTTATGAGATTAATATTCTGTTTTAATGGGTTACTGTATGTAAGCAAGGGTCACAGAAGGGAATGGTACCACGAAGGAAGATGTCCTCTCTGCTGCCTTATTCCCTCTTCTTTTTTCCCCAAGAAGTAACTGGAATATTTGTGATGAGGGAGCTATCTTTTGATTTCTAAAGCACTATTAAACAGGTTCCTGTCAATACTGTTTTCTATCCCATATATCCATAAAATTATATCCGGTTTTGAATGTAGGAGGTGTCTTTTGATGAACTTGCTATTAAAACAGGGAAAAAAAGTTTGATCATAATGGTTATTGTGTCGGGAGTTCCTGGGATTTTTTTTTTTTTTGACACCAGTTCCCATTCCCAAGCCTGTTCCCATTAGATATATTGGGAATGCACATAAAGCACTCAGATTTGAAATTTATTTGACAGTGAGTAAGTCACTTACCCAGAATGCCCTTATTTTAAGTACTGTGTATTCACAGTTAGTGAATCTAACCACCTCTAGTGGTGATGACATTCAGTGTCCTAACATGGCAATATAAGAATATTTCTGAATGCAGGTGTTGGTAAATGGCTTGATGCGTTTAAGTTTAAATTTTTTTACGTGTAGTTCTAAAACAAACTGGCACAGGAGTTTTCTTGTCAGATACCTCCTACGCCACTTAACTCCAATGAACCATAGCTGATCACACACCACGTAGTACGGTGTTGTTATATGTGCTGACTGTAAAGTAGAACTGAGTAGGCGTAACTGCTAGATTTTCCTTCATCTTGATGGTTAAGGATACCTGAAGATTCTTGCTAAGAAAGCCAGATAACGAGTATTTGTTCCTTTATAATCCTCTAGCCTGCTTACTGAATGAAAGGAAAGCCATGTAGATGGGGGAGAGCCTGGAGCTATGTAATTTGAACCTCAGCAAAAGGAATATGTGGGTAGAATGAACTTCAAAACTGTGTGTGTGTTGGGATGGTGAGCTAGATATGATGGTTCAGTTAGTACTGTGAACTCTTACCTGCCTGCAGGCTGCTCCTGCCACCAAGATACTTTTCCCCAAACACAGGAGGTGTATTTTTCTGTTTGATAGTTGAAAGCTACCCAAATATTTGCCAACATTGTTTTGGGGGTCTGTTTGCAACCTTGCTTGGGGTGACAGGCAGGGGAAGGCAGTGGCAGGAGCAAGGGAGAAAGGCTGCTCTCTTCGTTAGGAGCAGGATGTAACTGCATGAAACCACTGTACCTGCTTTGATCATGAATTTAAGTGACTCAGTCATAACAGTGACGAAGCAAGATGACTTGACTGAGGGAGGAAGTAGGATTTTTTTTTGCCTAAGTAATAGGGGAAAAATAATTATGAAAATTATATATTGACTGTATGCCACAGATATCACAAGCTGGCCAAATGCTTATTTCATTTTTGGTTGTCATAGTTGACCTATGTTGTTGCATAAAACTCCCATGCTTCAGATGCGAGGTTTGGGTTTTTTTGGATGGATGGATGCATTTTAAATCACGGTATTACACAAACATGGTAGTCTTCTAGAGGGATGAGACTATAACAAAAGTTTTAAGTACTGTTTTGAGAGGGAAAACGAGTGAATCTGGATTGAAGTTCTAAACCTTTCTGCTTTAAAATAAATTGTAGAGATCGATGCATGAGACTGCTTTTCGCTACCATAGTAGCTGTTTGCTGCTTGGTGTTTTGTTGTTGCTATAATCCTGTTGAAGTTACTTCTACAGTAGGAAAATAGAGCTGTTGCAAATATAAGGCCTCTCCAGTCATGTGGAGACTACTATGTTTTACGGTACTAGTACTTTTAACCCAGGATTCTGTTTTGTTTTATTATAGACAGTGTATTACAGTTCATCAGCATCATTGCATGGAAATAATGCTTAAAAGTCTATAGCACTGTTCACTTACAGAAACTTTTAATCTTTAAAAGTTTTGTGAGAAGTTGCTTAGTCCATTTCTATGGACTTTTAAAGGTGGCTTTTTTTTTTTGTTCCTCAGTGTCAAATACCTGAGAGTACCCAATGATTTTAAAATGTCTTTCTTCATCTCTCCTTGTTAAAAATAGTCTGGCTTATGTCTCAGCAGTTTGTGTCATTTTATTTATTAGCTATTGAAAATAGATTTGCTTCTTGAATAGTTAATATACAAAGTTTTTGTGTTGGTTTCTTCTTTATTTAATTTTTATTTATTGTTTGATAAAACTGAAACTGAATAAAATTCCCCAACATTCGTCTGGTATGCTTTCCTTGTTAGGGTCAAATTGTGCCCTTATTTTCACGGCTTAATAAATAATGGTTAGAGTAAAGGTTTCAGAACTTCTGTTTATCTACAAGTGTGTACATTGGCACAAACCTTCTTGAATCTCCTGTCAATCTAGGTTAATGTTTTCATGTTGATTCATTAGTTTCTCTTATTCCTTTTTTTTATCTTTTGATGACTGGTAGTCTCTGAATGGAAAGGTGATATATTTGGTACAGAAAACACATTGTTAAATTGACCAACACTTGACTTGGGTATGCTCAGTATACCCAAAAGTATACACTCCGTGTGTGTGTACGTACACAAACTCAGTATACATGTCAGCATAGCTGCTGTGAAGTGCTTAAAGAGTGATTTCCTCGTTTAGTGAGCTTGAGCACAAAAGGTTTAGGTTTCACAGTGCTACAACTTTTTTGGAGACCAAGCAGTTCTTATGTGTACTTTGCAATTTTTATTTTCTTCCCAGTTTTGGGAACAAAATTCCCATGTGTGTTTTACCTGAATGATTTAAATAATTTATATCCTTCTGAAAATAGCAATTTTAAATGCTTAGGGTTACTGTGAATGTTTCACACATGAGTAGGTGTTTAGGGAAGAGAGAGGCAATTCAGTAGAAAAGAAATTTGTGCACGATCCATGCACAAATAAACTGCAAAAGTGAAATTTGTCAGAATTTAAAAAAAATAGTTGTATTTCAGTAGCAGATAGAACTTTAATAAATGTCACCTGCTGGTGACTTTTTATTTTTAGCCTGTAAGTAGGAAGGAATTAAACTTCATCTTTTTTGGAGGATGAATGAATTCTCTTCTGACGTGCCCTGAATAACAAATTAATAGAAGACTATTGCATGACTCAATAGTGTGTGTTTATATTATTATTCCACATAGTGTTCTTCGTGGCAGAGGAGCCGTTGATTTCAGCTGTGTTCTGTGAATTACTTTTCTAATGCAAAATGGATAGTTACAAGGGGAAGGGAAAAGAAGAGTTGAGGAGGTTGCCAGAGGTTGTGAGGAGCAATCCTTTATGACAGCGGTAGTTTTTTGTGGCTGAATTAAGGTGTTCAAAGCCAGAGACTCAGGGCTGTGGGGAGTTATCCTGACGTAATTGGGGGAAAAAATGAATACATAGTGTTTTCTGCGCCTGCAGAAACACAGTGTAATAGTTGCTGTGCCACGCAAGATGGGTGCAGGTATACACGATGCTTCTGTCTACCCTTTTTCTTAAGGGGCCACTGTAATTGTAAGTGATATCAATGTCCTTTTGTTATGATGACTGCAATGGTGTGCAAATAAGGATTATTTCAAATGCAGACAGTATAAAGCTCTCTGAGATTGAGAAATCTTTCACTGATGTTCAGTTGAGTTCCCCTTCCCTTCCTTGCAGTCTACTTATTAACGAGGTAACGCTTAAGCAGCTCACTTAGGGAAGTAAAAACAGGGTTACTCAGAGAACATCCATTTTTTGTCTTTTTCTTAAATACAGCGGTTAGGATGCCGTATTGCTCTACTCTAGCTACAGACATTGGTAGGAGCTTTCTTAATGTTCTTTCACTGAAGATGCTCAGCCAACAGGTCAAGGATAAGACCACTTCTTTTAACTGTGTAAGGATGTGATATCGTATGCTGAGGGGCAGGGCTAGCTAACCTCTCTTGGCATCTCCAGGAAACTTCCCAGCTCTGCTGGGGGAGCTGCACACAGAAAAGGAAACAGTTACTCCTCCACGGTGAGTAACCCTGTTTTGTCCTTGTTCACCTTCCGACTGTTGTCTCTTAATCTTACATGTCAAAATAGGTTGCTGCAGCCCTTGATGTAGTCCTTAACATGGCATGGGGGTTTTTTTGCAATTAGAAAAAAATTCTTCTGCAGTTGGTTCAGTGGAGTGATGCTAAAAGTTATTTCTTTCTGAAAAGCCGTGTCTCATTGCTGAACTGTACTTATATACTGAGCAATATATACACGGAGACTTGAATAAAGTGCTCTGTAAAACGTCGGGAAGTTGAAAAACATAGTGCGTCAGGTTTTCGCAAATAAACGTGCTTTAGTTTTTGTACTGTGGCAAATAAGGGAGTGAAGTCTTCAAAGTTCTGTTTAATTGGGATTTCTGTTTGAGCTATAATTTTGGATACTCTTTGTTCTTAAGTTTTCTTCTTGATTTTGTGTTGAAAACTGTTGATACAGAATGAAGCACAGTATTATTTGTACATTGTATGAAGCCTTGCTGTGTAGAGTCTTGCTATATAAGTATTGGCTGAGGTTAAGAAAAATGTTTTATGCCTCCCTCCTTTTGTGTGTACGAAGTAAAACAGATTTTTCTCTGGCTTAGTGTCTGACACTTACTATGCTGAATATTACTAGCATGAATCTTAGTTTGTGGGCCAACTGTAAAACTTTGTTGGATTTTGAATATGTTTTCATCCTGTTAGTAGCCTTGCTGAAATAAATGATTCTGCCTGTGGAGTAATGTCGCGGTGAATGTAAGGACTATACCAGGCGAGTTCTTGATTGCTCTATACTATGCGTTCAGTTGTTATGCCTGGTTTCCTCAGGAAGCTGAAGTGTAGAGAGAGCTTGGAGTGTTGTTTTTGCCTTGTTTTAAATAGTAGAGATTTCGTTTGGAACTTGGTTAGCTGGTAAAGAACAGTTGAACGCGTTTTGCTCAGAGTGGAAAAGAAGCACAAAGATTTGTAATCTTTCTGCAGGCTATCTGAGGGAAAACCGGGGAAATTGCACTTTAATTTTCCTTGCCTCATAGGTAGGAAAACCTTATGTGAACTTAATTAGTGTATTTAATTTATATCAGGGGAAAATGTTTTAGGGTAAAAATACATTAAAATATAATAAAAGCTCATTTACCTGTCAACATATCCAGCATACTGTACCAAAAAAAAAGAAAGAGCAATTCCTTAATGTCTAGCTGCCTGAGGTTGTTGGATTTGTCTGTTACTTTCTTTTTTTAAGACGTAATAGTATTTGGGGTAGGGAGGTTCACACTTTCACCCCCTTCCTCCCCACCTCCCTCTCCCCCCCCCCCGATGTTAATTCCAAAAATATCACCTCTTTGTATCTTCCCAATTGGAAAGATCTGATCTGGGAGAAATACATAGCAAACACTTTTGAAATCAGTCATGGAGATTATTCTAAAAGAGCGAGTGTGTGAGACCGTAAAAACTTTTTATTTATTTATTCAGAACCAAAGTACTGGATTGGTGTTGAATATTTTGAAAATTGTATTGGTGGCCAAGTTATAGCTTAAGCACCTATGCCAGTGCTGAGTATTTTTGGGCAAAAAAAGTGGGAAGACTTTTGGAATGGCTTATTTTCAAGTTAACCTACTGCTACCAGAAATATGAGGAAAATTAAATTAAGACTTGACTTCTTGATGTCTAAATCAATTAAGAAAAAGACATTTCGGTTTGATTTTTGTCAACGCAGATGTGACTGTTACAAGGGTTGCAAAGTCAGTTTACCTAATTTTTGTTTGCAAGTTTTTTTTCCTTCATCTAAATGGCACAATAATTGTAGCGCTCGTGTTTTAATGTGTTCATTTTTACAGGAGGAACATGACCCTTATTTTTGGTTCTGACAGATAGAAGTTTGACATTGCCTGAAATCTGAAAGTTTATTTTAGTATCTCATACCTCATGTTCAGATATAGAATCTATAGTGTTTTCTGGTGTGTTATTTAGCATTTATAATAGGAGTAAATTCACATTGCTTCACTTAGCTTTGTTTGTTCTGATTATGCTGTCAATGCAATTTTATGTGAAGATTATTTTTATAGTGATTACTTGTTGATGCTATTTGTTTAATATAATACACTGGTGTATTTTGTCCTTGAAAGCTTGATTTGTCTACCTTAATTTTTAGGGGTGAGATTGTAGGTTTAAAAAAAAAATCTCAAAAACAACATACAATCAAACCAAAATAAAATGAAAAAAAATCCAAAAACCACAGAACGCCCAAGTGTATGTAGGATATGTTCCTAAATTGTCTTCTAAATTCATTGACATGTGATATTGCAGTCTGTGTTTTTGTGCATGATTACATAAAAGCAAATCCACAAAGACTAAGAATTCACTTCTAAAAAAATATTTTGAATAGATATGTTTGACCCAAATCCTGGAAGAAGCACGGCTTTATTTTTTGATATGGTTATTAATAGTGAACTTCATATAGCAATACGTATGACTTCTGTAGATAATGGGTACATTTCTTTTCTCTATAAAAAGAAAGGATCAAAGTCAGAAAAGCTTCATCAGCTTAACTTGTCAGGAAAGGATTCTGCCTCAGCAGTCGAATTCCCCTGTCCTTCCTAGACTAAGGCGACTAGGAGCCATGCTTGTTTTGATGAGTGAGTTCATAGGTTTGACAGTGAGACCAGATTTCAGGCTGTTTAATAGAACTGATGAGGTACCGTTAAATGAGAAATCAAGATTCTGTGTTCAAGGTGGTGTCCTTACGGTGAACTTGGCTCTGACAAACAATCTGACCAATAAGTATGATTGATTTATAAATATTAGAAGTGAGGCATACTATTAGTAAATCCAAACAACTTTGGCATTACTGGCATGAAATTAAATGTCAATTAAATTCACACAGTCAATGATTTCCATAATGTGTAGTAATACTTGGTTTGTTTTCATGCAGAGTCCCAAGTCTGGTGTCTTTGGAAGAGACAAAACTGTACACTGGTGTTGAATATGGTAAGTAGATCCTAATTCTGTTTGGACAGGTTGTAAGTGTTGTTTTCATTCTTTTTTTTTTTTCCTGCTATAAAAGCAGTAGGTTCTTTTTGAGACCATAATTTTGACTCTTCTCTTTATATTAAATGGGCTTTTCTGGCCAACACAGAAGTTCTCGAGTACACACTGTTTCATCTTCAGCGATGGTATGCAAGGTACAAATGTGCTGCAGTAATATAGCTGGGAACGGGAGCTCAGATCCAACCCCCAGGTCAGAATGGTTGGACCCACGTATTTCCACATAGATGAGAGGTGCTGGAAGCAAGACCCATCACCCAAGGACTGCACTTGAGAGACAGAAGGAATCAAGGCATAAACTGCTAAAGGCTATGTTGGCTCCTTGAGAAGAAAACTGCATTTTTCAGGCTTTGTGTGTATTCTTAACCATCTTCCAAGTGAAGATGGGTTATTTAAATGAGGAACTGGGGCACACAGTAACTGGTTATTGGACTATTAAATAATTTTAGGTGCTTTAATATACTTCTAAAATCTGGTCCATTAGCTTGCAAGTGGAGAGTTTGTAATAGAGAATGGGCATTTATTTAGTGGTCTCTTGCAGCAAATAAGATTTTCCTGGTTTAAAACTTTCCAAGGAGGCTGCTTAGAATCATAGAATCATAGAATTGCTGAGGTTGGAAGGGACCTTTAAGATCATCAAGTCCAACCTTTAACTGCTTGTATCATTGATCCTTCTTGCTTCTGCATTTTTTGTCGTTTAGATCAGGAATGTCTGTTCCCCTCCATGTATTGAAGGGGAGTAAGTCCCCAGTCTTTTACTGGCTTGATCACCTGATACGTAAAATTTGTATTCTATTGATTTGGTTTTTGTCCTGCTTAATGTGTTACTCATTTTTCATATGCTAAATACTCTGCCTCAATCTGTGATTCGAAATGAACCTAACTGTCAGAGCAGACGAAGTTTATGTACCTATAAAAAACCATACTGTTGGCTTGATGAACAAACGCAGGCCCTATGAGTGTGGTGTCCTTAGATATAACAAGGTGGTTGTTTTTATAATAGTCCATACTGCCATTTCTGAGTAGTCTCCTCTGGCGTCCCACTGGTTTGCTTCTCTATAAATTGCTTTTTATGCTATTGTATAATAAAGAGAAAATGTTGGGGTTTTTTTGTAGACTTATCAAGAGAGAATTATCGAGAAACAATTGCAAGGGTTACAAGGAAGTTGCTGCGTAAGTTTAACCACTTCTGTGTCTAAAAAGTACTGTGTTGTGCTTTTAAGTATAATCTTATAGATGAGAAACTTGTTTTGTTTACTTTGCCTATAATTCTTAAATATAAGCTTTGTAGAAATAAAACTATTGTTAATTTTTAAAGCTCTTTCCCTGTGTGATAATAAGTTATTTTTCTTCCAATTGCAGGCTATATACTTGATAATTCAGAAGATGATACCAAGTCTTTATTTCTAATAATAAAGGTATACTTACAACTTGTGATACTTAAGACAATATTTTGTTTTGCAAAATAATCACTCTTTGTCATCTTTTTCTTTCTACAGATTATTAGTGATGTTTTACAGTTCCAAGGGTCTCACAAGCATGAGTTTGATTCACGGTGGAAAAGCTTTACTCTAGTGAAAAAATCAATGGAGAACAGGGTCAGTGATTTTTCTCTGTAAAGCTTAGGTGAAGGATGGAAATAGTTCCTAATGTTCAGAAAGACTTTTTTTTTTTTATTTTCTTTACTGTCCTAATCAGTTTTCATAATCTTGAAATCTAATTCCTTGATAATAATATTGTTTTGCAGTGCTTTTGTACCTTTATTTGGAAGTCTTATGAGTAAATAACTTGACATTTCTGATTTGTAGTAACCCTCAGTTTGCATACATCCTTGGACCAAAGTCTGAGATTTGTCATGATGCTCCGTTGTGGTCCTTGTTAACTCAGAAATTCCTGTGGCAAGACCTTCCTTTTGCTTACAGAGTAATAGGCAAATTAAAAACTTTACCAGTGCACAAATAATCCAAGTTGTCTGCCAAGAAGAATTTCTACATGAAATTTGCCTATTTCTAGAAGAAAAAGAGTACATGGGGAGTTCAGTCAGTGCAGATTGCCAATACGAATGCTGAAATCTAAACCAAATTATGTATTTGTTTACAGCTTCAAGGAAAGAAGCAGCATATCAGAGCTTTGCTGATTGACAGAGTTATGTTGCAGCATGAGGTAATACTTTCACTTAAATCTTCACTGACTCCTTGAAAAGCTGATTTGTTATGTTGTCATTTAGCAAAAGATGCCATAATCCTGCACTAGTGTTTCTCTTACATATGTGAAATGTAAAAACAATCTGTTTTTTGTGTTTTCTGTGCAATTTAGCTGAGAACACTAACAATGGAAGGCTGTGAATATAAAACTTCCCACCAGGAGATGATCAGAGATCTTTTGTGTTTGTCCACAAGTTCATACGGTCAGGTAAGGAAAAATCCCTTTTAAACTGAAATGTATAGAATTTGTGTGTTGATCTCTTCAAGTTAGGTTTTTGAGATCTTCGCTTTTCAATTTATTTCCATGGCAACGTGAAATATTTACTTATTTCACTTAAATTAGTTGCTAATTTTGGCATAGTTTTTGCTTTAAGACCCTTTGTTAAATAAGAAACTGAACTGGGTGGAGAGGCTGCCAACTTAGGTTACAAATTTTAAATCTTTGAGGGGCTTTACTCTAGGCTTCTAAAACCAATAATTCAATTAAAAAATTTAATACAAATATACCAGTTTGAGGTTTTTTAGATGTGATGGTATGATTCATGACGCTCTTTGGAATGCTAAGTCTACTTTTAGGAAGTAGCTACAATGGCATCCTAGTTCTAAAAATATACAAAACAAGTGTGCTGATAGTTGGATTCTGAACTGTTTGCCTGGTGGGAGCTCTGTGTGTGTATATAAATTCAGATCCATCCGCAGTGTCTGCAGGCTCTTTGAAGTTCTAACTGCATTTGTTATGCTAGTTGTTTGCTTTTCAGATTATCTTAAAAACACATTGACTGGTTTTGGCAACATAAAGAATTTTCTTTAACTTGGTAGCTGTTCTCAAGTAAATGCTAGAAGCAAGGAGTAGGCTTTCTATAAACTGAGAGCAAGGGTGAGGGGAAGCAGCTATTTACAACCTTCTACAAATAACTTTGTCCTGTGCACAAACACATCATGTAAAACTCTGCACATGAGTAACTGAAATGGATAAGAATGTTGGTTTTGGTAGTATATTTTTGGTTCGGAAGACTTTCTAGTAATGTCTCTCTTCCCACAGGTCAGAAGTAAAGCTCAGCAAGCATTCTTCACAGCCCTGGGAACGTACAATTTTTGTTGCAGAGATATCATTCCCTTGGTTTTGGAATTCTTGCGTCCAGACCGGCAAGATGTCACTCAAAAGCAATTTAAAGTACTGTCTCATTAACTTTGTTTCATGTCTGTCTCTTGAAAGTGCTATTATAGGAGAATTTTTAATGGAGAAAGTGGGATTTGCTTGTTTATCAGTGTGACTCTGGTATTTTCATGGTACGTAGCTTATGCTTGACTAGTGTAAGGAATTATTTGGACTAGATCAGTCGTCAAGAGAAATTTTGTGTTTATAGATGTTCCTCATTTCATTGTGTGGTCAGGTATTACAGCAGTGTATGTTAACATCTATTTTTAAATTATGAAATGGAAACTGAAAGGTTATAGTCCAAGGTGGTAAAACTCATTAGGCAGTTCTGTAGTAGTATAAGAAAATAGCATGAACTGGACAAAAAGTTCGTCGCCCAAAGAAGCTACAGTAAATCAGGTGAAATTTTATAAAGTGGTGGTTAATTGCTGATGCTGCCGGGCCTGGAAACGGTGCTGACGCGGTGATGCCAGGATGGAATCTATCCATCCAGGTGTTCAAAAGCATCATGCTCCCCTCCTTCCTCTGCACCCCCCTCAGTCCTCCTGGCCACAGAGACAAGTTGGACTCTTGTCATATGGTCAGAAAAACAGCTATGGCTTATTATTGTGCTCCAGCTGCCTGATATGTACTATCAGACAGCATGTGATTACATTGTTTGCATATCTCAGTATCCCTTTTCTTGTTTATCGATTATTATTTTTTAATGCCATCCTTGAACCTCCCTTTCTCCATCCCTCTCCTCCCAGATATGCAACCCACGCCTAGTTACTTTTTCATGATTGGTTCCAGTTTTGCTACGCTTAAAGCATTTGCTACCATACCTGAATTTGGTATTTCTGATACTGCTACTAGTCTTAGCCTATATGATATTGCTGATGTGCTGTTGTTCTTGTAAGACTCTGCTCTCCAAAAGGTCCCCAAGACTTCTTTCCAATTGCTTGTGAAATTTGGCCATTTCTCATATAACTCACGTTAATCACCTGTGAAATCCAGCCCCTTTGTTTCACTGCCTGTAACTCTTGTCAACTTCTCACACAATCACCTGTCACATTAACTGGTTTGTTGTGTCATGTCCACATCCTCTTCAGTCGGCATCATTGCAGATGCCTAGTTAACACCCAAATGATTTGCCTGCAGCCCAAACATAAGTTCACAGAAAGGCCAGGAGTGGTACTTAATCATTGAATAATCTCCTTTTATAATGTAATTCAGAAATCAGTCAGCCATTCTGTGGATAAATTAATGGGCAGGGCTTCCAATCTCCTTAAAAGGGTTCTTTAGCACGAAGAGGATTCTGTGAAAAATCTTTGGTATTTTGACAATGAGGCTGCGTAGCTGAATGTTTATGGTACATATTAATGATTTGGTAATGTGAAGGTTAATTTTTATTCTATGTGGGTGCATGCTTATGTAGATAGATGTCACTTATATATGAACAATGCTTAAACTTTCTAAAATTTTTCGTTTTACAGGGTGCCTTATATTGTCTTCTTGGAAATCACAGTGGAGTATGTTTGGCAAATCTTCACGATTGGGATTGTATTGCACAGACGTGGCCAGCGATTGTTTCTTCTGGGCTTAGCAAAGCTATGTCCTTGGAAAAACCATCCATAGTTAGACTCTTTGATGACCTAGCAGAAAAAATCCATAGGCAGTATGAAACAATTGGATTGGATTTTGCAGTAAGTGACATATTGCCACTTGGGGATAATGTCTTGGATTCTGAGAGCATTTGATTGCTTGAGACGTGTATATTATTCGAGATAGCGTTCCGATGTTGATCGCATTCCAACTTCTGTGACAGAGAACTGTAGACTTGTATTTTTGAGGCTGAAGTCACAGAGCTTCCTATAATACCATTGGAATTTGTAACATTTCATTAACCTCTAAGGAAGCCTGTTACAGAAAGGAAGTTTGAGTTGCTTTTCAGTGTGAATTAGTATGAGTCATGCTGATCAGGTGTGACGATGTGTGTTGGTGGGACAGTGTCATCAAATTAACATTGTAAGTGTTTGTAATATTGTCCCACTGTGCTAACGCACAGCACTCATTACGCAGCTTCCTCTTGCCTAATCAGTGGGTTAAATGGCACGGTACTTATTTTTCAGCGTGAGTGCCAATTAATAAAACTATTTTATAAACAATTTTTATGCTTTACTTTAATATTTAAGTTTGCATTTACTTTTATTTTAAAATAGAATAAAATGTGTACTTGGAGAAACAGTTCTGCTGCGTGAACGCAAAAGCTGTCTTCCCTAGTTTTTCATGGATTTGTTTACGTGGATGGGAAATTCTGCGCTCTTCATATTATTCTGAACTCTCCTTATTTTGAATCAGAAACAAACATAAATAAAACTTGTAAATTGCTGCTCAGTCCCAAATCTTTGCATTCTCTGCCAATAGGTTCCAGAGAAATGCACCGAGATAGCTGTTTTGCTGCAAAAATCAGAACATCCAAGTTCAAACTTCACAGGTCTTCGTTCAGAAGAAATTCAGTTAGGAATTCAGCGACAGAAAGAAAAGAATGCTGAGGCTTTGCGGTAAGTTAAAGTTCCCTTAACACAAGCTTGCACTGCCTAGTATTTACTGTACATTAAATGTAACAATCCGAAATTGCAAAGCTAAACCTTAAGTTCAACAAATTCAGAATGTTCAAGGGTTGTTGTGGTGTGTCTTCTCTCCTGACTTGGCAGCCTCTTCTCTACGCTTATATTTCCTTCCGTTCTCCTCCTCTTCCTTGTCCTCCGAGTTTGTGTTGCATTTACTGTATTGCTTTCGCTCACCTTTTGTTGAGGAACTTTTATTCTATTTTTAAATTATTCTCTCAGTAGCGTCTGGTTAATGATTCCTTCTTTTTCCCTCAGAAACTATGAAAATTTGGTCAACATGCTGCTGGACTGTGTGGAACAAAGAAATCTGTAAGTCTCCCTTTCTGCGCATGAGAAATTTTTGGGAGGTTAATTGAAGGTGGCTACGTGAATAAATGTCACTTGCATAAAGAAGTGGAGTTAGCATGACCAGAACTGAGTGGTATTTTTTTCAGCCTCGAAGCAGTTGTCCAAAAGCCGTTTGTCATAAAATGGATTGCGGCTACCTTCTTGGAGAGTTTTAGCAGAGGTATCTGCAAGAATTGAATTTCTGGAGGTCCTCGTGCATTTGCATGCGGATTCTGCTTGCCCAAAAAGGAAGACAAAGGCCAATATAGGGGAATCTTGCATTACTGTCTCCTAAGTAAAGTGAATGAGTCTTGAATTTATTTTCATTGGGAAATTGATTTGTTAATGTAAGGCATCAGCACATCTCAGAGTTAAGCTTTGTCATTAATTAGTTTGACCTATTTTTTTTTTAGTATTTTTTTTGTTCTGGGGGAGCAAGCTCTGGATCGGCCTGTGTAATACTGATGTCCAAAGAGATTTTAATTAGTAGTGCAATACTTGTGTTTAAAAACTTTAAAAGAATATGCCTATAGGTCTGTATTTTGCATTGAAATGCCAAGATCAAAAAGACGCCATTAACTGAATGTTTGATTGCACTTGTGTGTTCCTAGAACGCTGGAGGTGTCCCTAAATGACAGTTAAGCTTGGTGACTATAGCGGTGGCATAGAACATTATTTATGTTAGTCCAAACACATTTACATAATCTTAATACGTATCATCATTTCTGTGCAAAAGCAGTACATGCAACTATGCTACTTATTGTCTGGCTTGAATATTACTTTTTTTTTTTTAGTCCCTGGAAGTTCGAGCATATCGGCATTGGTTTTCTGTCTCTGCTCCTGAGGGATGATAGGATACTGCCTTGCCGTGCCATAAAATTTTTTGTGCAGTGTCTCAACCACGATGCAATTGTAGTTCGGAAGGTAATCTGTAATCTTTTTGTTTTGCGGCTCATTGGGGTTTAGGTCAGATGTTTGTGGTGGTTTGCTTTGATAAAGCACAAAAACGGAGGTGTACATCCCTACTCACCCTTCCAGCCATGCATTTTTACTTACTTCAGAATACTTTGCAGGATTTCTTTTGCAGGTGTCTGTTTTCCATCTGCAGCTTATTACTTGAAGGGAGACATCTGTGTGTTGTATTTGTACCTTTCATTCTGCTTGTTGCCTCAGTGAAGCTTGAAACTAATGGCTACCTCCTTCCTCCTTTTTTTTTTTTTTTTTCTTTTTTGTTTCCCAGAAAATGGTTAGTGGGGGAGTTTTTTCTGGGCTATAAAGTCACACTTAAGTCATGTCCTGTATCCCCTGAAATGAGTGAGATTACTTCTTTATGGGAAGTATCAACCACTAGGGTGACGAGCTTCACTGTAATGTTCACTGGCTTTTTAGGACGCTCAGTAGCTAGCTTAAAACTTGTCTGCGAGATGATTAGACGTATCCTTCTGGAGGTGAGTATCTGGAATGGATACATTAATGCCCATTTCTTTCTTTTAGGTGGCCATCTCAGCTGTGGCTGGTATTCTTAAGCAGCTTAAGAGAACACACAAGAAAGTGCCCATCTGCCCTTATGAAATAAGTAGGTTCTTATTTAATATAAGAAAAGTCTTACCTAACACTTATCCTAAAATTTTTAAAAATATTTTTCTGGTTAAATTAAACATAGAATCACAAGCTTTGTGTTTCTCTCTGGTTGTTAATGTCCTAAGCAAACAAAATAAGTAATCTAATCATTAGTTTTCAGGTTGTTTTATTTTTAAGCAGTATTATATGTGCAAGTGTGTATTAAGCTATTCGCTTACTTGAAGTGAGTTAAAACCAGAGATATGGTCATTCTCCTTTCAGAAAGACTTAAAATTTGTGAGAATAATTTGTATATCTCCTTTTTATTCCTTTAATAATTTCAAATGGCATATATATATATATAAAAAAAATTACTAAAGGGATCTCTTAGTGTTACTTTTAATCTCCTAGGATAAATCTCTGTACAGGTTTGATTGGGGTGAGGGAGTCATAAAAGCTCTTTAGAATCTTTTAATAAAAGTAAGTCCTAACATTTGCTGGGATTGTTAATGAACAAGTTTGATAGGTTGTAAAATCCTCTTTTACCAGGTGGAAACCCTAAGCCTTCCAGTGTTCAGGCTGGTGACAGACCGGATAACCAGTGGCTGCATTATAACAGCCAGAGTTTACCAAAGACTAAGGAAGCTTGGGAGTCATGTTGTTTTGTGGAGAAAACACACTGGGGATATTACACCTGGCCTCAGTGAGTATTATTAAGCATTAAGATAGAATTGTGAGAGTCAGCAGGAAAAAACCCTGTATGTAGGAAATTAAACAATGTTTGTTAGGTTTAGGTTTTTTAATTGAAACAAAAAATACAATTTATTTCATCTTTTGCGCACGTTGCTTGTTTTACCATTTCTGTGTGGGTTTTGTGGATTTTTTTTCTTGGGTTTTTTTTTAATTATTTATTTTCTACCTGCTTCTTTTGGGGGTTTGTGGGTACTTGTAGGCACATATTTCATATGGGTGTTTACCTGCTGGTCTTAAAATGAGGTATGTGTGTTTGAAAATTGTATAGTTGCAAAATATGCAGAGTATTCTCTCACTAATAATTCTGGATTGCTTGCTGTAGCAAAACATTTATAATACCAGACTTAATATTTTTGTTGTAAATTTTCTATTAAGTTCTGCTCTTTTGGAGTTGATGATAAATCCTATTTGATATGCAGAATATAAAAAATAATCATAAGCTTTATTTTACTTTGAAACATGTTACTGTATTATTATTTTTTTTTAATCTTCAGAACTATGACAGTTTATGCCCCAGTTGAGCATCAACCAAAGCTCGGGCGGAGGAGAGATGAGCTGACAGAGGTAAGAGTTTCAGTGTGTTTGTTTTGTGTGGTTTTTTAATACTACTACTCCTCCTTTTCTTTTTAATATTGTCCACTGATTCCTGTGGAGACCAAATTCCCTTCTATCTTTTAGAGAGTGCTTACGTAAAATGTGTGGAAACAGATTTGTTTTGCTTGATTGCAAATCAAGGTGGAGGCTGTGTGGATATAATCATGTTTTCAACAAGCGATAAGTGATAACTATACTGAAACCTAGATCCCCACAAGGCATTTTTAGTTGTATTTTTCTACTTCATTTTCATACTTACTGTGTGAGCATACAAGAAGAAACTATTATTTTAATGTATTGCAGCTTCTCTGACAGCGATCATGGATTAATTGTATTAATGAGCACTTTCTTATTCCCTTTCAAACCTTTATCAGAGTCTAGAACAAGGTAATTAATGACAGTAGGAATGACTACTTTGTAGGTGTTGAGCTCATGAAAGGAAAGACAATTCAAAGTCAGTAATGAAAATAAAAATCAAGAGTCTTGCAAAACATTACACAATATTCCCTATAAAATGAGGGGGGAAATGGATGACCCAGGCGTGATTGTTGCCAAAAATAGAATTAAAGTGAAAAATGGGACTTGAAAAAATGGGGATATTACTGTGACAATCAAGCACCTCAAAGCTAATCCTTTTTCTTTTTTTTTTCCTGTTACAGGCAGAACAAATTATATACGATCACTTTTCTGATCCCAAGTTTGTCGAGCAGTTAATAAAATTCTTGTCTTTAGAAGACAGAAAAGGAAAAGACAAATTTAATCCTCGCAGGTTTTGCCTCTTCAAGGTAACTAGAGTTCAGTAACTAAATTGCTTCCTTTTTGGTGATAATTATCAAAGCATGGAAGAGCCATGCACTTCTTGGCTTATACCCCACTGTTGCAAAATGTTAGCTTTTAAAGGTATGCTGCTATGATTAATCCTATTAATCCTCTCTGATTAACTACATAGGGAAACATATTTAGAGTAATATAGAAGTACATAGGACACTTGTATATAATTCTGTTATAAAAGCAAATTAATTTCACTTTCTGCATATTCAGATCTCAAGTGCTTCATGATCTTACGTTCTTACAAAGATAATGGTTTAGACAGATAATTACTGAAGACACTTTCACGTCTTGTTTTACAGGGCCTTTTCAGAAACTTTGATGATGCCTTCTTGCCGGTTCTTCAGCCCCATTTAGAACAACTTGTGGCAGACTCCCATGAAAGCACCCAGAGATGTGTAGCTGAAATTATTGCTGGCTTAATAAGAGGTTCTAAACACTGGACATTTGAGAAGGTGCTGAAGTAGTAATTTTGAGCGATTCGTGGAAGTTAAGGAACAAGTTTGAATTATTAAACAACTTAAACATATGAAGTTGAGGGCTTTTAATATGTCCTATGTCCAAGAAAGGACTGGAGAAAGTTGCAACACTTAGTGCTTCATTGCCAAACTTTGAGCGCAATTTATAGCTTGGTTTGGTGCCTGTATAATACTAGAACTTACTTTTAATCTTGAAGCATTTTACTAAGAACAGTATGCTGGAAAGGAGATAGCAAAGCTGACATAGTTTGTAATTTCCAACTGGAATAAGTGCTTATATCCCCCCTCGGACTATGACATCTTTATTTAGTCTAGACCTAGCTGTCTATATTATCTTTAAATGAATTTCTATACTGAAAAGTAATTCTGGAAGAATCATTTCCTAAATAAAAAAGAAAATTTAAAACCGGGGGGAGGAAGTCCTTGGAACGTACAAGACTGCTGTCCTACCAAAAGCAAAATGTATGCAGTCTCTGATACAATTGTACTTAAGTCACCATGAAAATGGTGCATATGTAGTCCATAGTATTTCAAAACACCTTGTAAACAAAATTTAAATGATTCCTGAAATCTTACCTCTGATAGCATTTATTTACTTTGATAAATAACATAACTATAGTGGCTTCCAGAACCAGTATTATTTTTCCATTATTTGAAAAGATGGAAGGATTTGGGTTCACAGAGGTTAGATAGCAATTTTGTCCTTTGTCAAATAGTCAAATCTTGTCTTTTGCCTTTTTGCTGAGCAGGTGGAAAAACTTTGGAAGCTTCTCTGTCCGTTGCTTCGAACAGCTCTATCCAACATTACAGTGGAAACGTATAATGACTGGGGCACGTGCATAGCAACCTCCTGTGTAAGTACCCCTTTTTTTTAATCTTGTAAAGCTATATCCAGGTGGTCAAGTTTTACAGATAATATGTAAATAAGATCTTTATGAACAGAGGTGTTTACATATATTTTATCAGCTAAAACTGAGAACTCTAAATTTTGTTGTCTTCTGCCCTCTGCAGACAGTTGGATATAATGTTTTAGAAAGGAAATAAAGCCTTACTTTTCTAAGTATTTTAAAAGAGCTGTATAAGGTTAGTGGGTGATACAATGTATATGCTTTCTATGTGTTCAATTTCCTTGTAGTTTTTGAACTCAAGTTACACATTTATTCCTGGTTTAAAAATGTGCAGCTTAGCATCATGCTGTGAAAACGTCTTCTAACATGCAGGAAGATTTCTGTACACTGTGGTGTCTGAGAGGCAGTGTAAATTATAGGCCACAAATATCTTCGATCAGTAATTCTTTGGAATCGGTCAGCAAAATTCAGCATAGTTTTTCAGCCAGAACCCTGGCAATTAATTAGCAAAATTCAGATGTGTTTATTCATCTATGTCAAAAACTAAGCTAAAATTAGTTTTATTCTTATAATTGTATTTACCAAATAATTAAAACTGCATGTAGTTTCATTGTGTTTTTCTCCTATTTAGGTTCATTGTGAAAAGACATTTAACTCTGTACTTGCTTAATAGAATAAACCCAAGAGATGCAAAGAAAATCTCTGTCAAAACTTTCCGTGTTTATACTTTATTTACATTTAAAAAAAAAAACAAACAACAATTTGCTTATATCTCTGATACCCATTTATTTTCAGGAGAGCAGAGATCCTAGGAAACTTCACTGGTTATTTGAATTGCTGTTGGAATCTCCATTGAGTGGTGAAGGAGGATCATTTGTAGATGCATGGTAAAATTAATTTTAACTGTTTTATTGTGGCTGAACAAGGAAGGAAGTAAAGCATGGATAAAATGTATTGAGAGCATATTGTGCCAGCTGGCTTGTTAGAAGCAGGGAATAAAAGCTCTCCTTTCCAATTAGCTTTCCCCACACAATGGCAGTTTCTTCATTATTATTTTGTAATGTAATTAAATGTAGTTAACAGAATGTGAAGGTCTGGAACTGGCATAGCAGCAGTACTGTTGTTTCATTCTGTAATTTTTACCCATCTTTGCATGCAATTCACTCAAAGACACATTGATGCACTGAAAACATTCCAAAACAGGGCTTGGAGGGGACTGGGGAATGGAGGAGCAATTTTGTATGACTAAAGATATGCTGTTCTGATTTCTAGCCGACTTTATGTACTGCAAGGTGGCCTTGCACAACAAGAATGGAGAGTACCAGAGCTGTTGCATAGACTGCTGAAGTACTTGGAACCTAAACTTACCCAGGTTTACAAAAATGTCCGAGAGAGAATAGGAAGGTCAGTGTTTTCTTCTGCAGTTCTTGGGGTATTTTCCGTTCATTTTATTTGTGTAATTGAGTATCTAAATAGTTAACACTGAAGTGGTGACTGCGTATCTGTGTGTGAATACTGGTAATAGAAAGGAGATAAATTATTATTAACATACTTGCTTCAGAAACTTCAGATGACTTCTCTGTTTTTGTCTTTTGTTGTATATGGCCTGTCATGTTTATGTATGATATCTCTGAAGCTCAAAACAAAAGAACAAATCCCAAAAAACCCAAACCAAACACCTTACTGCATCTAATCCTTAATAGGCCGTAAATATCCAGGGAATCCTTTAGAGAGCATTTTAGTTACTTAAGAACTAGTTGCAGATCTGCTGGAAGGAGAGGGGAATTGCAGCTTAGTGGTTGTCTCACCCTGCTTGATTCAGGTATCTACAAAGAGGGTATTTGAAAAACATGTGTTTTTAAATAACTTTGAAGTGAAGATAAGAGCAAATTTTCTAGAAGTATTAAACTTCAAAGTTCAAAAAATTGATCTCGGATCACTTCTAGCTATGTTCTCTGGACAGTAGTCATGCTAACTGTATGTTCTTGCTTGCTTTGTTTGCCTTTTTTAGTGTGTTGACCTACATATTCATGATAGATGTTTCTTTGCCAAATACTACTGCAACTAAATCTCCCCGGGTCCATGAATTTACTACTCGCATACTTGAAAATCTTAAACCCCTCATGGAAGCAGATGAAGAAATTCAGAATCATGTTATGGAAGAGAATGGAGTCGGTGAACAAGATGAGCGAACTCAGGGCATTAAACTCTTGAAAACCAGTGAGTTACTTAATGAGGTTAAGAAATGGGGGGTATTTTAGGACACAGTGATCCAGGTCTGCAAATCATACGGTTGCAGTACACAATTTCACCTCTCAGATCTGTGCTGCAACAAGGTATCTGTTGTTTTAGGGTTGAGGTTTATAAAGTCACCTTTACAGGGTCAAACTACTAGTATAGGTGCACGCTAATATGTGAAAGTCTCCCAGGCAAGTCTTGCAATAAATTTGGTCTGTAACTTGTTTTGGGATTGTTACTATCTTCTTCATCAGTGATCATTTTTCTTTATAAAAACAGTTCTGAAGTGGTTGATGGCAAGTGCAGGACGGTCCTTCTCTACAGCTGTCACAGAGCAACTCCAGCTTTTACCCTTATTTTTCAAGGTATGTGCTTTAATTGCTCCCTTATTAGTCGTGTTTGCTTGAAAAGGTATTCTATACATAAACTGAAGTTATAAGGGACTCTATAAATAAAAAGAAAACCTGTAATGGTAATAAAACCACGCATACCGAAGAGACCCAATTATTTTTTAATGCTTATGTATGTTTACAGCTGGTAATCTAGCCTGGTAGGTGGTTTCCTGACAAGAACGATTTGTAGGTGGATGCCCTGTGAATGTGTAATCTGAGGGGCAAAAGTGTTTAATTCATGAATGAGTATATGTTGTTTCTACCTGATACTTACATTTACTTGTTTTCTTTTGTTCCGTGATTATACAATTCTTTCTAAATGGTGGTGCTTCTCTTGTTTTTCCTGGCACCTCTAATCATTCCGTGCTACCTACATATCTGAAATAATACACATTTGCATGCTCCAAAGCATATGTCTGTCTTTAGTTAAACATCAGTCAATTACCCAACAATAATGTATGTGACTGAAAAATAAAGGTGAAACTGAACTAGAAATACTGATAAAGCTTTCTCTCAGTTTTGGACCTACATCTAAAATACTGCATTAATTGGATTTGATATCAGAATTGCAATAAGGAACCAAGTCTTAACGGCACCCATTTAATCCTACTTAAAAGCTTCAGGCTAGTCATGCTGCTTAGATAAGTAGTATATGGTGCAAGGATCTCTTGATTCTATTCATTTTTATCCACAGCTTATTGCTGAGAATATTTTAATGTTACATTGACTATTTTCCGTCGTTTACCTGATCTTTCAGCATTGTATTGATTGTATTTTCATAGACAACTGTCCTTTGATGAGATTAAACTTTGTTTCAGGATTTTGCTATTAGCAATGCTTATTTAACTAACACTAGCCTTTCCCCCCCACCCCCCTCTTATCTTGTTCCATAGATTGCACCAGTAGAAAATGACAATAGCTATGATGAGCTCAAAAGAGATACTAAGATGTGTTTGTCATTAATGTCTCAGGGTTTGTTGTATCCTCAGCAAGTGCCTTTGGTACTTCAGGTGCTAACACAAGTGAGTATGGTCTAAATAGCTTAAAGCTCTTGTTATCTGATGCGCTCTGTACTTTTTTTTTTTCCCCCCTTAAAGATTATACAATAGTTGTGATTTGAAGAGAATCAAATACTGACTTTTCTTAGAGTTGAAAGAGTTTTCTAATTGTTCTAAAACAGTCTTAGAGACAGTAAATGTATTTTGTCTTATTCCCTACTTCTAAACATTTAAACAACTTGTATCTTGATAAGAAATTGATCGGTATTTTAATAAATTATAATTTGTTTAGTAGTGGATCAATTTAAGCCAAACATGTCTCCTCATGACCATAACAATTCAAAATCCAGTTTCAAAATGAGTCGTCATATAAAGAACTGCCCTTGAATCTCTGCCATTGTAGAGTTTTACAATCTATCAACTGCTGCTGCTTTCTGAAAAACACCACAAATGAAAATGCACTCTTGAATTGAATGGGTCATTCTGTACACAGTTTGTCATGCAAGAAATGCTTTTTTTTTTTTTTCTGTAGTCATTCAAGACTGACCTATAGTACTAAAACTACCCGTTGAAAAACGTTGCTGTAAGCTGCACGCACAGCCAGAATAGTAACTGCAGTGTTGCAGTCCAGGCTGCACTCATGCCTGGTGCTTTCAATAACTTGGACTTCCATAAGCATGTGGAGATGAAAGTAAAGGAACTTCAAAAAACTTTTCTTTCCAAATGCATTGTATAGAATATATGTATATATACATACACTCAAGCAAAACAAAATTTCTGGTTTATTTATATCTGCCTTATGACTTATGTCGGAAATTAATTAAAGGGAGAAACTTGCCCGCTTTGTCTTTTACAGTATTGGGTATCTGTTAAGTAATTAGGTATCTGTTAAATAAAAGTAAGTGTGTTTATAAATTATTGTTTAAATGATAATTGTGTGCATTGGAAACTGAGTGTATGAAACAAAAATATCTGAATAAGGGAAGCTATTTGTAACGGTCCCCAAAATTTTTTTCTTCATTATTGTCATCTTTACATCAGATAGCTGCTTTCCTTCACATTGTTGCTTTCTCATACTTAATATTTATTTTTATTTGTAGACAGCAAGAAGCAATTCTTGGCATGCTAGGTATACCATATTAACCTACCTCCAGACCATGGTGTTCTACAATCTCTTTATCTTTCTCAACAATGAAGAAGCGGTCAATGACATTAGATGGCTGGTTATAAAACTGTTGGAAGATGAACAGCTTGAGGCAAGTAATACCTTTGCTCAAACGCTTTGTTTCACATGACTGGTTTCTTGCCCTTATCAAGTTTATGAGATGCAGCAAGTATTTCTAGCTTAGCATTCTTCCTATTTTGAAAATATAACTAGCTTTATAGGATTTATTTCTTTCATATTCCATTTTTTCTTTTAATACTTGATTCCAGGAAAACAGCTGTTTAGAAAATACTTCATTAGTGATTTTTAAAAGTTCCTACTTCTTCAACAGAATGGAACACTGCTTTGTTTCATTCTTGGTTTAAGTACAGCTGAAATATAATAGTTTGTAAGCATGCTTGTCAGTCTGGCAAGTTTTTGTGTCTGTCTTGAGCTAGCGATACCTCAGGTATACACAAATGGAAGGAGATAACATCCAAAATCTTTGCTGTGGTACATGTGTACTGTCAAAGATCAGTGTACGGATGCACTGCATGCTCTTAGAAGTGCTAGCAGGATCATAACATTGTTCTCAGGGGAAAAAAAAAAAAGGTGCCTGATGTGAATCATTGTCTTGTTTGTCAGGTTTCCAAAAGCTGGGGAGAATCACAGCAGTATTTTATTCCGGATCAATAGCTTACACAACTGAAGGCTTGTATTAAATTATACAAATTTAAGTATGTTTGATCACGTTCAAGCACAGTGAAGAATCTTTAGTGTGAACTCCCAGCCTGTTCCATTTACCTGTGCCATCATTTTCACTGGTCTTGTGGTGTTGGCAAATATCAATGAAGTCCATCCTTTAGGACACTTGGGTGCTTTTTTTCTTTCTAGGAGAAAGATTCTGAAGTGTGATAGCCTTCTGCCCAAACAAAGATCCTGGTTTAGGCCTTCCTGAAGCTACATTTAAAACAATACTTTTACCCAAGATGTGAAGCTTGCTTTTGTAAACAGTGAATTTGGAATAATTTGAATATACAAATTAAAATTTCTGACTTAAAAGGTTTGACATTAAAAGCTCTGTAAGTGCACGTAATACTTAAAGAACAGCACTTAGACTACTTGCCCAACCGTGCCAATTTCAGTCTTCAGATGAGCTCACTCATGTCTCTCATGTCACTATTTGCTTATAGCAAGCTGAAAAGCAACATCTTGCAATGCTAGATAAGTTGTTTCCCGCACCAGTCGTAACGCTTACCTCATAATATCATGTAATTTTGAAAAATGCCTCTTATTCAGTTCAGTACAATTTATCTAGTTATTTTAAATGTACAAAATTATTCTTCTGTACTACAGGGATGCAAATCAAAAACGTTTCAGTGTTCATAACCACTTACGATCGTGTTGTTACCATGGAAGCTTTTCTTTGAAAAGTAATCGTGTTCTTTCTTGATAGTAATTGGCAAGATGCAGTATCTTGCAGAGTAATTCCTATGTACTTTCTTAATGCTGAATTTCTAAGATGAGTGTGCTTTCAGTAGAATCCCTAGCTTTAACTGGTATTTGATGTCTTTACCCTGTGGAACTGACATTTTGGATCTTGGATGTAAAGATACTTTTTTTTGCTTATTTTGATACAAAGGCACCAGCTGAATGATCCTGTTGCTTTAATACACAGTTTACACTTCTAATATTGCTAGGATTCTCAAACTTCCCAGTGTGTTCATTTTTATATTTTTTTTTCATAAAATCATTGCAACAAACCTTGGCAAAGGACAATGCCAGATGACCACACTGCATGCCAAATAGCAATGTGACTGCAATACAAAGTGAACATGGGTCATAGGACAGCCTGGCTTCTATCGATCGCAAATTGCATGCATCCAACTCCAAGCACAGGTCTCTAGAATTGAAGAGAGCTGTACTTAAATGGTATCGTGGGAAACGCTCCTTCTGAAAGTCAGAGGAGTCATGGAGCTGATGGATTACTATGCACGTAAGATCTAATGTGACCCTGCAGCTGATAAATGGGAAAAAGCAAAGTCCTGAAAAATCACGTCTCTGTGTACAGCAGTATAACCACCACTGAATATCACGACTAATTTTCAGGTCATATGGGCAGTTGGAGAGCTGCAGGAGTGATTTGAGTTTGGGAAAGCATGTTTTGCACTAAATAATTCTATTTACTCAGAAATAGTGGAAAAATGAAAATGACTGTATTCAACTTGGAGCGCTGGTTAAAGTGATAGCCTAGTTAATCCGAAAGCATCTTCCTCATGTTTTCCTCAGCTATAATTTGATCTAGGAAGCTATCTGGGTAGGTGCTTTGTATGTTTATATTTTTATAAACCGGTGTACTGAATACACAGCATTCATGTCTTGAGAAACATTTTTCATATTACACTGCAATATTATAGTAATGGGAATATTTTCTCTTTGTGTAAGTAGCCCCTTGCAAGTACTGCACTTAGGTTTTCCTTGTGTTGTTGAGTGTTTTTCTTCTGATATTGATGCAGTTTTGTAGACCTTGGTCAGTTAATTCTGACCAAAAAAAAACACCAAACAAAAAAAAAAAACAAACAAAAAAACCAAACAAATAAAAAAAAAAAAAAAAAACATGCTTGATTGAGAGAGTATTCCTCTGCTGCTACTCTGTAGTTTTTATATTCTGTAGGTCATGTGAGTATGATGATCTGTAAATTTAGTGTCAGATATTGTCATGAATGGTTAACTTGTTAACGTATGATTTTAAAGGCTTTGCTTCTAGGTGCTCCTTGCAGCAAAGCATTCCTTTTGGGTAGATTATTAATTTAAAAATTGAAGTGGTTTTAATACAGTGAATAATGATGTAAACGAGTACAGTTCACTTGAGAGCTTGCTCGCTTTACAGCCAAGTTGCTTTCTATTCCGGGTCTTGGACATCATGTTTCATTTAATAGCTTAGTTCTTAAAAGACTGACAAATTGCTGCTCAACAATATGGGCAGACTTTGCCTTCGTACTTCTTTATGCTGCTAACAAAGTAGATATGTTCGAATGCTGTGTTGCAGAAATCTAAATGAAGTCTTGACTTATTGTTAACTTACTGTGTTTAACTATTGCAACACTTGCAGCTATACTTACTGCTTTGTGGAGGTTCAGAGCATTATGTTCACAAATGTAATGTACTATTATCTGCTGCATTGGATTCAGAGTGTTTGTAGGTGTTTGGACTGATGTTCTGTTTGCAGTTATGTGTAACAGTATGTACTTACCAAAAAAATCTGGTGACTGCAGTCAGTGTTCTACAAGTTGATTTGGCTTTCAAGTTTGTAAATGTTGGAAGGCTTTGTCAGTCTGCAATTATTGAAGGTGGAAGCGAGTCTCAGAACAACTCCAATTTAAATATAGTCTTACAGTTCTATAACTTTATGGTTTGGGGAGATTTGAGTAGATGAGACAAATTAGTAATACTGCTGGGTTATACTTTTAAAAGTAAGTGGTTGAGATGTCTCTACTTTCAATCCACTAACAGTGTGTTGTGGCTGTTCTAAAAGGAATGGAAAAGGAGGTCTGTGTTTTGAATGGTTTGGCAATTAGATGAACACTTAATTTAGTCTTGTTCTTTTGGGTTTCTGTGTTATGGAAGAGAAGAGTATTTTTATTCATGTAGTGAAAAGAATTGATACTCAGGACAACAATGTCAATAGTGCTGGAGTGTTATAGAGCTGAATTGTTAATGATAAACCGCTGAAGTTAGTTGTCGTTGCTTATTAATCCAGCATCTGTTGCATCTTTCAAAGAATTCTTGTGCTACTGGTAGAACAAAACCAGCTTTGTCTCATGAACATACCTTCGACCTTCTCCTGGAAAAGCTCTTCTGCTTTTGTTGATTCTATTGTCCCCACGTACATTTGAGGGGGAAAACTAAGTGCTTTTGAATAAAGTATACATTTTTTTGCTTGGTAAAGCTAACGTTAATATAAAGACTATTACAAATTTTGTAGAGCAGATTGATTATTTGGGGTGGAGCATCTTGTTCTCATTCAAAGTCTATTTCTAAACTTTCTAAAACTAATTAGTCTATGGTATGTATGTCTTGACAACAGAGTTTAATTACATTATTTGCTTGAGTAGTAGGTTACTTTATGACAAATTATGTGAAGGTAGTTCTATATTACAATAAGAATACGTTTTATTAATTTGTAAAGAGCCATACAGTAAACTAGTTACCTATGAAATAACAGGATAATATTTTAAAGGCTTTCTTTTTTGGTGGAGTTTGCTAACTTGGCCTAGCTGATGTGCGTGAAAGGATAGTAATAGCATAAATACCTGCTGCTTGCTGTGCACACTGCGTAGTAATTGTGGTATGTACTGTCTCTGCTCACAGGTGAGAGAAATGGCTGCTACCACACTAAGTGGTCTGCTACAGTGCAATTTTCTCACTATGGACGGGCCCATGCAGACTCATTTTGAACAGCTGTGCAAGATGAGGTTACCAAAGAAACGAAAGCGTGACCTGGGTACAGTGGTGGACACAATACCTTCTGGTGGTAAGAAAATTGCTTCAGAGACTAAAAGCATGCATGTCAATAGCAGGTTAGGAAGATATAAGTATTTTGTGCTACATTTAGATGCTTATTCTACAAGTGCTCCAGGTGGAATAGGATCTGTGCTGTAGTTAAGGAGTATTTAGAAAATTAACATATACCCAGAGAAACCTTAGGCAATTTTTTTTTTCTTCCTAAGCACCTATAAACCATAATGGCAAATTACTTGTCCTTATGTATCTAACTGTCTATTTGTGTGCATGTAATGCAGTTCCTAATCTTTAAGTGCTTCGATAATTTGATTTACAGTGTAAATAAGAATACACTACTACCAAAAAAAGCAAATAATGGTTTTTTTATGATGTATTCCTACATAAACTTATTTATAACTTTTCCATAATTAACACTAAAGAGATTTCTCCCTTTACAGTTTCCATTGTTCACAAGTTGAGAGTGCAGAAGATGTGGGATAGCTATTTCCTCAGTAAATAAACTTCCTTAGCTGCCACAACATAATTTCACTTCGTACCCACTTTACCTTCTGTTTGTTGGCAGTGTGGTTCTTTGATTCTAAAAAAACCCAACATGTGCACGCACACACACACACACACCCAAAAAAACCCCAACAACAACAAAAAAAAAATAGTACACCACACCCCCCCTTAGTTAACCTTAGAAGCGCTGGCTTCCAACCAAACATTTAGTGCATCCGAGTCACATTGATTTGACCCAGAAGGACTGGGTTTCCATATTGTCAAATAGTTCTTGTATTTGAGAAAACATTCTGAACGCAGAAATAGGGAACAGTGGAGATGTAGTTTATGAGCTGTTTACTGAGAAGAGAGAAAGATTTTTTTGAAAGAAGGAAGCTTATTTGAAATGTTTATAGAGTTATGCAGCAGTTGTAGATTAATTTTTTTTTTTTTTACACATTCTTCCATTAGAAATGAAAGCTAGAATTATAGAATGAGTCTGTGATTCTGTGTAAGAAAGCAGAAGCAGTTTGGAAATCCACACACTTGTGTGAATTTATTTGACTATATGGTCTGTAGAATTATCTGATTCTCTGTAGAAGCTAGAGATCTCTACTGTGGCGGGGGTGGTTTTTGGTGGTTTAGGTTTTTTTTGTTTGCTTGGTTTTTTTTGTTTTTTAAATCAGGGTTAACGTTAGTGTCAGTACGCTGTTCTAATTAGATCACCTCTGTTTAATATATAGGCTCTCTTCAGTCGTTCCCATCAGTTAAAAATAGCCTTATTTTCACTGACAACCAGTTTTAAGTTTGGCTGTGTCATTGAGGAATATCTTAGACAGGATAGTTGCACCTTGCCAAATGTAAACTAATATCCTGCAATTGCAGACTTGGTTAAACGCCACGCTGGTGTGCTAGGACTTAGCGCCTGTATTTTGTCAAGTCCATACGATGTACCCACCTGGATGCCACAGCTCTTAATGGATCTCAGTGCCCATCTTAATGATCCTCAGCCTATTGAGGTAAAAATACTTATATAATTTTTCTGTTTAATATAACACATCTAAGATATGCTTTACTCGTTCTTAGTTCCCCTTTCCTAGAAATAAATAGGACACTATTAAGAAAGTTAGTTTCTGCTGCTTTTTATTAAATGGTTTTTAAAATAAGTTTTAAGTCATGTACTGTTTTTAAATATTTTTTGTGGTAGTTCTCTTCCCGCTTTCAAATTTAAAGTATAAACTGAAAGCTACAGGAACAAGATCTGTAATGAGGAAATAGTCTTTTTTTAATTAAAAATGTCACTTTTGTGCATGCCGTTCTAGCAAATATCAAACCAAACCAAACAATCACTCTGAAAGTTTTAAAACAAAGTTTTATAAGCAGCCCTAGAAACAAGTTTTTAGTGAAATAGTTACATTTACGTCTGGTTTTTTGCACTGTCTATTCGATTTTGTTGAGCCTTGCTGTTGAGCTTATGGCTGAAGAATTCCTTAGATTTAACAGACTTTGCTATGGTGTGCTTTACTGAATCAAGAAAATGGACTGATTGGCCTTATCTTTTGATAATTTAATAATAATCTTAATTATTTTAATAACATAAGACAGTTTTCCTCTGATTTGTTTCTTCTATGCACCTTACAAGATTCATGAACTTTCTCATGTTTTGAGACCCAAACCATTGGTTTGGAAATACCCAAGGAAAAGAAAGAGGGGAAAAGCATTTCATTTATATTTTATAAGAATCTATTAATTTTTTTAAGCTCAAAATTGTAGGTCAGAGAATCGTTTTTATAAGAATGTTGGAGTTGTGACACTGGTCAAAAGACTAACCAGAACTGTAAAAATTAAAATACTGGGGAACTGGACTGAATTCCCCAAAGCTATGTTCTAGCCTTTGTAACTGCTCAAACACTGCCTACTCACCAGTTATTTTTGTTGTATTCAACGTTTGTTTTGCCACGGAGCTTAAATCCATGACTGATACATATTAATATCGATTGTCTGCTATGCAGATGACTGTGAAAAAAACACTGTCAAATTTCCGGAGGACTCATCATGACAACTGGCAGGAGCATAAACAGCAGTTCACGGATGACCAGCTACTAGTGCTTACTGACCTCTTGGTTTCACCATGCTATTATGCATAGATAGGTAAGATTATTTCTTTTGACATAAATTGACAGAAACATCTTATGAAATCTACTCTAGCTCTCCAGTCTAGCATGCAGCAGGGGGGAATCCCTAAACCACAGGGAGAATTAAGTCCCTTGCACCTCCAGTGGTCTGTTCACGTTCACATTTATTTTGGTTAAATATTGTCATCTTTTTGTGTGTCCCTATATTACACTCATGTTTTGCTAAGACACTTGCACTTGTTTTCTTGAATATTGATGTTCCTTTTCTCCCATTTTCTGCCAGTTGGCTGCCTTTTAAATGCCTGACAGTTTCACTAAAAGCAACGTACTTGCTGCTTTGTACTTCTGATGCTTCTGAGGACTTTAGTCTACCACCCAGTGCAGTATATTCATCTACATCTCACGATGGGGAATGACAGCTACCAAACTGTTTCCTCTTCCACATTATGGCTCTGCTACCGGGTCTCTTCACACAGGCATGTCCCCAAAGAGTGAATCCGTTCCTGGAGTTTCTCTTTGTTACACTACAAGATTCTGACCTCTATTGTATTATAATGTTTTGTGACAGTATTCCAAGAGAAGTTTTAATTTAGATTTTCATTTTCTTCTGTGGTAATAGCATGAGGCGATTGTCTTGTTTTGAATTTGTGTTTTTTAATTCCTTCTTTCTTTTTTTTTTTTTTTTCTTTTTCAGGTTTCTCCTGGGAACATGAGGATGCGGGAACCTTTCTGCGAAATAAAGGCAACTCAAAGCAATTTATCATGTAGAAAACTTTTTTGTTGGAAATCCTGATGCCTAATCAAAACCACTTTTAAACACAAACAAAAAGACCTGGTTTTATTAAAAAAAGAATTTCACCTCCCCAGGGAGTAGCTGTGGGAGCCCCACAGTCTCCTTGTAACTGCGTTCACAGAGCCTGATCGCGAGTTCACTGCGAGACCCTTGTCACTGGCCTGCATTACACATCAGTCTTGTCTCTGCTTTCTTGCACACAGTGACTTACGCTGCACGTTTCGTATCCGATTTTTCTGACCCATCTTCCCTGCTGTTTCTGACATCAAAGATGCGCAGAACCGGAGAGTGCTGCAAACCAGAATATTGTCATTGAAGCTCTCCAGTTCTGTTGATGCAACTTCTTACTTGGTCAGCATACAATACCAGGAACCTGTCTTTCTCAGAGTTTATTTTTCACTACTTGGATTTCAGTGTCCATCAGGTGACAGGCTCTCTATCATTCAGTCCACCTCAGGGCAGGATTGCCTTTTTGTATCTTCCTTTTCAAAATATAAATAGCTGATCTTCTCTGTGCAGTATAGATGGCAGGACAAAATGTGGGGAGTGAAAGCTCTTATTGCCTCGCTAGGTCTTCAAAGATGTCTTGACCACGTGTGGAATAAAAATCTATGATTATCTGCGTACTTTTAAGGGTGAAAGACTGGGGACGTTTCCACATAATTAGAGCCCACAGATATGAAATTATGGACTATCAAGTGATGGTTGAATTCATAAAATGAAATGTATGCACAGTGTGAAAAAGCGCTGAATGGCTGACTATTTTTAAGAACATATTCTCATAAAGATTGTCACTGTTTGAGCAAGCATATCTTGTTCAAAGATTGTGGAAGCTCTGTATTTTCTTGCCTGCAGCTTTGTTCAGGGACTGATATCTATTGGCTATTTAACAACATGTTTAATATGTGTTACATAGTTGTAAAAGACTGTATAAATTGTAGAGGCATTGCATTGACAAAACATTGTACAGTTTACAATCTTTTACATAACACCATTGTGAGATTAATTTGTAAAGATTCATACTTAGATGTTAATACGGTAGTAGTTCCGGCTTTTGTATCAAATCAAATGCCATTATTAGTTTTTTAAATTATTTTCTTTAACAGAGTATCTCTTCGTGTCTGAAAAGCAGAGGTTTTGTTTTGGTTTTCTTGTATCTCATTATTACTATGTCTCATTCAGATTTTAATGCAACACCTGTGGCCATCTCTAAATGCTGACATCACATATTCTAGTGCGATAAGTTCATAGAACGTGAGGTACACTGAAATAATTCATAAACTGGTGTGTGTTTCAACTTTCATGCAAGCCTACAGGAGCACGGATACATTTAGAGTGATTTACCTGCTGAGTGTGTGACTCATTCCAAACTTCAAAGCACAGCAGTGTTCCTGGTGCAGTATTTAATGAGTGTCAGCACACAGATGTAACCACTGTATAGTGTAGTGCCAAAATTATTTCAATTGTGTACGTAGGTGAAGACCCAATAAATGGACTGTTTGTAACACCTGCATTTTTTTTTAATTTCTAAAGTGGAAATTTCTTATTTTGAGACCGTAACTTAAAGTTGTTTACTGTGCTTTTGAGCTTTTTGTACGAGGCATGTGTTTATTATGGGATTTGGCAGTGAGTTCAGGCAACATTAAGGATTAATTAAAGATGTAGTACTCATGGTTGGGACACTCGGTTTTATACTTACGTAAAAATATCTTGTACCTGGTGAGGCTTGCCAAAAAACCTCTTCACTTTTGAGAAGCACACTTAAAATCGGGTAAACTAGTTTGAAGTGGAGGGGGTTTTGCTGATGGAATTTAAAAAAAAAACAAAACCAACAAACAAAACCCAAACAAAAACCACACACACACTTTAAAAGTAATGGAAAGTATTTGCTGCAGAGGATCATCTTTAAAGTATGTTTTGGCTGATTAACTGATGGAGCAGATATTACATGTGCTGTTTTGCCTACACGAAGGGCAGCTCACTAGGATCCAGCTCTGCTGCTTTTTAGTGTAGTTCTATAGTCAAAGTGTAGCTGGAATTAGTTGCAACGTTGAGGATCCAGTGCTCAGTAGAGAATCATGGAGAGCTATGATAGCAAATAAGTGATATTAATTCACAGTAGCTGTTTATAAATCAGCAATAAATTACTTGATCCAAACAGAGCGCACAGAAAATAGAGTACCTATTCAAAGTACAGTTCTGTAGGATGAAATATATGGTAGTGTGAACAAACTCGTACTAATTGACTTTTTGTGGGTAAAAGATTGTAAGTCTCCTGAGAATGTAGGAACGATTTTGAGTTCTTCATCAAATAACGCATCTCCATTGTTACTTTTATTCCCTAACTTTCCCCAAGCAATATACGTATGTCATGAGTTCTGAGCTTTCCATCACTTTGATGTCCTATGCTGTCTTTTTCCCTAAAGCTTTAGAGATGAAACAGCTGCAGTACCTCAGTCTGGAGAGGGAGACATTTCTAGCATGAGAAGAGAAGAGTTTTTCCCCTTCAACAGTAAGGGGGATGGAAAAAGATCTTGGCAATAGTCTGGTAGCCTTGGTAGCGTTAGTGACCACGTGTCAGTCTGCACAAACAATCTCCGTGACCGCTGCTGTTTGAAGCACCAAAGAACGGCAGTGATGTAAGGCACAATTAATTGATCTCTTGGTTTAGGTGGGTTGGGTTTTTTGCTGAAGTTGCAGTGACATACTCTGTAGGGACTGTCTTGCTCGAGTATCAAGTGAAGTGATCTACCATAGTAGTGGTACGTTCATAGAAGTGAACATCCATAACCAAGTGGACGTGTTTATGCACGTAAAAAAACATGCTGAAATCACAGCGGAAACATAATGCTTATTTTTATAAAAATGTATACGAAAATTATCAAGTAGGCAAATAAGACTTTAACTTGTGCTTTTGGGTGGCACTAGAGACTCGACATTGGTGGATTGTGTTATTAACAAATTGAGCTAATCTGTACATAGATTTTTATTATTTTTTTTTTAAATGGAAAAGGTATGAAGGTCATTATTTCTGGCCCGGTACATTATGACTGTATTCCTTTTACGTCCAGGTATCTGCCCTCTCATCCTTTTTACTTCTTTACCAAGCTGCTGGGAGTCCTGTGCTCGGTACACGTGGGTGATGTCTCCTGTCAGTTTTTCACAGTTAGGCATACCACACTCCCTTCAGTCTTGCACTTTCTTCCACGCTTTCTTCCACGCTTCAGACTTCCTGGAATCCTGCAGCAGAGTCCAGCTTCCTTTTTTTTTCCTGTGCTGTGGAAAATACAATCATCTGGTAAGATGTAAAAGGGGAAAAAGAAACTTACCAGTAGGAAGTTTTGCTGGCCATTGTTCTTGCAGGATTTTAACTTTAACCCTGCTGTGAATTACTAGCTAATTTGTTTTAAATTCTCACTAGCGTTGTGCAGTAACTGGAAGGCAACTTCTGTGGATTTCCCCATCACAAAATACTCACTGTACGCAGTCACACTGCTGCACAGGCTCCGAAAAATGGTATTCCCAATGAGAGGACTTTCACCTGAGCCTGATCTAGACCTCTAGGTTGTCCCCGGGCTAGCGCTAACCGTGCTCCAGGGCGGGTGCTTTGTGGTTGTTATTCCTGAAGAGGTACCTGTACCAGTAGGGCAGCAGTAATTTTCGGAGTTTGCTGCAAGGAATTGGAGGTTTGATTACAGAAGAAAATTAAACTGTGTGGAAGATGAAGAATATTGCTAAGCTGTTTCAAGGCAGTGCACGCAAATTACAAGCAAACTGTAATTGATTTGCACTGAGGGTTTTTTCTCTCTTGGTCAACAGGTGCTTCTCAGAGCTATTAAAAGATATTTAGAAGGGAAAGGCCGTGAGATGAGAGGAAAAAAAGCTTAGTATTCTCTCCCTGGGAAGGAGAGTGACTCTTAGTAAAGCAGTCTTGAATCAAGAGTTCTCTCCGCACAGATAAAAGCTTAGACTGTTGCCTACAAAGATTATTAGCAAAATTATCTTTGATTTCTGATGCGTTAGAGCACAGTGCTTAGAGGAACTGGCTGCATCCTAACAAGGCAGACTTTTTCAAAGGGCGAAAAGGAGAGGGAGCCTTGCTGGCCGTGATCCATAATCTAATTATAGATTAAATTACTTTTTCCACAAAAGGCTCGTAGAAGTTCATCCTACTTTTCCCTGCTTGGGCTCCTAGCACCCTCACTACTGCAGGCATTTATAGAAATTACCTGAGCAGATTTTGCTGCTGGAGATAGAGCCGGACACCCGCTTCCCTTGGGGAATAGTGAGGGGTACTGGGAAACAGGAGAGAGAATAATTTGTAATTGGCATACTTCAGAAAAAAAACAGCAGTAAACCCAATAAATCTATTTTAGCAATAAATGTAGTCAGATCGCGATAAGTCTAGGTAGGAGCCTAGATGAGTTTACCCAGAAAGGCTTCTGTTTAAGAGTGTTAGTGAAAAGCTTTTATTTATTCTCTCCTGGCTTTTATTTCTATTTTTTTGGGTTAATTTCCCCTTTTATTATTCCAGCTTCTTTCCCCTACAACTCTTCTGTTAAAATCATAAGGAACTCTTATTAGGCTGAGATGGGGGCATGTTTCCACAATAAAAAGTAATTTTTAGTTTCTTGTAAATACCTGCAAAACTTGACGCTGCTCTAAAAAACGTCTTGGCACATTTTCTCCTTGTGCATTCGGAACTCATATTTGAGAAGCTTGATAGTACTAGAGTGTGCTGGGGTTTTTTATTCATTAGGCTTAAGAGCGCTGTAAAGAGAGTTAATATCCTAGTACCTTGTGCAAGGTGCTGCAAAAGTTGTTGCTCTTGTGAGTCCTGCTGTGCAAAACTGAGACTGATTTCTTCTATTGTGCTTCTCCCCTGCCCCAAACTTTGAAAATCCTTTTAAAAAGGGGCAGCCTTGTGAGTGCCAAAGGGACTGTGCAGTGTTTTGTGTTCCCATGGAGATCCTTTTTGCCTCTGCTCAGCCCCTTGCTCCCCGAGTATGAGTTTAATTACCTTCTCTTGCGCTCGCCGCCTCCTGCAGCGGTCAGGGGCTCTCTGCTGAATGCTCACGGCTGCCTGCAGCGTTTCTCAGTGTGCATCACCAAAACGCCATCCAGCTTGTGCTTTTCTGCTGCAATGTTTGAGGCTTGCCAGGCTATAACAAGGAACGCCTTTCCTTCGTTTCAAAGTACGTAACTGTAGAGCGGTAAGGCATCTTAAAACCAAAAAAACACCCTGCGTGGGCCTGCTAAACTGCGTTAGTGAAATGAGTGACAACCTAAACGTATTACTGTTAGGAAATGCAAAGTTGGTGTTTTGCACATTAGTTCTAAAATACTTAACTCTCTGTAAGGCCCAAGTCTTACAGCTTTGACTCTCAAATCCATTTCTCAGCATCTCAGAAGAGATCAGAGTCTCAGCCTTGCTAAAAACAATTACATTAGGCACGTGCAGCCTAATTTCTGTACGTGTGCTTCCACCTGCTAATCTATTATGGGAAATTTAAGAAATCTCAACTGTGGTCATCCAAGGCTGAGCATTGGGCCAAATAACACCTGCAATAACGTAGACCTTTCCAAGATTTTAAGGGACCCCCGTTTCGCAAAATGTGTTGCTACTCCTATGTCTTTGGTAAGTGACGCCGCAGAGGTTGTCATAGTGTCATGTGGACTTGGGGATTAGACACAGTGTGAGACTAAGGTCAGTTTTCGTGCAGTGTCTTGCTTACAACTGAAGTGCGGTGTGTTACCTGCTCTGAAAGGACATGGATATTGTGTGCATATTAGTTTCATGTGAAAAGAACAATCATCACTATTTCCTCAGCATTAATCACTCACTTTGAAGTAATTCACTCTTGCATTAGGCTGCTATTTTGTCAGTCTTATTTAATCCCGCAATTCAGTGTGCTCTGATGTTTATAAATAAGAAAATACAAGGAGGGAGATCCCAGCTTGTCGATCTAAAAACAACCTCTACTCCATAGGGCCAGGATTCACACACAGAATTCAAATTAACCATGACCGGAGAACAAACATATGAGTGCAAATAAAAGTAATAGTCAAGCTGAGAGAGATCATAGCATGAAGCCACAGGAAACCACGGACATCGTGGTTTGGGTTTTGGACCTTCTCCCTCCTGCATGCAACTAGTTTAAGAACAAAAACAAGGCAAAACACCCCTGACCTAGGTGCCCAGGTTGCAAGGCACTGTTGCGGCCTGCTCTGATGGCTGCTCGCATTATTTCCCTGCCACAGGGTAGGGGTAGAGTATTAAGACAATACACAGATTAATGTAATGAGTCTATGTAGAAATGCGGAGTATAAGACAAGTGCCCGTGCCTAAGTTGGAAGTACTAGGTCTGCTGTATTTTCATAGCGCTTTCGTGCCTCGCCTGGCTAGACTTTCACCTCTTCCAACTGCATTTCCAGGGCCTGCCATTGAGGTCCCTCGGTTGTGTCTGCCTGCGTGTGACAGCCTGTGCTGGCTTGGAGAACACACGTTGAGCCTTTCCTCGTCGTCGAGACCACGTAAGTCTTTCAAAATGATCCTTGAAAGTGCTCAGACATCCCACGCTCTCTATCACTTTAAATGACAACTACTGATGGTAGTAGTTGGCAGTAAACAGATAAAGAAATAATACTGGTTATTTTTTCCCCTCCTATGGGAATACAGAAGATCCTTTGCCATGGATCCTGCGTTTCTGGGCACAGACCAGCAAACAAAAAGGGGCTTCCCTACCCTCCGAGTTTGCATAGGAAAGCAGTGCAAAAGTACAAGTGGGGAAGACACAGGGAGCAAAACTCTTGACTTAAATGTTGATGATCAACAGGTTTTGGTTTGGGGCAGGTGTTTCATTGGGGTTAAGTCAACATGGAGGGACCCAAAAAGCCTCGAGCTGCCCTGCTGTTGACTTGGTATCCAGGTAAGGGCACGGCTGTGACACAACCTGTAGCAAAACCTCTTCTCCTACCTGACTTCAGGGGTAAGCCTCCGCAGCGGCCCTGGCCGTGCGGCCAGCTTGGCCCTGCCCGGTCCTTGGCTGGTGCTGCGGCTGCCCCAGGGCGGAGGCAGAGCGCCTGACGCTGCACCGGAGCAGCCCTTGCCCGCATCGGGCAAACGCGTGCGACTGGAGGGCAGCTGCCCCGGAGGCAATTTGGGCAGCCCCGGCGGCGTCTGCGCTCAGTGCGTGCCCCGCACACCCCTCTGCCCACGGCCCCTCTCCCCGCAGGCTGCACCAGCGCTTCCCCCGGGGGCACGGAGGGGTGGGCCGGGGCTGTCGGCCTGTCCCTGCAGGAGCCGGGCTGTGCGTTGGGGGGCCGTGTGCGCGGCGGGCCCCGTCCCTGCAGCCGCACCTCGGCCCCGACTACACCACCGCCCGCCAGCGCCGCGGCTGAGGTAACGGGGCGGAAGGCGCCTGCGGGGCTCCGCCGGCCGCGCCCAGCCGGGAAGGGGCCGCGCCGCACCCGGGCGCGGAGGCCGCTCCGGCGGGAGGCTCCCGCGGGCCGGGCGGGCGCCATGACGGGGCGGGCGGCGCCATGGCGGGGGCAGCCCTGAGGGAGCGGCGGCAGCGGCGCGGCCCCGTGCGTGCTGCGGGGCGGCGGGCGGGCCGCCCCCGCCGCGGGCCCGCCTCGGCCGCAGCCGCGCTGAGGCGGCGGGCGGAGATGAACGCATCGGGGCGGCTGCCGGCGGGGGGCGAGGAGGAGCCCCCCGGCGCTTCGCTGCTGCCTCTGAGCGGGAACGGCAGCGCGGGCGGCGGCTCTGGGGAGCTGCGGGAGGGCACCCACGCCGCCACCCTGGCGGCCTGCGCCTCCCTGCTGGCCCTGGTCTTCTGCCTGGGCTCCTACGGCAACCTCATCGTCCTCCTGTCCTTCTTCGACCCGGCCCTCAGGAAATTCAGGACCAACTTCGACTTCATGATCCTCAACCTCTCCTTCTGCGACCTCTTCATCTGCGGGGTGGCCGCCCCCATGTTTGCCTTCGTCCTCTTCTTCGACTCGGCCCAAGGTGTGCCGGGCGCCTTCTGCTTTACCTTCCACCTCACCAGCTCCGGCTTCATCATCATGTCGCTCAAGACCGTGGCGGTCATTGCCCTGCACCGGCTGCGCATGGTGCTGGGGAAGCAGCCGCACCGTGCTGCCTCCTTCCCCTGCACCCTCCTCCTCACCCTGCTCCTGTGGGCCACCAGCTTCACGCTAGCCACCCTGGCCACTCTGAAAACTCGTGGCTCCCGCCTCTGCCTGCCCATGTCCAGCTTCACCAGCGGCGAGGGGAAGATCATCCTCTACCTCTACGTCACCGACTTCATCTGCTGTGTGGCCGTGGTGTCCGTCTCCTACGTCATGATCGCCCAGGCCCTGCGGAGGAATGCCCAGGTGAGGAAGTGCCCGCCCGTGGTGGCCGTGGACACCTCCAGACCCCAGCCCTTCGTGGGGCCCACGGCTGCTGGGGTTGGCACGCAGAGCGCTGTGCCCGCCTTGTACAGGAACCAGAGCTACAGCAAGCCACAGCACATCCAGACGCACGGCTACGTTAAGCACCTTGGCCAGCCGCCGGCCACCGCTGCCGGCCGGATCCAGCTGGTGCCGGCGGTCAATCTGTCCACGGCCAAAGACTCCAGGGCAGTAGTGACATGCATTGTCATCGTCCTCTCTGTCTTGGTTTGCTGCCTGCCACTGGGCATCTCTTTGGTGCAGGACATGCTGTCCAGCAGTGGTGGCTTTGTTCTCTACCAGTTTGAGCTCTGTGGATTTACCCTCATTTTTTTCAAATCTGGATTGAATCCTTTTATATATTCCCGTAACAGTGCCGGACTTCGGAGACGAGTCCTCTGGTGCCTGCAGTATGTAGCCCTTGTCTTTTTCTGCTGCAAGCAGAAGACGAGGCTTCGGGCCATGGGCAAAGGCAGCCTGGAAGTCAACAGGAACAAGTCATCCCACCACGAGACCAATTCAGCATACATGTTGTCTCCAAAACCTCAGAAGAAGTTTGTGGACCAAGCCTGTGGTCCTAGTCACTCCAAGGAAAGCGTGCTGAGTCCCAAGGCTTCTGTCGGGCATCAACACTATGCACAGAGCAGCTCAACCCCCATGAACACCCGAATCGAGCCCTATTACAGTATCTATAACAGCAGCCCTTCCCAGGAAGTGAGCACCCCAAATAGCTTACAGCCAGTGAACTCGGCTTTCGGATTTGCCAAATCCTATATTGCCATGCATTATCACACCACTAACGACTTGGTGCGAGACTATGACAGTGCTTCGACTAAGCAGATACCAGTGCCCTCAGTGTAACCTTAGCAAAGGGTTCTGATCTAGCTGATCCAGTGGGTCCCTGTCTTTGCTTTTGTTAATGATTATTCTGAACTCAACGATGCTGTACTGCATCATTTAAGTAAATGCCACTAATGCTAACATCCAGCTATTTGCACTTGAAGTGAGTATTGGGATATTACTTCCGTGAAGCTTTCTTGAATTTCTGCTGCAAGTCAAGAAGGGTGGTATTTTAGATTTGTATTTGGAATTGTTACATCAGGGTGGTTTTGGTACTAAATTTACTGCTGGACAAGTAAAAAAAAAAAGTAACTGTGTTAACTATATGATTAATTACATCACGAGGCAGAGTATCATCTCAGAGAACAATCTGAGGCTGTGCCAGATGTATTACCTGTTAAATTGCATACTTGCCGTATTTTCAAGAAGGAAGAATTGGGAGGATTCTTGGTAATACGATACTTAAATTTAAACTCTTTCCATTGAAGAAGGTTAAAGAACTGGTGGTATTTTGTTGTAGCAAGTGTCAGTAATAACAAAGGTCCTTTCTATATGCAGGGTGAAATCCTGATTCCATTGAGGTAAACAGCAAAATTTGCATGAACTTCAACTGAAGTTTAGGACTTCAGTCTCGGTTTCCTAAAGCAGAACAAAGTATTTTACAAACAGCATTGTATTGCCACTGGGGCACTGTTGAAAAGTGTTGTGGCACTGTAGTAAACCTCTGGAGTATATACAGTAATTTCCACTGTACATTAATTTTAAGGATTGGTGGCGTTAAGTATTCCCAAATTATATAATTGGAGAAGTATCTTATGTCTGATAGGAATAACTGTGCAATACCAAATTACAGGTTTTACTTGAAGATAAAGATGAGTGTTGCAATATTATAGTACTGGTACGCTATCAGTGATGCAGTCACATCTGGAACTTTCCAATTCGTAAACTGTTACGCAAAGAGTAGTGTTGCTGGTTGCTTTTTTGTCTGTGACTTTGTATAAAAGCAGGAATTGGAGGGATTCAGCTATGATATTCCTAACAGGTAGGACTGACCGTTATTAACACGTTCAAAAATAGAATGACCACATAACAAGATGACTCCAACTTTTTGAGGTTTTCTTAAGAAGTCTAACAATCAGTTTGATTTAAAAATTAATACTTACAAACTTTATCTGTTGGTCTACGCAGTGGGCAAATGAACAGAAGTTAAATATTTTTTTATAAGTCCGACCATTTGTGTTGTGTCACGTGTTGTGGGAATTCCTCGTGAAAAGGAATGATTTGGAGGCATTTAAATTCCTGACAATTACTGCTTTGAGCGGTCAGTTCTTTCCAAAACAAGTGATCACCTTTCGACTTCTACGGAATTCAGCAGAGCCTTCGTATCTCTGAAATAATCATGCCACAGGCTGCTGGTGCCTCATTATAGGAAGATGCCTCATCTTTAGCAAAATTACAGTGGTGGAAAAGGTGATTTGTTATTTTAGAAACAAAAAACATTCACATCATTGCTGTGTGTGAGTTGTTGTTTTGGGCTATTTGTTAACTAAACTGTTTTCCTGGAAGACTATTACACTATGAACACTGGTCTTTGTTTAACACTCTGAATTTTAATTAATTTTGAATAACTCAAGTCAGCTTTCTTGCAATAAAATGGATGTGAACAACTTTCTAATACAAATGTTACATTGACGTTATTTCCTTAAGTCTTTTCTCTCTGCCCAGATATTTTTCTCTATAAATGAATAACATGGTTCTTTCTAAAGTAATTATAAAAGATAACTAAAAGCTCTGTCTTGCTTGGTTTTTCTGTCGTTGCATTTCTCTTTAGTACAAAGCGTACTAATTTGGAAGGAAAAAAATAGGTGGGATCCTGTCGTTTTGTCTCAAACTATATGTTCTTAGCAGCAATGACAGTGTCAGATGGGAAGGAGTATAGGACAGGACACAAACGTGGTTGCAAGATGGGGTCCTGCAGGTGCTTTAAGGGAGTTAAAGGTAGGCATTAGGACTGGTTTTAACGTTAAGCAGATTTTGGGTTTGCTGCATGTATATACGACTCCTGCTGTGCTTTTGTTTTGGCTCACGTGAACTTCATCACATGATGGAAGATTAAAGCCTTCGCACCTTGTTCACAAAAGTCATTTGCATTGAGTAGTCATGTGGGAGTAAATCAGGAAGAGTACAGCTCTTAGATGGGAGGAGTTTTTATGTATGTTATTGTACGTTATTAAGACAAAAGAATTCAAATCCCTTCCAAGCACTTTGTAATACTGCTCTTCTGTTAACTCCTCGTGCCAGTTGTATTCTTAATGCAACCAATGTGTTAATATGTTTATAGCGTCAGATAGGAAAGTGCAACGCCTTTTAATCTGCAGTAGGAACAAAATCTGATTTGTCAATTGTATTAAATAACTGTGTTTTGGGGGAGGTTTATGGATGTAGCAAATAGAGATTAGATTTTGAAAATACGTAGGTACAATTTCTTGAAGTGAATCATAAACTGAAGTAATCAGTTATCACGTGACAAAAAAAGTACTTGTTTTAGATTCTTCTGCTGTATGACTTTTTTTCTTTTCTTTAGCCCCCTTGTTTTATCTTCTACTGAGCACGGAACCATGAAAGCATGACTGCGAGGTTAAAAAAGCAGCGATCTAATTGAGACGGGAAGCTACAGAGTGCTGGACAAAGGAGGTGGAAAGTGTTTGTGAAGAGAGGAGATGGGTAAGAGAGCAAGCAATAAAAGTTTGTGAATACTGAATGGTTTAGGAAAAGTAGATCTGTAGTTAGTGCAGTCCGTAACACAAGACCAAGAAAGCGTCTCATGAATATGAAATGTGGCAAATCCAAGACTCATATAACATGCTGTACTTCTTCTTACTACCCGTACGTACGCTGTGGACCTCGTTGCTGCAGAGCTGTTTAGAAAAAACTGGGAAGGTTTAGTTGGTACTTCACGTGGGTGGTTCGTGTATCAGGACCCTGACAGTTAATGCCAACGTATGTTGGCGTTATATAAAATTTGGCGTATATAAAATTTTATACACTAGGAATTAAAGCAATCTTTGATTTCTGGGGTTAGGATGAACCCGTCGTGGTGGAACAAGTTATCCAGTGTGTGTTTTCAGTGTGCTTTTCAGCTCCCTTTGAAGTTGCTGGTGTTGGCCACCGTTCACAATGTTCGACCCCAGGACTGTTTCTGCTTTATTATTGAAAACCTCCATTGGTGGCGTTAGGTGTACTACTGACAGTTTGACCAGGGTATCTTAAGAAATAAGAAGCAGCCTCAAAGAAAGCATAAAGAAGCTTATTAGAAAAACAACTGATGAATGCATGGGTCTCACTAACAAGTGACTTATGTTTGTTGTTCAACGTGCTTGAAATGTTTTTATAATTCACAAGGTTTTTTTGAGTCATAGATCTTGCTTTATCGTGATAGAGTTGACTTTCAGCTGTTGGCCCGCAGTATTGTATTCTTTTTTTTGTCCTTTACATATAAAAACTGAAAGCTCATAATGCCAAATAACTTCAAAACATATCTACACAACCCCAAAAAGTTTCTAAAGAATGTTTGACAGTTGGGCACCACCTCAGAACTTTTTAGACTAGAGATTGGAGAGATTTCTGTGTGGTGGTATACATTTGTTTTTTTTTTTAAGTCACAGAAGCCAGTCTGCCTTATCAGTAAAGCTTCAACAAGCTGGGGAGGGTGAGATGAGAAGTCAGACGATAGTCAAGAAGGATCAGTGCCTAATAATTCTGTGGTATCTTGTAGTATTTTATGGTATGTGTGGTTCAGATATATAATTTATCACTTGTCAGGAAAGCTGGGAAAGTTATCCCCTATATAATCTTCAGCACCTCTCCACCTGCGGCACAGGGAATAAAAAGTAAAAACTCCAAGGACTGAGCTTACCCGCATCATCATCTCTTCACCTTCTTCCACAAGGTAGCAAAGCAGGGCTACGGCGGGAGATGTTCGTGATGGAAACAGAGAAGGCAGACAGTGCAATACCTTAAAATGATAGAACAGTCTTGCAAGGATTAAGGTGGAGTCCTATGGACATTTTCTAGATTTGCTTTCTGTCTGTTTTGAATGGGGTTTTTTAAACTTTTTTTAAGTATTTAAGAGGAGTGTATTTGTACTGATGCCACAGGTGGATGGAGGATTACGTAAATGGTCCTGCCGCTGGCTGCTGGTAAGCAATTCTGCTCGTGTTCCACATGCCAGGAAAAAAATGGTCCCAGCTCTCCCTTTCACCGGTTAGCTGGCTGCCAGCCGCTTGAAGAACGGGAAAGTAATTGTTTGCATGACAGTCAGCATGCTCGCTGAGGAAAGGTGGGTTTGCACAGCGTGCGAAGAGACCTTTCTGTAAATGGAGGTGGTAGGGGAGGGTAAGTCCTACTCTGCTTCTCATTGTTCGCACCGGTGGAAAACTGGAGAGCCAGCACCGTGGAACAAAGGGAGAGGATGCGATTTCAAAGTGCTTCTGGGGTCTGCGAGCACTGGGTCTGTCCTGTGGTGCAATTGATGCGGGTTGCGTTGATTCGAACGGCTCTTTGGTTATTGTCAACTTCAAGCACCGCACTTCATGGCTATACCAAGTACCGTATCCATAAGTTTAATGAGTTCTGGCAAATTGACTTTAAAATGTCATTTATTATGTGCTAATAAATGCTGACAACAGGTCATCGTCAAATCCTCTTTAAAATGGGTTTACATTTAGTATTAGAAAAGTACTTTTATTCATTACAAAAGCTGTCCTTGAACCTTGGTTCCAGGAGTCCAACATACTACGTGCCGCGGTGTGGGGTTTTCCCTTTTTCTAGGAGTAGCACACCGTGAAGACCCTGCACTGCTCCAGCCGGATCTTTTCCTTTTCCAGATGCGTTGCAGAAGAGTTGTACTTGCTGACATCTCCTTATGTTTGTTTCGTGTTTCCTCTTTTGGCGTCAGGTAGGGTGGTGTTAGCCTTATTTTGTCACAGCAGAGCTAATTCCTTCTCAGAGCCTGAGCTCCAAGCGTGCGTATGTTGTGCGTAGACACTCTGCATTCCTGGCTCGCTGGTCTGCTCCTGCTAAGTCATTTGGGTTTGCTCATCTGATGAGCGAGTCCAGATTGTGCCACGCTAAATGGTTTGTCCTCACCTGGTGCTTATTTCCCGTCACTCTCTGTGGATTTTCCTCTAACGTGAAAACTACATCAGCTGAATTTTTTTTATTTTTTCAAATACGATAAATAAAATTAAGAAGTGGCACTAGGTGATGACAAGGGCTATGCAGAGGTAGCGCCGAATTGAGTCAAAATGGGTCAGGCTGATGGTGTCGAGTGAAACTTTCCGAAGTCTAAATAATAATATACAGACATTTTTTGCTTAATCTTCAGAGATTTATGATAACAGCATTTAAATAGAGCTCACACGAATTATTTAACAGTAGAGACCGACACACTCAGCTGGCTCTTTTTTGATTGTCTGGTTGTATATGTTAATCTGTAATTATAAAAGATTTTAAAGTCTGGTCTCTTCCACCAGTTACTTAGACCAAATTATGTTGCAGCTTGGATTTGCAGTTGCGTCTCTCGGATGGCCACATTAAGTAAATCTTTAATCTTTTCCCACTAAAACATAGAAAGAAGCTGTTACCTGTGTACTGACAGGGTTGGCGTTTTTCTTACGTGTACACAGTGCGTGTTCCCGTCTTAAGCTGCGCTAGAGTTGAGAATCTGAACTACAACCTTACCTTTGAATGACATCGCTTTTCACTGCAATAATCTCAAAAAGACAATTAGGACATGCAGCGTGACTTGAGCTGTTCCTCCTTTCGGGTGACATCCGCGGCATTTTAAGAAATGCTGGAAATAGCTGAAGAAAAATCAAGCACACAGGAAGAAACAGCTGTTTATCGGTGTTCGGGTCTCAGCCCTTTGGAGAAGGGATTCCTTTTTTCAGAGGGAGTGACGCGGGCGCTGCAAACCCATGAGTAACCTCGCCTGGGACTGGCCCGAGACAAACCCCGTTGCAACACAGCAGCCATTGTGGAAGGTAAACACAGAAATGCTTTTATTTGACCGGAGACCTTTCAGGCACAATCTTTACACGTCCTTGTGTCTCATTCCATCTCATACGTCTCCTGAGCAGATCCATTCTCTGCTCTCACAAGCGGTTCGTTGGTTGTTTTTAAGACGGCTGCTAGCTGGTGCCAGAACACTTTTTGTTTGTGTTCCTCGGGGCTCCACTTCAAGTAGGTTTTTCTTTTCAGCAGTTTCCTGAGTTTGCTGAACTTCTGTGGCAGGCTGTCAGGCGGGAGGTCTTCCAGCACAATCATGATGAGGGAATCCTGATTTTCATTCAGGACCCGGTGTTCGGCAAAATACAGTTCATACTGGCACCAGCAGCTGTTTACAAAACTGTGAGAGAGAACAAAAAGGACCTTATGGCTGTTCTCTATGCAGTAAAAAATGTTACCAAGTACGGGATGCCCCGGTTTGAAATCCCTCTCGTGGTAACATATCTTGAATCCATCAGTTTCCAATTTCTCCAGTAGATTCTCTTTCGTCCAGTTTGCATCTTGTTCGCTGTATGAAACAAAGGCATCGAAGGGCTTGTTTTCTGGCCTCTTCTCATACTGCCTCCTCTTGGCCATACACCAGTACCAACCCATTCGCACGTACCACAGCCCATCGAACCACCAGCATATGCCCGTTAACACCAAAACAACCAGGACGGCAACGCAAGCTGTAATAGCCATCTGGATGCCCAGGGAACACTGCAGGAGCGTGAGGTTACTGCTGTCCACCAACGAGCCCCTTCTGTCTGGTGGAAAGCTGCACCTGAGTTCTCCTCTGCCGTTTATCTGCAAATGGGGGTGGTGGACGTAGACGTTCACGAACCAGTACAAGTCACAGTTACAAAAAAAATGTTTACCTTGAACGGTCAAAACACTCAAACTGGTTAACTGGCCAAAAGTGTCCTCCACGATGGTAGTAATGGCATTGTCGCTAATGTCTAACTCAATCAGAGAAGCTGGGAGAGCACCACGCTGTAGGAAGGAGATCTTGTTCCCTGACAAATTAAAATATTTCAGCATTGGAAGAGATTTGCCAAAGTGATCAGGGAGTTCCGAAATTAGATTGTGACTGCTGTCCAGGTTAGCAAGGGCAGAAAGGTGACTGGTGGCTTCCAGTCTGGTGATCAGGTTTCCAGAAGCATTAAGATACTCAAGTTTCTCCAGGGCGTCAGTTAGTAACAGCGTGTTCAACTTATTTTTACTGATGTCACATTTCGTTAAAGTCAATGGGAAATACTCGGGATGCATGTCTGTAATTTTATTATTTTGAATATTAAATACTGTTAAGTTGAAGACGGATTTGAGACTGGGGGGTATTATTTTAATATCACTGTTGCTTATGTCAAGGTGCTTCAGGGAGATCGGTAAGTCAGGGAGCACGGAAATCCGGTTGCTGCTGAGATCCAAAAACAATAATTCTTCCATTGTGTCAGCAAACCACTCTGGCAGTTCTACGATGGAGCAGTTGGACATTTTCAGATGTTTCACTTTGTTTGGAAGGCTTTCGATGGGTGTACCAGCCTGGTTTCTGACAAATGAAATAGCGTTAATATGTACGGTGCCGGGGGGAAATCTTGTCACTGCGTTAGTCATTTCTGGATGTACAGTATATATGAAGTGATTTCCTTGAACGTACATGTTTTCTAAGTTAATCATTTTTTTAGCAAAATTTTGGGGTATTTGACTTATGTTGGTGAAGGACAAGTCGATTACCTTGATGGTTGAAGGGAGACACAGTGTATCCAAGCTGTTTATGGGATTGTTGCTGATATTTAGAAACAAAAGCTTGCTGAATGGGAAGTTGCAGAACGCCTCAACATCTGGAATGTTAATTGTTAACTTGTTGTAACTGGCATCAATGGACTGCACGTTTTTAATTGGCAAAACCAGGATGAACAGCAACAGAAGATCCATTTCCAGGTCACTGTGACTAATGTCAAGCTCCAAAATACTGTCCAGCTGAGCTTGGCAGAGATCCTCATCCAGTTTTGCTGTCAGCTCTTCCTCGGAGAGTTTGCTGTTTGACAGATTGAGTATCCCATTTATTGGTGCTGCGCAGAAATTAGGCCTTAACGTGGCTGTTGAGAAGACCGTTGCGTTTTTCTCTGCTCTCCGAAGAAGACTCTCTGTGCTTCGTCTGAGCCTCGCATTAACATTTTGCAGGACAGAGGGACCTCCCGCGTGTGGCAGCTCCTCAGCAGATGCAGAAGGCTCCGGAGCACCCTCTGAGGGTCTGTCAAAATACTTATAAAGCCACAAAGACCCTGTGGCTTTGCTAGTGGGCGAGAGCTTCAGATGGGGTGGAAGACCCGATATAAGAAGTCTCTTATCATTAAATGATAAATTCAGAGAAACAAGGCTGAGCAGACTCTCAAACGCGCCGGGTTCAACGTCCTTAATCTGATTGTAGGAAAGGTCTAAAACTTGCAGTGCCTCAAAACCTTCCAAGTCTCTCTTGGTTATTTTTTCAATTACGTTATGTGAGAAGTTGAGAGCTCTTGCCATTTTTGGAGCTCGTGCTTCTGATACAGAAGAGAGGTTTAAATAGGAGTAGTTATAAAATGGGAAGGCGTAGGCTGTAGGCGTTCTCAGAATTAGGAATCCATTTGCTCTACTGAATAAGATAGAAATGAAGTACAAATGAAGGCTTCCAATAAGGATCCTCATCCTGTAAAAAAGAAATGTAAACTCCATCATTATAATATGCTCTATGTTAGTGAATACCCTTAAAAAAATATTGTAGTTTACTTGCAAGTACAGAAATTGTTTCATTCGTTGTATCCCTTGTGAATCCCTTTTTATCTACGTAGAAAAATACATCTTGCTTCATTATTATTTTCCAGAGGCAACGACAGAAGGTGGTGTCGGAGAACGATTTGAGGGAGAGCGCTATTAATTTCAGATAATCGGAGATAAAGTCGAGCAGCCTTTGTGATAGCATCTCTCCGTTGCATAATCCGAAATGCACTTTCATAACCGCTGGGTTTTACGTCTCTCGTCCCGGCACCCAACAACCAGGTAAGTCTGACCCATCCAAAACCTGTTCAGGCACTTCAGTAGCATTTTCAAGAGTAACGCGTCAGGGAGCTCCGTGTAACTGTGTGACCACATATCTGCTTGTGATCCCATCCCCTTGGAGGTTTGCCCTCTGCCAAGAATCTACTAGTGACCGTTTATTTAGCCTTAGCTGTCAGAGTAAGGAAAAGTTTGCTTTGAAGTAGGATATCGGAGGCTTGTATGAGAGAGCCTGCACCAGGAGAGGTCACTGCCTGCGCATCGTTCATCTTTGGAGACTTCCCTTTGCCCGGTAGCACAACTGCCCAGCTCCTCTCCTGTCCTGGCTCTGCCTGTCACCAGTTTCCTGACACCCACAGTCCGTGGCTTGTATTTATCCGCCTGAAAACGCAGGTGCAGACCTTCAGGTGAGCAACCTAGTGTTACCATACTCCCCTTTGCTGCCCACCAGACTCGGACCATCGAGTTTAACTGAAGAGAAGGGACCCCAACAACTTGCCAGCTTCATCCCCCCCGGGGCCCTCCGCTGCCAGCGGGACCCCACCACCAGACCACGCCGCATCCTCCCTGAGCGGGGATAACCTGCCGCCGCCGCATCACGGGGGTAAGCAACACCCCGGGGTGTTAAAAGCAAGCGTTGCAGATTTAAGGGCGAGAGCACCCTTGTATTTCCAGCGTTCCCTCCCCGTCCCTCTTACCTCTCTTTCACCCGCTCTCCTCGGCGTCGCTCCCCTGCCGCCGGTACCCACTGCCGCCGCCAACGCCTTTTGTAGCCTCAGGAGCGGGGCGGGACGGGAACCATCCGGCCTCGCGGGGACCAGCAGCTTCTGCAGCTCCACTCCCCTTCCCCAGGCTGGTGGAGGGGGCTTGTGCCGGAGGCGCTTCTCCCCAGTGACATCTCTGTAAAGTTTTCCCTGTTGCGCCGGTACCAGCAGCTGCTCAGCCGCTTGTCCAGGGGAAAATCGAGGGTGGAAGTTGCTTGATTTAAGGCTTAGATGCTGTGAACAATGTCATCCCAAGGTACCCGCTGGCTTTGCTCCTACCTTAAAAATTTTCAAAAAAGGGTAGAAAGGAGGACCCTGGGAACTACTGACCTATCAGCCTCACCTCTTTGCCTGGGATGATCATGGAACAGATCCTCCTAGAAGCTATGCTAAGGCACATGGAGGACAGGGAGGTGATTCGAGACAGCCAGCATGGCTTCACCAGGGGCGAGTCCTGCCTGACCAACCTAGTGGCTTTCTACAATGGAGTGACTACATCAGTGGACAAGGGGAGAGCTATGGATGCCATCTGTCTGGACTTCTGCAAGGCCTTTGACACGGTCCCCCACAACATCCTTCTCTCTAAGTTGGAGAGATACAGATTTGATGGGTGGACTCTTCGGTGGATAAGGAACTGGCTGGATGGTTGCATCCAGAGGGTAGTGGTCAATGGCTCGATGTCCAGATGGAGAGGAGTGACGAGTGGTGTCCCTCAGGGGTCCGTACTGGGACCGGTGCTGTTTAATATCTTCATCAGTGACATAGACAGTGGGATCAAGTGCACCCTCAGCAAGTTTGCTGATGACACCAAGCTGAGTGGTGCAGTTGATGTGCCAGAGGGACGGGATGTCATCCAGAGGGACCTGGACGAGATAGAGAGGTGGGCGCGAGCAAACCTCATGAAGTTCAACCAGGCCAAGTGCAAGGTCCTACACTTGGGTCGGGACAACCCTCGTTATCAATACAGGCTGGGGGATGATGTGACAGAGAGCAGCCCTGCAGAAAAGGACTTGGGGGTACTGGTGCGTGAAAGGCTGGACATGAGCCAGCAATGTGTGCTTGCAGCCCAGAAGGCCAATTGCATCCTGGGCTGCATCAAAAGAAGCGTGGCCAGCAGGTCCAGGGAGGTGATTCTCCCCCTCTGCTCTGCTCTCGTGAGACCCCACCTGGAGTGCTGTGTCCAGCTCTGGAGCCCTCAGCACAAGAAGGACATGGACCTGTCGGAGCGGGTCCAGAGGAGGGCCACGAAGATGATGCGAGGGCTGGAGCACCTCTGCTATGAGGACAGGCTGAGAGAGTTGGGGTTGTTCAGCCTGGAGAAGAGAAGGCTCCAGGGAGACCCTAGACCAGCCTTCCAGTATCTGGAGGGGGCCTACAGGAAAGCTGGGGAGGGGCTGTTTGCAAGGGCATGTAGCGATAGGACGAGGGGCAATGGCTTTAAACTAGAGCAGGGCAGGTTTAGATTAGACATTAAGAAGACGTTCTTTACAGTGAGGGTGGTGAGGCACTGGAACAGGTTGCCCAGAGAGGTAGTGGAGGCCCCATCCCTGGAGACATTCAAGGCCAGGCTTGATGAGGCTCTGAGCAACCTGATCTAGTTGGAGATGTCCCTGCTTACTGCAGGGGGGTTGGACTAGATGACCTTCAAAGGTCCCTTCCAACCCAACACATTCTACAGTTCTGTGATACCTGAGCATCGCAGGGAAGGTCTGGGAGCACCAAGCGTGACCACGGGGTTATAGAACCGATTTACTGCTGTGATGTGAGGTGTTGTGGGGTGTGTTTCCTAAGATGGGGAGGGTTTTGTATTGGGCTCTCTTCTGTGTGAATACGAGGCCGTGTGTGCCCAAAGTGAGCAATTGTGCCTTTTGTGCACTTTAACTGGGGGAGAAAGTAACGAGAGATTTTCTTGGTGCGTGTGGTGCTGCCGTGAAAGGTGGGCTCTTTGTTTGCAACTAGTTGGATTCGTGGTGCCAACAGAAGGGGAGTCAACAGATTGCACAAGGTGTAGAGCTCTGTCATCTGCTCTGCTTTTTTCCACTATCGATGGGGTTTTTTTCCACTCTTTTGTAACTGCCAGTGACTGGAAACTCCTGCGGCGGCCCAGAGGCTCCCCTCTTCAGTCCTGGGGGGCTGGAAAACCCCGAGGTTGTTTGTGGTTCCTTTCTACTCTGACCAGGCACTTTCCTGCCCTGGCAGGTTCTGGGAGTTGCCCTGAAGTCATCCGTTCTTCGGACAGATCATAACTTGTTTTAGGAGAAGAGACAGGAAATTAAGAGCTTTTGGACATATCTTGTTCCTGCTTTCAACGTGGAGCGACCCCCCCCCCCACCCCCCGCCGTAGACAGCCATTTCTCCCTGTGGAGTCTGCCCACCTTCATCTCCATACAGCTGTGCCGCTCTTGAACCTCAATCTGTAGTTCCGCTCTTCGGGAAGGTGGAGCAGCTCTGTTCCAGCACAGGCCCCACCAAACCCCATCTCTCCGGCTGGCCGTGAGAGTAAATAACGTGACAAATAAAGCGACAAAGTGAAAGAAAGAGTGTTTTTGGATACAGGGGTGGTTATTCTGCCGACGTGCTGTGCTGGCATTATCCTAACTCGTTTCATCCAGCGCACATTCTGTGCGTTCCTTTACTCTCTTTTTTTTTTTTTTTTTCCCCTTTTTTGAAGGCAACCTCTTATTTTGGAGATCGTGGAGGGAAGAGCAGCCCACCAGAAAAAAGGACTGTGCGAGTGAGCGGGCAAAGCACAGGCAACGTGGCTGAGAGCAGAACGAAGGCAGGGTTGTGGTTCCCCACAAGGACTCAATCAAGAGATTTCGTTCCCAAAACAGCTCTTCTTCCATTTGTTCGCTGTCTCTCTGCAGGGGATAGGGGGTTTTGCACTAGAAGTGGCATTTGAGGGAGCAGAGCTGAACCTGGGCAAGATTTGCTCAAATCCAGGCAGAATGAGCACCAGCCCTCGGGAGACCAGACCTCAGATGAGCTTAAGGTGGGCTTAGACTTGGGGGCTGTGTGGAAACTCAAAGTCCGATCTGTGTAGCTGTACGAATAAAACATTTCCGACCTGGGAGTGCACTTGTCTGCCTCTGCACAGAGAGAGGGAATAATACCCCGCGTTTCTTTACCACTTGAGAAAAATCTTTCTGAGACTGATCGTCTTATTTCACCCCCTTCGGTGACGTGAAACTTCCCAGGGAGTGCCTTGCCTCGCAGGTTGAGCCACTGACTCCTCTCAGCCACCCCTATCAGTTGTGCCCATGTCTTGCATAAATATTCTCTCTGCTTTTTTTGGTGGGCCTTGCAATGAATTAATAATTTGCGCATTGAAATGACGATTAAGAATGAGCTCCAGAGTGAATCCCTGTCGTCTGAGGTCTAATGGCTGCTCTGTTTGAGGAGCGTCTTGGAGCAGAAACGCAGATAAAGACATAGCGATAAAGACACGCCTCTCATCTTCGGTAGACAATTCTGATTTAATTTCCCGATGTTCAGTCAGCAGGTCTTGGCAGGGAGCGAGCGCTGCTCTTCTTCCACTGATTTGGGCTGCGTAGGTGGAGCCCACAAGTGGGCTTTAGGCATTCCTGTCCGAGGAAGTAAAGTGGGTGGGGGCGTGGGGGGGCTTTCTTATGTGCTCATTACTGATGTTTGTTCTTTCTGTGCGGATAAATCCTGTGCTTTGGCACCCAAACCAGCTTAGCCTTTGAACTCTCCTCGTAGCAGCAAATACCGAAAAGAAGTGGCACGTTTCACTTTCCCAAATCTGCTTTCCTTTAATGGAATTGCCTCCAGCTAATTGCAGGTGATAGCGGTACCGTTGCTGCAGATTTGCTGTCCGCCGGTCACGTTATTTTCCAACGTTGCTGGTTTCTTAAATGAGCATGGAAACAACTCTGCCGCTCAGGCTGAGAAGCAAACCTGCAATAATAGATCTCGGGCGTAAATCTAAGCAGACGAGCAGAGAAACCCACAGCCCTCCAGCTCTGCTCTGTGCTTTACGCTTACCAGAAGAGTCTTGTTTTTTCCCTGGTTTTGGCAGGTTCCCGCACGCCAGGGCTCGTCTGGGAGAGGGTTGAAGCTGCAAGTTACTCCCAATTGCACATTTCTTCTAGATTGAAATGTGTTAGAACATAAAATTATGTATCATTTAATTATTTCTAGCAGTATCAACTCATGGCCTGCCGTACCCTTTGAGGTTTTTGTGTGCATCTTTCCCGCTCCCTTCACTCCCACCTTCGTGGTTCTCTCCCAAGGCAGAAGTTGGTCTGGGCGAGATGGGCGAGGGCGGAAGAGAAAAGCGTGTTCTTTACCTTTGTGGATTTGGTCGCTCATGTGTAATTCAGCCGCAGGGCCGGAACGTCTGTGAGCGCGTTGCTTCCTGTGCAAGGGGAAGTAGAGGCTGAGGAATATGGAGAAGCGGGTACAGATGTCATGGGTTTGGCAGCAGCGTGGTTTGCTCAGCTGGCCAAAGTTGGCATTAGTGGGGCACTGGGATGCTGTGCCTGCTTAGCCACAGAGTTTGTGCTTCCCCATCGCGCCGGCAACTTCCCTCCTCCGTGGGGAAGTGGAATTCTTCACATTCTGCAAAATAACTATTCTTATCTTTTCCTCTGATCTAATTAATAGCCACAACTGAGGGGCTTAGCGCATTGTGGTTTCCCTTGCCTTTGATGTGACCTGGCCCGAGAGACGCTGAGGAAGTCTGACACTGCCCCAAGCCATGCCGCCTGCCTGCCTTCTGCAGCGGGGCGCCATGGCGCATACGTCCACACCAAACCTGGGCCTTGGGTGCTCAGCCCGTGTCCGTATCGCCTTTCCTGAGAGCAGCCAAGCAGACACGGAGCAGCTAAAACTACCCGCAGGGACTGCACAAGCCTCACGCTTCCGCCTACTGCCAGAGCCCTAATGAGAGGATTCATCCAGCCCCTTGCAAAGACACTTTAGAGACGCAAAGGATAAACGTGTGTTTCTTTTTTCTTACTGCGTGTTGACTTGGGACGCACCTTCGCCACGGTGGACCTGAGCGAGTGACGCCTGTGGCAGTGTCCGGAACTGGGATTAAGGCAGCTAAGGGATGAGGCTGCAGCTGGAGGAGCTGCTGCTGAACCACTGACGTGAAGCTGGGTAAGCAGTGAGGAGGGGAGCCCTTCCGAAAACTTTGCAGATTGTGCGACCTGTTGCTTGTGTGTGGCCAAAAACAAACTTTGGTCGCTATGGGGCTCAGATTCATACCGGACCCTTAACGAGAAGATCGGTCCAGGTGACCGTTGAGGCAAGTAAAAGAACTTTGAGGAAACCAAGTTAAAGATCTGACGTCAGGAGAATACAGCTTTTAATGTCTTCTCTCTTCTAAAAGCTACTGGCTAAACACAGGATTAAAACTTAACACTTTTTGCTTATTTATCTAATGCTTCCCCAGAAGATTGGGGGAGGGAAATGGGGGTAGAATACTCTCCTCCAGGGGAAAAAAAAAAAAAAATCTAAGTCTCTCGTCCTCCTTTTTCAGTTTCCTCTGACATGTGGCTAAGCCCTCAGAAACAAGGATATGATCAGGAGCGATGACTTTGACTTTACATGCTGTATCATCCTCCTGCTGCCCTTTTGGTATTCTACTATACGAGACAATAAACTGGGTTCTTACATTGCAACAGTCCAGCCGCTTAATTTGGCATTTTGGGTAGTATGCAACAAGTCATATGCCAAATGGTTGGCAGATTTCCATTAGACAGAGTTAGGAAATTCCTCTACCTTTTGCACAACAGCTTGAGAAAAGAGGAAACGTAGTGAATTCACACACATGACCAAGGCGCTACATGTACACTGTCGCTACGGACTGAAACGCTGCCCAGCTTTTGCTGCTTCTAGCACACGCATCACTACAGACCCTACACAACACCCTTGGGCTCACCATGGTGTAACCTACCTAAGAGACAGCACCGGCTAAGCTTTTCTCGCTATTTCTGGACTCCTTCCACTGCAAGCTCGGCCCATGAAGGACACACGCACGTACTCTCGTCTGCGATTTGGAGTAACTCGGCCCCAAAACAAGTGATCAACATCACACCTGGTAAAAGCACTGCAACGGCCCTACAATCTTCTCCTGAGGGAAGGAAATCCTCGAGGGTACAGTGGCTGTTGGCTGCAAACCAGTAACTTGCAAACCTTTTCTCTCACCTCTTTGAGAAACGGCTATTTTAGAAGTATAATAGAAATCTACTTGAGATACTGCTGTCAAGTAATATTTCAATTATCTTCTAGGAACGTATATTGCCGGCAGGCTAAAGCTTCGTGTGCCTGCACCAAAAATCTTATCTGCGAGGTAGGCATGGCCCCAGAAAACAGAACCTCCAGCCTGGTCCTGGCCATCAAGAGGCAGGTGGGTGTCCCGAGTCTTTGTCACCGAAAAGGAAAGCACTCGGGCACGCATACAACACGCGTGGCTGAATACAGACGATCGGGAGTCTAGAGGTCTGACTAATATCGACAACTCCGCCACAAAAAATGCCGATTGCAGATCGCTAGTATCATACCTTGGCATCCTTAGACGCAAACCAGCAAACCTGACCGATGTCAGTAAGAATGTTTAGCAAAATAAATATATTAAGACGAACCCTGTGGTGTTAATATAAAAAAAAAAACAAACAAAACCAAACACACCCAAAAACCGTCCTGGAAAGCAGCCCAGGCTGGGAGAAGAAATATCAGTTGAAGGAAGGTAAGGTAAGAGGAGGGAGGACTGTGATATTAATATAGTTCCAAGCAATCAAACAGAGGTAACAGTTGTGTTTGGACAAAGTAAGTTCCAGCAGTAGAACAATTATTACAACACAATTGGTGTTGCGGTGGCTGCTGAAGGCTCCTGAGCAAGAAGCGTTGGTTCACTTTTTTCATTCTCTTGGCAGCTAAACTCCTCACTCGAAGCTGAGAGGTGTTTATTTTGCCTTTTTTAAGGTTGATAATTCATACCTTAATGATGACAACGCCAATTGCGGAACGTGTCATACCCAAGGTCAAACAGGAAGTGCAAGACAAGATTTTAATCATTAAAAGTTCATCGATAATCTCTTATATACACATAGTTATACACAACGTGGTTCATGAGTCCCTCATCTTGTTGAGTTCCGCTGGTGAGGTTGGGTGGCTGAAAGCTTCTCTCTGCCTTTGTCATCTTATAGAGGGGAAGTTAATGCGGCAAACGCCAGCGGGGCTGTCGCCAGGTATGGCTTGCTTCACGGGCTTTAGCTGGGCACTGAAAGGAGCCCGTACTCATCTGCTGTATCCAGAATTTTACAGATGACCGGAGACTCCACCTTAAACACAAGAGATCAAACCATTAAAGACTACGAAATCATCGATAAACTTTTACAAGGGATTGCAACGAAGATCCTGAGCTTAATGACAACAGATTGCAAGAGGCACAGTCCTCCAGCATCGCTTTGTAAAATTTAGGAGGTGCTTTTTACTTTTGGGTACGACCTCTGTAGCTTATTAACAATGGAACTACCGTAATTAACAATGACCGTCCTTTCTCTAAGCAAATGCCATTGCACAAAAAGCAGCGTTTGGTTAGCAGCTACGTTTACGGGCTGAAGTACGCCACAGGAATCTCTTGTGACGAGTCACTGGAAGGAAGGGGCTACTTTAAACGTGCACCTGGAGACGCCCTCTACTAGGTGGCCCCTGATCTCACAGAATTCAAGTTTGTCTTTACATACCCCAAGGATGTACTGGCAAGAATGAGGCTCTAGCATGTATATGGTCACAGCATGAGGGGAATCCGATTCTTTACATCTGAAAACGGAAGAGAGGTTTTGTAGTGTTTAGCACGTAATAAGCACAAAACTAAAACGTGTATTTCCCTAATATCTGTAGCATTTTTACTAAGCTAACAATCATTGCTTTCTGAGCTTTACAAAGAGAACAGAGGCTTTCCCCTCTGGCCTAGGAAGCAGAGGCACAAAACATCAGTTTACTAAAAAAGTTAACTTACTTCAATTTCACAGTCACCTGCCTCGGCTTGTCTGTTAAGTCGCAAACATCTCCATTTCCATAGAAATGAGACACCATCCTGCCACAAAAGATTGGAAAGAAAAAGTCTGGAAATATTAAACACCATTCTCAAGCACACAGCTAACTTGTGTGGTACAGTATCTCGTCATTCTTCAAATATTTAACTGTAATACACAAAACCAAGAAGTACCATGCTGTATTTCAGTTATTGCAGAAGGAAGTAGTTATTCCCTATCGGAAGGTTTTTTTCTCTGCATTACATCCAGAGCGTTGAATTGCCTTTTCTGATGTTGCACGTTGATTGGGGGGGGGGGAATAAAGCTATACATACTGCTCTTGACAGTTTATTGTATCTATTCATAAACTGAATATTCACACACTGCAGAACTGGGCCGTGGCATTTATTCTTCCCCCTCGCAAGTATGAGACCAATTCGGGAGCAGACAGCGAGAGCAGTAATCGTGGGGACTGTAACCGTACCTAACTGTCTGCGTGCCATCTTCTCTCAGATAGTAGGTTCTAGCAGCATTCTTCCTGGACCATTCAATGTGTTCCTCTTTGCTCCAGGTACCCACAACCACGGAAGTCTTGCCACTTTCCTTATCCTAAAAAAGGAAAAACTAGTAATTTTTAACTGCTGTCAACATAGCATGTTCTCGCATTTGGGAAAAACTGTGACTGATCTTGTATTGGAGTCAAGAGTCAAGCTGATGGTCTCTTCAAAACAGCCACCCAGCCGGCGTGCGGCGTGAGCTAATAACAGCGTTCCAATGACCAGAAGAGCATTCCCACACGCAGACCCACATTTTTTCAGCTTTGATTATCACCGTGCTCTACCTGATGTGGTACCTACATCTCACCGCATAACCTTAGGCATCGTATGGAGGATTTAAATTCTGAAATTCTTAAACCCAAGACGTTGGTTAGCCAAGAAAAGGACGCTTCTTTTCTTTTTGCAGACTGTAGACAGATTCTCTAACCCTTTTCCCACCCCCACAGCCACCTAGTGGCAGAACATAAAACTATTTAACCATACCTCATGATACTGATGAACGTATTTGCCATAGCAGAATTCGTACTTCCACCAACCAACACCCTAGGGAGAGGTATAATCAGCGTTAAAACAAAACCCCCAAACAAAATAAAACACCCCAAAACCACCACATCCATTTCCTTCCAGAACCTAAACCACTGGCTATTTTAGCTGCAAAACTCCATACTTATTAATTAGATATGTTAATTCAAGGTTCGCACTGAGAGACAATCTCTTATTAGACTAATTGACATAGGCAAGAGATGGAATTAATGAGCTTAAGCAAAGACTCTTGGAAGAGCTGCATAGGACTAAATTCCTTAAACTATTTGTATACTATTTGCATCTTTAAAGAAACACTTTCCTCTTTCAAAGACAGGGAAAATTTCAGAAGCTTTTTTTTTCTGCTGGCTCTCAATAAGTTTTATCAGATTTTTTTTGTCTTCTCATTACCAAAATTAGCACTGAAAAATTCTCATGATCTCCTTTCATTTCACTGTCTGCTCAAATAAATTGATTTCCAATGGAAAGACTAAAGATACCTTTCTGGCATAGCCTTTGGTATATATAAGCCTTCCCGATATCAATGCAGGGAAAGGCAATTATCGTGCATGTAAGAATGCAACTATCAGAGTTCATTGAAAAACTACACAAATACATAATACATATACAAATACATAAATACAATACATAAACCGGTACGTGCAATTAAGGGGTAGCTATTTTATTATGCATAGCTTTATTTCTCACCCCATGGAAACAGTAGGAACCACTAAGAAATTCCTTTATAAGTTGGTCATCGGTCAATTTGGAGATGTGTGTTGTTCCCACAGTTAACAGTTGATGGCTTCCAACAGCAACAGGCTTATGAATGGAAGAAAATTTCTCTTCTTTTGTTGAATGCATTTCTTCCTGAAATGAACGTATATACAAATACACCCATTTAGATTTCATATGTCCCTTGCAAAGTCTTATAAATTATACGACATTACTTAGTATTAAGTGACATAGACTGTAGGAAAAAGCATGAAAGCATCTTGTCATTGTTTTCACTGTCTTCAGCATAGCTAAAAAAAAAAAAAAAAAAAAGAATCAAAGGTCAAAAATTTCACATGTTTGTAAACTGTAGGCTATGAAGGCTACAAAAGTTTTAAATTAGTAGCCCAAACTTAACTTGCTTTGTTTTCCTTACAAACAAAGCAAGTTACAGATGACTTCAACAAGCTTAAAGACCATCTGAAAGACTGACATGGTCTTAGAAAGTTGTGCGAGAGAACTTATTCCACAGAACTGAAAGCTGTATGTGTTACATCATGGAAAAGAAATATTTTTCTATGTAAAACTAAACAATTCCTACCTCCTTAACCCTTCTAAAAGGCATCTTCATCATTTCTTGCTGTTTCTCCAGCTGTTCCAGATTATGGGGTTTAAGTGGGGATCCTGGCAGAGACTGGCAAAAGATGTCATTCACAGGGGAAGCCCTGAACCTGTCCAAACGAGTTAACAATACATCACTTACTACACCTTAAAGACGTACTTTTTTGTTGCTCTAAGTTTCTGACTGAGCTGGGCTGAAGCGTGTTATTTTTTTTCTCGTATTGTCTCAGCCAAAGTTACACTGTTCTTACAGCTGATGTAAATACACTTTTTGCCCAGCATAGTCTCACTCCTAACGCTGCCAGACAACTGGCAGTGCCATCTGACCCCTCTTCATCAAAAGGAAAAAGCTGCCTATTAAAAGGCAAATTGCACTGTATGCGTACCATGAATGTAGTGTCATAGCTCCACAAAACTCTCTCACAAGCTAGGAAACGGCAAAGGTTAAACCTGACAGATGCAGTTCCTATATAATTAAAAGAATACATTCTTATATTATCTGACACGTATGGCTTTTCATACTGCATATGTACCCATTATTCCTTTATTGCTCTCTTCATGAGCTATGCCTGCAAAACCCGTCTTATTTCAGGAAAGAAAAAGCAAAGAGATGAAGCGGGAGTTAGCGCAGCTTTCTCCTTAGTTTACACAAATGAAGGCCTCATTAAAACACCAAATAAGCTGTAACAGAAAACAGTGAAGGAAAGCGAATATCAAAATGCAAGTCCTACTGACAAATGAAGCATTTGTTCCGTTTCCCATGCCCGTCTCATTGCAAAGGTCCTCTTTAGGCAAAGCTTATTTACAAAACAAATAGGCAGATTCTGCTTCAGAGGCAAGGTGGCTTTTTGTGATGTCCTCCTAGGAGGAGTCTGTAATACACAGCAGCAGTTGTATAATCATCACCACCGGAGTTAAAACAATCTGAAAACGCTTCCCAAATTGTAGCTGCACTCTAGATTAAATAAGCCCTGTACCAAAGAAGCCTAGTTTTATCTGACTTTTAGTTAAACAACATTAAGACTAACTGTTACAGTAGACAAATATTACTTTTCACTGCCTGCCTTCCCTGTTCCCAATTCCCGCTGGTTTAAAAAAAGTCAAATTGTACCCAAATAAGAACGACAACTAGAACTAACGGCTATACTTTTGCTAAGTTAATACAAAGTGTGTTATTGGATAAGATAATGGTGGGTGAAGTACGGCTTGGTGGGTGAAGTATGAGAGGAAAAGCGCGTTTAACTTACAATGAGGTTGGTTTGTTGTTACCTCCGCTGACACTAAACAGTGTTTCCAGCCTGCTATCTCCACCTATCTTTATTTACTGAGATGACGTAAGTGGGAGAATAAAGATCTTGTATGTTTATTTTAAGTATTTCCTGCTAGTAGCCGTGAAGCCTCCCATGCTTCCTCCTTTGGAAGGAGGCAGCAGCTTGAGGTTTTATTCTTATCAAATGACACAACGATTTGCCTGGGCACATTCTGTTTTTCTACTGATACAGAGGCTTAAAAGGCTCATGTAGTAAACAGATAATAGTGCAATAGATAAGTGCAACAGATAACATAGCATTACCAACCCCTTCTACATGAGAAAATTTATAATTGATACTAAGTATTTAATAATAGCATAACTTATTTACTCTAACTGGCAAGTGTTTATTAAATGCACCATTGAGGATTTTGTCCTTTAAACTTTGTTGCCTATTTCAGAACAGTGATTAAATACTCACTTGTTCTGATGTCTGCGTACATGGGAAATTCAGAACTCCTGTTCATTATTTCCCCCTTCATTTGTATGTCATGTTCACTTTGCAATTCTGTTTACACCCCTTGAAAGGTCAAAATTCTGTACTATGGAGACTAAGGGTATCGCTTAGATGCACGGTACAGTTCAGGGAGGGGGGGCAGGGAAGGAATCCTAAACATGATTTTTGGAAAATAACACTGAAATTGTGAATTCTTCAAATTCTTCATATGAAAATGACTTACACAGCTGAAGGTAAGGCAATAAAACGGACAGATAGGAGCTCCTTAAGCTGGGAGTACTGATAGAATGTTAAGGTCACGGCTGAAAACTATACTTTTGTTTTCTGAAAATTCTGAAATTAGAGACGTCTATGCACACATATAAAGCACGTATGCAATCTGCAGTCTTTGAATACCATTAAGATGATCCCCAAAGACCTTGAAATCATAAACTATGAGGACAGAGGGTGTTCTTAACCTGCCTGCAGCCTTAATGCCCTAGTTTGTGTTTCTCCAGACTGACAGGGCTAGAAACTTACCTGTTGAAAATCAAGTTACGTTTCCCATCTGCTTCTCACATGGGATCAATTATTAGAGACTTAAAAAATGCAAATATTGTGCAACTTAACACGAAAACTTAAAACATGGCAAAACTGCACGTGCCAAAGTAAGTAAATGCAAGTGTCACAGCTCAGTACCAGAAACCACAGAAACATACACATGCACAGAAATTGATAAAAACTTGAAGCCATAATGTTAGCCAAAATTTGAGTTCCTTACCTGTATTTAGGGTGGTTGCATAACAGAGGTGTCAATATAACCACTTCATATTCACAGGTTGTCACTTCTGCTACTGAAAGAATCTCATGTTTAGCTTCTGGATGACAGATGTACATCATTGTACTCGACCTGGGTAGGTTTTGTCTTAGGCTACAAGGTGTGCCATTTCCCATTTCTACAGGATAGTATGGGGTCATCTGCCCTTCTATATTTTTTGTAGGTATCTAGGTGAGAGAAAGTAAAAGTTAAGAATCACAGTAAAGTTCATTCAACTCTTCTGAAACACAAAAAGCTATTACATGGTGCAGAGCCAGCAGTGCTGGATTGAAACCAGCTCCTGTGTAGTTACTTGGTGTTTCTGCAACATCCAAGCACACTCTGGTTTATTACCCCCAGCGCAGCACTGCACAAATGCACTGAGCCACATGAGGTCTGGCTACAAAGCCCAGCTGTATCTGACTGCAAAAGCAGCTGGTTTCTCTGCACAGGCTGCCTGATATTTCAGTTCTAAGAGAGCTTGCCAGCCGGGTGCAGTGTTTTGGAAGAGCACCAAGCCAGCTGCGTTCACCCTGTAGTCTAGGAGACAGAGTGATGTGAGTAGCTCTGCCAGACTCAGCTCAGGTCTTCATTTCAGTGCCAGGCCATGAAGAATCTAAAAAGGCGCCAGCAAAGTCATCCTGAGACCTGTGTTACACCTCTCAGCATCCCCAGCCTGGGCTGTTCCTTATCCAGAGCATCCTGCACCACCTGTTATTGTGGCTAACAAAGTTAATGATATATACAAAGTAAATCCCACTTTTGTACACACTTTAAGTAAGCCCTCTTCAGACTTGTTCCTTCATATGTTTCATCCAGCTTTAAGAAATTAATTTCCCAAACTGGTAAAAGTTCCTCTCCCGACTCCTATCTTGGCAGCCACTAAAGTTCCTGGGTACCAAAAGTTCTGTTTGTACAACAGTCATGCTGGAACCCACAAACTAGACTTTTTTCTGCTTCTGTTGCTTGAGCTAGTAAAGGTTTTTGGTGCACAACAAATCAGGTTCTGTTCTAAAAGGTAGTGGTGCCTTCTGTGGTCGGGACACTAACCTGGGGACCTGAGACCCTTCTATATCTCACCTACTTTGTCTTTCAAACCATGTTACCCTGTCACAGGCCACTGACCCTCTCCACCTGAAAACTGTTCCATCATGAATGAAATGATGAGACCTTCATGAGGTTAAAGAATGAACACACTGGCAGCTTAATCGCTTGGGCGCTCCTTGGCTTCAATACTATATTTCAATATTCAAAGGTCGGAAATGAAGATATATTCTGGTTGTGTACAAAAAAGCTGACAAAAAGGGTACTTCCTTTCTATCTTTCTGAATGAAACAACTGATTTTTCCTTAAAAATTGAAAAAATATGCCTACGCATTTCCTTGAACGTAACTATTCGAGAAATCTAAACGGAGATAGCTGTTGTCTGCATACAACTGAAAGGCACCCCAGTAGGACTGAAGATAAATCCTAGTTGCAGCAGTTTTTGGCTACTTTAAGCACCACCTAGCTGCGTGGTGTATTCTTTCCCTGTCACGACTAGAGATTCCACACAAATTGCAAGTCTAAATTCTCTACAGACTGAAACCAAGACAGTGTGCGTACATCAAAAATACTGTAAAAAAAAGAGTCAGTAAAAGACTTAACTTCCTCTGAAATTAAAAAAAAAAAAAAAAAAAATAAGAAGTTACATTATAAAGAACATAGTTGTCTTTAATTTCCAAGAGGCATAACTGCCACTGCCCTTAGAATGGGCCACATTCTGACTTGGGTCTGCTCCCCCAGCTACCTCCCAAATGCTTATCAGGTATGTATATCTTCTGAGATCCACCACAGAAGAACCACTCTGTGCTATGTAAATCAGCAGTACAAAGAACTTGGGAGACAAAAATTTCATTTCAGAATTAAAATGGAGGATAACTGGAAATAAGGTAGGCACGTCTGTCCACAGGTCAAATACGCTAATTTTACTGCTAATTGCAAACTCCAGCGTGCTTTGGGTACTTCCATTGTTTTGCTATAAAGTTCATAATTCAGAACTGAGTTTTGGGGCCCAACAAATGGAAGAGTTCTCTAATGGAAAGGCACAGAGTGTTATGGGCCAGGCCATCAAGTCAGCTAAGAAATCTTTCAGGGATTTTGTTAAGCATTTCTCCCTACCCAAAATGCATGGAAGTGTCACTGAGGGAATTGGGATCTCTGATGTAGCCGGAAAAATAACTGTCGCTAGACCATAATGTGACTTTGTGGTTATTTGTATTGTCTTCATAGAAGAAGAGTCTATAATTCATCTTGTTTGAGTTTAAGATTAGTGAACTAATGTAAATAAGTAGAAGGGCAAGAAATTTGACTAGCTAGACTAAATAAGCTTTCTGAGCTGGGACTGAAATCAAAAGCGAGAAGAGTGCAGCTCAGGAACAGAGTTTCATTTTTCGATACTCATTTTGGTAGGGGACTAATTACATAGTCTCATCATATATAAATTGCCTCCGCTATCAATGGCAAAAGTTAAAATAGATGTTTTTCACTTGCCTCTTTTGCACTTTCTTTTGGATTTTCCTTCTCTTCTTGATCTAGGGAATAATTAAGAATGAGGTAAGCATAAAGTCTGTGAACTTGAAATAAAATGAAATTATATACAGAGAAGTTTGTAAGTTTTGTGTGTTTGCTAGTACTTTACGTGTAAACTCCCAAGAGTCAATTTCATGAACTAGCAGGTGCAAAAGAGGAAAGGCAGGCAATATCTGGGGTCCAGAGCAAACAGAATAAAGTATGAGTTAGCATTGTCTCAAAACAAATTGGAATTGGTAGGACAGGCCAAATCCATCCCTAGCACCACAGGAAGGCCCTCAGGGCAGAGGAACATGTCACTACTGCTGTTCTTCGAGAGGTAGCTGACTACTTTTTTTTCCAAAGTGAGCAAAGTGCAGGCTGGGACAGTCAACAGGCTGGGACAGTCAACAGGCTGGGACAGTCAACAGGCAAGTACTTCAGCCCACGCACTAGCCAGCCCCAGAGGGTACGCTTGTTGTAGGAAGAAGTGAGGCCAGACTGGATACCATACTAGTGATCACCAGAGTAAACACTGTGACAGGGCAGGGGTTTCAAGCTGTCACAGGTAGCCTTCCCAACTGCTTCAGGAGATAGTCCGGACTCCACTCAGCATTAGGTGAGCAAAAGGCCACTCTGCTTTGCTGTCGCCCATTCAGCTGTTCCAAGTTTACTGTATCACACTTGTGGATTCAGCTCACAGTGGTTTGAGAAACCATCTATGTTATTTTTCCAAAGTAGCAGCATGAATTGCTATATAGGAAGCATAGAAAGAATACAGTCTGCCACCTAAGCAGAAAGGACAGAGCGTCAACGTCCTAAAAGACTCGGGTATGATGATCTGAAGTATCACCATGTGTAACTTCAGCATCTAGGCCCACAAAAGAATTGGTCACTCAAATTAAACATTTTGTTTTCTGTACAGCAGCATCTAGGGAGAATTAGGCATCTCTGCACAGGATTGACGACAGCACAAACAAGCACTGTAACTCACTAATAAAGAAATGCCCAACAATGCAGTTTCTGAAGCCATGTTTCTTTTCAGAACTGAGATACCTAACTGAAGGCTACAGCTAGGAATTCAGAGGAATAGGATTAATAGCGCTAAATGCCCTCCAAGACTGAGCCGTTCAAGTTAATCACTTTTAGGAAGAGAAAAATGGTGGTGCCCATCTTTTACTTACTAGCCTATTAAAAAAAAAAAAACACAAATAACAAAACAAAACAAACTAGATTATGTTTTTTCTATTGTTTCTATCAACTCTGATGAATGAACACTTAGTCTGTGGATTTTTGGAGTTCTTTGGACTAATATACTGCCAAAGTGCCGACCCAGGGAAGCAGATTTTGACAGGTACAACCACAGAATCTCCAGCATCTACAATAATTTACGCGCAAAAAATTCAAGTGCCCAGAAAATTTGTTCTTCTAAATTGCAGTTTGAGTTTGTGGCTCAGCTACCTGATTTCCAACGAAGTCCTGCTTTAGGCTCTTCAGTATTTCTGAAGATCTGTGCCAGGATCCCCAAAAAAGACTTTCAAACAGTTCCAAGGGTCAAATTTACCTGCAAAGGCTATAAGTATTTGGGTTTGCAGGGTACATTTTATTACAGAATAGCAGAGCCCAAGATGTGCTACACCCTCTGCCCTCTGCTCAGAGTTTGAAAGACATTTCTCCCCACCCAGAAAGAGAGTGGCAACAGGCTACCTTATCGCAGTTTGATCTGGCATATATCGGTTCTATTTCTCATACTAAGTGTTTTCTTCCCCTGACACTAATTATGGCAGATTAATTACTCTACTCAATTAGACAGCACGGCAAAATTGACAGGATGGATGCAGTGTAAGGTGCTGAAAAGGAATTCATTGGAAAAATACACCTTGTAAAAAAAAAGTAATCTACAAAATTGTATTCTATTGCACTGGGAATCCGTTTTCTACAGCATATTTCTCAGACAGTAATAATTAAAAACCAAATAATTAAATGAGCATCAGCAAAATAAAATAATCTAAGACAAACCTGGTTCTGATAATGGGTTCTTTATCATCATATTCCCCAGATAGTATTCTTGGATGTTAATTTTCTACAATGAAAAGAAGTTAAAACAAATTTCAGTTACCTTTTTCCATACTTTTTCAAGCGTACTGGCATTCAAGTCCTCTAGAGGAGTTAGGCATGAACATGCCAGTGGAAAAGGGCATTGCAAATCTAAGAAGCTTACCTGTCCTGTTTCCTTCTCCTCGTGATACTGACGGATGTGTTTTCCGTGGCAGACCTCATAAGTCCAGTAAGATTCAATCTTAAAGAAATAAATAACTAAATAAATCTGTTTGGATACATTACGCACCCCCCCAAAAAAATAATTCCCTAAAAATTTTGGGTTTTGCAGCAATGAAGCGCAGCCCAAGCAGGTGGGCTTAGGCACCCTCAAAAACAATAGCACAGGGAATGGTCTCAGTGTTCCCCAAGCATTTTGACGATGTTCCAAATAAACAGAACAGGCAGTTTCCTTAACTTTCACACAGATAAAACAAAGGAAAAAAATGAAATAAGATGAGTAAGATGTAAAGAGTAAATTTGCTCCCAAACCACTGAGGCTAAGCTGTAGTGACTCACCACAGCCTGGTTTTGGCAACTGCCATGGGCACAGGCCGTTTACCAATTGTGCTTGACCCACTCTTCCTTCCTCAAGGACTTGAGTGGCATGTTGCATAGGTATAATACTGGGCCACTTTTGCTCTCTCTGGTTCAGTATTAGGCTTGTTCTTGTAATGTAAGATGTAAGTCTCTGAACTGGGACAACAGCTGACGAAAACCTGTAAAACTTTCAGAATATCTAGAACTATGTTTGTTTTGGTCTTCTGACGCTTCCTGAGAAATGCTTTTCATTAGACTGTGACACATTATGACTTGACTCCTCGAAATAAATATTTTAAATCCACATTTTTAAATTGCTACTATAGCAACCCAGTTTATCCCAATGGACCCTGACATCTTCAATTATACATAATTTTATCAGCAATACTAAGATATAGTTATTAGGTTGTGGAGACCTTATTTTTGGATTGAACTAGTACCTGAAGTCTGAGACACATTTATCCAAACAGTTCACTACACTAAACCTTGAAATGAACTGGATTGTAAACTTTTGATTAGCATTTGAATTATCAACACAGAAGTAACATACTCTATATGAACAGCTGCTTTGCTTAAAAAGAGGTTCCAGCAATTCTCCTGGAGTAGGACCTTTATAGTCCTTTTCTTCTTCCTAGAATAGAAGGATATTTCGTTACATTAAAATTAATAGTGGCTTGGTTCATTAATATTAATGTTCAATATTAAAAAAAAAAGTATTGCAAAATTAAGCAGTACAAAACCTCATTAATTCCTGCTCTGAAGGATCTGTGTGGTGATTAGAAAAAAAAAAAAGATAATTCAGTTTAGTGAGAAGAAACAAATAAAAGTTACAAATAAAGTAGTCAGAAAAGTTTTGTGGTTTAAAAAAATACACAAGTGGCAAGAGTAGGAGCTCTCAGCTGCTCACGTCCAGCGTGGCAGCTTGGGGTGTGAACAGGAAAACAGCACCAACAGTCTTTTCATTTGTTAGTCAATGCTGATGCTGCACTGGTGCACTATAATTGGAATACCACCCAGCTTTTACACAATTACAAAAAACATGGATCAAAAAAAGCATACATAATATTGTGGAAGTTTATTTCCGTGTATCTTTTGCTCTATAAACATGCATGCCATTGAAGAGATTTCCACACAGAGTTCTTCAGTGTAGGTGAGAAAATATTTAGTACTGAAGCACTCCGTACTGTCAGTCACATAAAGGATGAGAGCTATGTCAAAACGCAGGTCCCCAACACAGGAGCAGAGCTTGGCTGTGCAAGTTCTCACACTGTGAAAAAAATTAACTGTTGGAGGAACAAATGACCAATAATAAACTGCACCAAAGGCCTCCTCAATCTATCTTCTCTTATACAAACAAATGTATTTATATACTTTTTTTTTTGCCTTCATTTTTTCCATTTTCTTCATTTAAATGTTGTGCATTCAGATTTCCGATTGAGGAAGTGATGAGGGAGAATAAAAATTACTGGTGGTAGAAAACCGCTACTGGGATAGTATTCTCAGATACAGTGATCATGACAGCAGCGTTAACAACCTTTATAGTTGTTAACCGGCCTAGAATTTGACAATGCTACTGAAAATACAAGAATTTCCCAATCAGTGATAGACCTAGCAATAAACAGAACAGAACAGAATTAGAGCAATCGTCTGTTGCCAAATAAGGACTTCAAGATTGTTCAAACTGGCCCCACTTAGTATAGAGCAAGTATGTAATACAAAGTGAAGGCATCTACTATAAACCGTGAAAATGAGAAGTGTTCTAAAGATGATTTTCCTTTTACAGGAAAAGAAAAAAGTCTTTATTTTGGAAAAAAAAGAAAAGCAACTGAAAAGATACTGAAAAGAAATAGAGATTTGTCTACAGCTTATAATTACAAAAAAGACTTGACTGAACTTACCTCATTGCCACTTGCTATCAGTGGAAGTATACATTTATATTTTTCTTTATCCACAGTGGTCATTATAATGTAGTTATCCTCTTTGTACAGGATACCAGTTGTAGGCTACGAAAACAACCAACCTATGGATTAGTCAGGTGGTTTTTTTGGGTTTTTTTTAATGTTACTTGCTAGAACTATTCCTGAATTCACGACGGGTACAGTTAATTCACAAGGCAGGTGGTCCAGAGTATTTCCTGGATAAATCACAGGACTGGGCTTTGGCATCTACACTTGCCAGCGTTCGCTTGCCTTCTCCTTTGCTTCAATCCTTCTACTCCCAGCCACCTTCCTGCTCTCCTCCACGCTCAGCTTACTCCTGCTTACACATTCCCAGTTCTGACAAAGGACCTTTAATAAAGCAACAGCCTCCCCAACCACTACGTTTGCAACCGGCCGTTCCCGCGTTGGCTTTTAGGACAGATTTCCCTGGGATTTGCCCCAGCTGCCAGGGCTTAACCTCGCCCCCCGGCCCGCTGTACCGGCTGCTCGCCAGCCCTGCCAAACCCGGGGGCGATGTCTGAGGCGCGGCCGTGCTGAGAGCACCCCAAACCGAGACACCCCCCACCCCGGTGCCGCTGGGGGGGGGAGGAGGGGGTCACAAACGACCCAACGCCCGCCGCCGAGGCCACCCTGTCACGGTTATAACCACCCAGCTCGGTAGGAGCGAGACGCCCCCCCCCTCCTCACGCCGCCGGTACCGACCAGGCTGAACTCAGTGCCGGGCCAGTTCACCCTGAAGGGGATGTCGTCGCTGAGCTGAGGCAGAGCGCGGCCACCCTCCGCCGCCGCCACCGCCGCCGCCGCCGTCGCCAGCAGCCCACAGAGCAGCGCCCGCGGGGTGGGCGCCCGGTGCCGGCAGCCCCTCATGCCGGCCGCCGGCTCAGGGGAGGGAGGGCGGGCGCCGCCGCCGCCACGTCTGCTTCCGCCGGGGCCCATCAACATCCGGGGCAGCCGCCACGCTCCGCCCGGGCCGTTGGTGGGAGGCGGTCGGTGAGTGAGCTGAGGGGCGGGAGCGTGCGGAGAGTGGCCGTTTCTGTGTGGAAAACCGCGCAAAGCGGGGGGGTGGCGGTGGCGCCGGGCTCGTTAGCGGCTGCGGGGCGGGAGTGGGAGGGTGTCGGGGAGCGCTTTAAGGGACCCCCCCCCGCCGCCCGGCCGGTGTTGCGCGTTCGCCTTCGGCTGGCTGAGGAGAAGTCTCTCGGGGGGTAGGTGGGGTGGGGGGGTAACAGCTGCAGTCGTGCTAAGTTCTGCTAGTTAGTATCGCAGAAAGGTACTGGATGTTTTATTTCAGGTCGTTCTTCATCGCATGTTTGCCCGCAGGGCGACGTGCGTGCATACTTTCGGGTTTATAGAATCACAGAATGGTTTGGGTTAGGAGGGACCTTTGAAGGCGACGCAGCGTGGCCCCCCTGCAGTGAGCAGGGACATCTTCAACTAGATCAGGGCGCCCGGAGCCCCGTCCAACCTGAACTTGAGCGTCTCCAGGGATGGGGCCTCCACCGCCTCTCTGGGCAACCTGTTCCGGTGTTTCACCCCCCTCTTCGTAAATTTATCTCCAATTAAGACTGAACTATAAGACACAGCTGGAATGAAGTGGAGACTCTGGAGGAAGGAGAAAAGTGGGGTAACTTACTGCCTGCTCTGCAATCGGCGATGGGGTGACGTATGGGGATAGCAGGAACGTTTTGGCAACGTATAGTGATTCTTAATAAACCCTAATGAACCCTAATTTAGTGGGCACTAAAATGTTTACTGAGAGAAGTATACAAAGGCAAAGGAAGCAGACGATACGAGGAAAAAGCCCAGTGGTGATGGAGAAAGATAACTGGGTGATGCGTCGTCAGTTCAGGTGGTTTGGTTTAAGACGCTTTGTTTCAGGATGTTCTTCATTGCTGTTTTGCCACGAAGAGTGGTGTGTGTGCATGCTTTCACATTTACATTGGGCAAAACTGGCGGAGTCTCTTTGAACTGTTTTGAGTAAGTGGTTCGTAATAATATAACTTAAAATAGCTTGAAACTTTACTAAATGGCTGCCTCGGGTCTAATCAATGCTTTCAAGCTTTGCTACCATAATTTTCTTGTTTAATAAGAGTGTAATTTTTTTCCTGTTAAATTGCTGGCAAAGCAGATGTAGCTGTACTGGGAGAAGAATTCTTCTCCTAGTTCAAGCACATGCACAATGAGAGGGAAGTGCCAGAACACCCACAGAGAAGAGACCCAAGTTGCAAAAGGCCAGAAAGATGCAGACAAGACATCTGTTTGAGACAAAGGAGGGCAACAATTAAAAGGAAGTTACTTCAATAGAAAGCAGGAGGAGCAAGGAAATTAATGTAAGAATACTGAGGGAGTGTGAAGTTGGAGTAATCAGGGCTGTACTGTAGGTGGTAATCTAAGTGAGTGTATAGCCAACATCCAGCTTTTGCAGAAGACTGTTAGAGAATAATAATTTTTTGAAAAACAGCCTCTTTCTCACCTTGCAGCAGTTATATACTTGCACGGTAGAAAGTCAAGATACAGGGCCCTGCTGGGGTCTTGTTATCCTGATGTCTGTTTGCGTCCCCTCTGCCAGTCAGTAGCTTGTCTGAACAGAGTGAAAAATCATCTTGTAAGAGCTTCGTTTGTTACACAGAACAGACATACGGAAATAGATCGGATGGGGGAGCTGTAGTCAGGTTTTTCCAACATCCTCAGCTTCTCAGTTTGAGTAAAGCCTGTATCCACACGCATACCAGAAAGATGGCTGACGAATTCAGGAAATAATGATATAAATTAGTGATATTATACGGATGGGGGATGCTGCAATCAATTTTGTAACTTTGTTGCTTTAGCTTTTATGAGTTAATGGTGTTCAAAATGTGATTTGTTTTGGGGTTTTTTTTTCTGCTTGTAAGGGGTAAGTTACGCATGATACTTCGAGCTAACTTTTTTTTTTGTTATGCTTCTTAGCAAAATTACCTGAAATATTCAGACTTACAGAGCTTCTGTTAAGACTGTATGTCTTCCTTTTTCTGTCAGTTGTTAAGGAACTGCAGTATGACACAATGTTATTTTTGCATTTGTGGTGAAAATTGTTTTACTGAATGTGTTAGAGTTATTTTAAGAGCTACCAAACACTGCATTCTTCTGCATGACTGAACTGCACTCTAGTTATCTTTGCAAAGGATTTTCATCAAATTTTAGTTTCTAGAAAGCAGTCTAGTCTAGGAGTCCAGTCTTTATGTACCCTTGTGAAAAAAGAAATTTTAGAGCATGAAAGTGGGGATAAAGATGTAGTCATACAACAATAAGGAAATGGTTAGCAATTCCTCTTTGTGTGTAGTGAGGGCACGACAATTAGCTTCGTTTTGTTTTGACCCTCCAAACTTTGGTAATTAAGTCTATGCACAAAACTGTTGAACGCAACCAATGGATAAAAGCAAATCAAGGTTTATGTGTATAAAAAAGAACTCTAGGAGTTCTCTGTCTCTGTCTGTCTCTCTCTCTGTATATATATATATACACACACACACACATATACACATACACCTGAATACCCGAATGGTCCAGCACAGTTCCCAAATTAGAACAGGTTAGGCCAGTCCCATCTGATCTCATCTTTGCTCATTTACGGGAAAGACGGAGCACATAAATAGTTGAAGAAGGAAAGACAGAAATTATTACTGGGAATCCTACAAAGAATCTGGTAATAACAGAATGACTTGATTTCCCTTGTCCATGAGTTTTCTTGCGTTAAGAAATGCAAATCTGTTTATTGAAGTTTTATGATTAAGTCAGATGACACATTAATTTTGTCAGTGGCAGTCAAAATGAGTATGGAGTGTGCTTATTATCAAAAGCTAGACAAAAAAATTAAATAAAATGTTGCATATTCAGGTTATAGATTCATATATTCACAGAAGATGACTGCATATTTAATGACTTGCTCTCAAATAGTTAATTGATGATACTACATGATATCAGATATTATTACATAAGCTACTTCTTAGTATCTGCGTTTTTATTTTAATTCACATTATAGCACAATCAAATTAAACTGTCTTATTGCAGTCTTTGTACAAACCTTACATTTTTTTCCTGTAACTTAAATTAATATAGGACTTTTATTTGGGAGATTCCAAAACAATTTACAGATATGTCGGTTTGTGTACTGCTCAATGGTAATCCCTTTCAGCATCATAGGGAGTGTGAGTGTGAGCATCATAGTGTGAGTGTGACCAACTGCTGGGCAAGTTCCTCTTCCGACAAATGGTGTTAGAAATTTTACTGTGCGGTCACACCAGGGAAGACCATCACTGCATATTACTATATGCTGCTTCGTTCATGGATGGAAGGGCAGAGGTCCACGCTGAATGCTTGGTGATTTGAGTCTGTGGGTCCCAGGGAGTAAAACTGACAACATAGATATGACTAGTGTTTCTTCAAACACTGTTTTGGAAACCACTGTGTGTGATTGTATAATAAAACCATATCTAAAATATCTGTAACTTGTCACAAATTTAGATTTAGTTCTAACCAGCAGGGAAAGAAAAAATTAAGCATAAATGGCCTATAAAAAAGTGTATGTTAATTTTTTTATGGTGAGTAACAAATCTGAAAGAATACTGAACTTTTGTTGGTGATTGAAGCTGTAGGAAGAGTTGTGGCTCAAATCCTGTACAGCAAGAACAAAGGTATATTTCCAGTGCTTTAATTCATTCCTAATGTTGACACAGTTTAAGACTGCATAGTATAGCTAGCTCTTGTATATTGTTTTTCATCATTAGATCTAACAGCATTTTATAAGAAGATGCAGTTAAGACACACATTGATGTCCATCCTAATATGGAGACAATTTAAATAAACATAACATTTCAGGAAATTTCTTTCTCTAACACCATTAGTAAATGTGACACGTTTTTATTATATTGAAGTTGTATGCACAAACTGGAATGTATTGTTACGGACATTATTGCAAGTTTTATTAATCTGGAAAGTAAGTGAACTACCAGTGTCCTGAATATACTTAAAGATACAAAATGCAGAGCTATACATAATTACAATACCCCAACACAGTGCTTAAATAATTAGAGTTTTAATGAGGGAATTATCACTGATGTTTTTGGATCATTAGTGAGTGTAAGCATCCCCTGCCCTGTTTTAAGGAACAAGGATAAGTATTAAGGAAGGAATTTTTAAAAATTCATAGACCGGGCATGCCACTGTACGTGTTTTAACTTTACTACAGCTTGCGTAAATATGAAGTGAGCACAAGAAAAGAAGTGCTGTTGTTAGTTGGGGTTTTTCTTGAGGGTGCTATTCTTTTCAACACTTAAATATTCTTGAATTAAATTATACATAACACTTCTAGTAACAGTTATCTAGTATCCAGTGATTTATTCTTTAAGTCAAGGTGAATAAATGCATGTTCATTAATGTTGATTTGGTTGATGGTTATCGCTGTCCATCTTTGGTGTGTGAAGTCACTCAGCCCCAGCTATGGGCATCTTAATGACTGTCGTTATGCACAGACACCTGGAAGTTCGGATCATGCTCCTCTCCTGCTGTACGGATGAATTAGTTGGAGTTGCTACTTTGCTCAGTTATGTCAATCTCAAAGCAGCATAGTGCAGTGGAGAATGAAGACCTTTGAAGGCTATTCCATCAGTTTGCAAGTAATTCATGTGTACTAATGGAAAAATGGGGCCTTAATACATATGATTATTTTGCTAATATGATCAGAAGATTTGCTTATGCAGTTTAGAGTAGTCCAGCAAGTGATACCCCATCAGGTACTCTTAAAATACTGGCATTCAACTGTTACTAATAAACAGTAGCTTCTAAAAAACAACACACTTTTTTTTTTTTCCTCAATGAATCAATGCTTGAGAGATGCCAGAGGCACACTAAAACTATAATCTGGTATGTAAAAAATACATCTTTCTTGGTTAAATATTTTAAGTGGTCTAATTATCTTGAATTTAGTTTTGAATTTTAATATCCTGTTTTCTCATCTAGCTGCCTTTCTGAAATGTCTCCTGTTATTCATTTATGTTCTTCTTGGCTTGTAGGTGGCCAAGCAAAATAATAGCAGCTTGTTATTTTGAGAACACCAATATTTTCAAGCAATTACAAATACAAAACAGCAAAATGTAAAGAAGAGAAAGGGACAACCTGCATAGTAGAAACACATGGTTTATGCAATTACTGCTGCAAAATATGGGCTTCCAAGCCACTAAACACTTATACATTCTCTGTATGAGAAAATGTGACATTACATGGTGTTTAAAATAGGACCTTTCCTATATTAACATACAAAAATATACTTTGTTAAAAGTTAACAAAAATAACTTAAATTTTTGAGAAGCAAGACAAGTCCTTGTTGGGATGGAAACTCCATTTGCTTATGTTTTGCATAAAGTAAGCCTGCTAGCCTAAACCGGTGGCTTTCCAACTCTTTATTTGGACATCCATGCAACACATGTAAGGTTACCAAAAAGAGGGTTCCTTTCTTAATTACCTTTTTTCTGTGAATCCCTAAAACAGTGGTTGAAAATTACTGGCTTAAAACCTATCCTTACGGATTGGTGAGTTTTTTAAGAGATGAAGTTACAACAGCATCTAAAGGCAAATAACAAAGATGAAAGTTTCTGAACATTCTTGCTGCATTGTGACATCAAGTCATACTCAATTAACTTCAAAATTTTGGCTTTATTCTTTATATTAGTCTTAAAAAATAAAATGAGGCACTGATATGTTACGGCTTGTTTGTGTCAAAGTACCCTGTGCTTTGGTTTTCAGGGCCTTGACATAATGAGCCAAGGGAAATAATTATTTCCTTGACAATGGAGCATTTATCCTCTGTGTTTAAGGACAAACTAATAGATAAAGGGTAAGATGACTAATTCAGTGGAATAACTTAATTTCAGTGAAGTTGAACACTGATGATATAAATGTTCTACTGTGCATTTACCATGCAATTTACAACTACTTAATGTTTATCTCTTTAGCTGCGCTGCGCTCCATGCCTGTGGTCTTGAATCAGAAAGAACTATCACTTAAATCAATGGGACTTGTATCTATCTGAATACAGATTTTGATCTTAAAAATATTAAGATTTATTTTACACCTGAAATAATAATAATAAAAAAAAAATCTTCAAACAAAGAGGAGTTAAGTGGTTCTTTTGAGATTTTCATAAAGATGTAGTCTTTGGATAAAAACCCAGTATACCAAATTCAAACCTAAAACACTTCCCCTGCTCTCCTTTCTGTAGACTCCTGAAAGAACGTTTTTTGTAACAGTATGTTTTAATGGCCAAGTATTTTGAATGCAATATTAAAATAAATAAGACCGCTTAGTACAGAGAAGCACGTCTCCAAATCATATACCCATTGTGCAAGGAAACCATTCCTCTGAAGATGAAGCAAGACCATTAAAGGTAGCAAGTTATTTTATAGACAATTTAGGTTTTGATGCTTTTCCAAGAGTTCCTTTACTAGTTTCTCTAAGGAGAAGAGATGCTCATCTACATCTTCTGGTACAAGATTTCTGATAGAATTAGCAAGTTCAAATAGGTATTCTGTGTTTCTTCCGCTAGGACCAACTGCGTTAAAAATCTGTTCAGCAATTTCTTCTAGAGGTGCTGGACCAAGGTAGTTAGGGTTGTCACAAGTGCCAATGTATAACAATACATCAAACGGTTTTACTGATGAGTCTTTTGGGTAGAAAATGACAGTTGTAGTCCTGTAGCCTCCTTTCTCTCTGAAGTCCAGGTATGCCTTTACTTCACATTCTTGTCCAGCTGGCAATCTGTAAGCAACACCCCATACACACCCCTGTTGAAGGACATAAGAAAAGAAAATCCAAACAGTGCTCATAAAGATACTCACAAATTAATGTATTTCCATTGTATTTAGGCAAAACTCTCTTAAAAAAATATTCTTCGGTTTCAGTCTTTTTGTAGCTATTTCTCACATTGTTTGTAGAAGGAGCCCCAAATTAAAAGAAAGGGCTGTTTTATTTAGGAGGTCTTCAGTCAAAATGGTAATTATGCAGATTGATCATCCACTTTCTTGCTAATGCATAGGCCTTTCTTGGAAAACAATTTATTGTTACAATTAAATTTGAAGTGGTAAATAGCGGTGGTGTGGGCTTCTAAGGAGCTGGCAAAAAGGACACAAAGTATCTTCTTGACCTAACAAAATTTGTATGTGAAAATTAAACTTGTAAATAGTGCCAAATTCAAAGAAATTATGATCAGGTCCTTTCTCTGTTTGGTTGCAGTTTCATTTCTAGGGCCCGAAGTGTCACCTTACATCTGTTACACATACTTGGAGGGATGAGTGTTGTAACACTACTGCACTGAAACTGAATCGGAGAGGAAAAAGCTGAGAGATAAACCTTCATTTTGCACAAATAAATGTGGCATATCCAGCACCTTAGCAAAAACTGGTAGGATAAATTTCATTACCATCTGTGAGAACCTGAAAAAGTATTTAACTATGGTGCGAATTAGTTATGCTCCTTTACCAAGTTTTATATAAACAAATCAGTGAGATCCGTGTAGGGACTGATTTGCACGGGGTTTTGTTTTGACATACCGTAGAAAAATGGTGATGGTCTGTTATCCGCTAATGGCTACGTATTGTTTCTTATGAGTGCTGTTTTGGTAGTCTGTTTTGTCTGCTGGCAGTGTCAAATGTCGATTTTTCCTGCAGCTAAGTAGGTATCCATATCAGTGGTACAGTTATGATGACAAAGTAATTAACGTTTTGGTGGTTCTTCCCCCTAAATCTGGATCTTGGTATTTAGTAGTGATATCAGACAATGCTGGGGTGGTGGTGTTAATTCACGAGCATTGAATTTTGCAGTCAGACTATATGCTGGCCAAAGACATTTTATTAAAAAAAAATTAGGAGTAATTTTCTATTGCATCCTTTGTAGATGGTTACAGCATTTGATGTGCTGTGGCCAGGAACAGCGCTAATGAGTACCAAAATGGCTTGCTTTCCTTCAGCCGTCGGGGATGCTGGTTCATTCCAGCTGTCTGCAGGAAACATATTAGTTTTAAAAAACAGCCTCTTCTGCACATGTTGAGTTACATCTGCCATTCAGACCTACTTTGGTGTTGATAGCAAAATACATATGGGTGCAGTGGGGATAAGGATTTAAAGCAGGTAGTACCACTGCTTAATTCATTTAGTTTTCAGGATAGGGAATTTCTATTTCAGATGATTCGATTCTCAGAGAAGCAAGGAGGGGAGTCAGGAGAACTGCCACCATGGACTTCCAGAGCGCAGACTTTGGTCTTTTCAGGAGCCTGCTTGACAGAATCCCTTGTGAGGCAGTCTTGAAGGGCAAAGGAGGCCAGGAAGGGTGGATGTTTTTCAAGAAGGAAGTCTTAAAAGCGCAGGAGCAGGGTGTCCCTATGTGCTGTAAAATGAGCCACTGGGGGAAAAGACTGGCCTGCCTGAACAGAGATACATGGATACAACTCAGTGAAAAAAGGAGAGTTTATGGCCTTTGGAAAAAGGGGCAGGCCACTCAGGAAGGATACAAAGATGTTGTGATGCTATGTAGGGAGAAAATTAGAAAGGCCAAAGCCCAACTAGAACTTAACCTGTCTTTGGATGTTAAGAACAATAAAAGTTTCTATAAATACATTAGTAAGAAAAGGAGGACTAGGGAGTATCTCCATCCTTTATCGGATGAAGGTGGTAACATAGTGACAAACGATGAGGAGAAGGCTGAGGTACTTAATGCCTTCTTTGCCTCAGTCTTTAGTAGTAGAGTCGGTTGTTCCCTGAGTACCCAGACCCCCGAGCTAGCAGATAGGGACAGGGAGCAGAATGAAGCCCCTGTTATCCAAAGGGAGATAGTGAGGGACCTGCTCCAGCACCTGGATGTACACAAGTCTCTGGGGCCACATGGGATCCACCTGAGGGTACTGAGAGACCTAGCAGAAGTGCTCACCAAGCCACTTCCCATCATTTACCAGCAGTCCTGGCAAACCAGGGAGGTCCCAGGTCACAGTGGACTGGAGGCTACCAAATGTGATGCCCATCCACAAGAAGGGACGGAAGGATGATCTGGGGAACTACAAGCCTGTCAGTCTGACCTCAGTGCCTGGGAAGGTTGTGGAACAGATCATCCTGAGTGCCATTATGCAGCACATGAAGGACAACCAGGTGGATCAGGTCCAGTGAGCATGCGTTCATGAAAGGCAGGTCCTGCTTGATGAACCTGATCTCCTTCTATGACAAAGGGACCCGCTTGGTGGATGAGGGAAAGGCTGTGGATGTTGTTTACCTGGACTTTAGTAAGGCCTTTGATGCAGTTTCCCCACAGTATTCTCCTGGAGAAACTGGCTGCCCATGGCTTGGATGGGAGTACTCTTCTCTGGGTAAAATTCTGGCTGGAGGGCCGGGCCCAGAGAGTGGTGGTGAATGGAGTTAAATTCAGTTGGTGGCTGGTCACCAGTGGTGTTCCACAGGGCTCAGTACTGGGGCCAGTTCTCTTTAATATCTTTATCAATGATCTGGACAAGGGGATTGAGTGCCCCCTCAGTAAGTTTGCAGACAACCCCAAGTTAGGTGGGAGTGTCGACCTGCTTGAGGGTAGAAAGGCCTTGCAGAGGGCTCTGGCCAGGCTGGATCCATGGGCCAAGGCCAAGTGTCAGGTCCTGCCCTTGGGTCACAACCACCCCATGCAGCGGTACAAGCCTGGGGAGGGGTGGCTAGAAGAAGTGGCCTGGCAGAAAAGGACCTGGGGGTGTTGGTGGACAGCTGGCTGAATATGAGACAAGTGACAGTCAATAGGACAAGAGGAAATGGCTTCAAGTTGGCGCCAGGGGAGATTTAGACTGGATATCAGGAAAAATTTTTACACTGAAAGCATTGGAACAGGCTGCCCAGGGAAGTAGTTGCGGCACCATCCCTGTAGGTATTTAAAAGACGGGTAGACATAGTGCTTAGAGATATGGTTTAGTGATGGTTTTTGGCAGAGTTAGATTGATGGTTGGACTCGATGATCTGAAAGGTCCCTTCCAACCTAGGCGATTCTGTGATGGAAAATTATAATCCAGAAATCTGACAAGGAGTATGATGTTCTCTTTCTGTGTGGTTTCCTCTTAACTGGCAAAGAAACTCAGATGGAGCAAGTTAAAATCACTCTCTAAACCACATGTTTCCAAGCTGCACTATGTGTATCATGAGTGAAAAAGGACACACGGGCCAGCACAGAGCTGAGAGCTGGCATTGCCAGCAAAAGTACCACTGCTGCTGTCACTACAGTATTTGGTGTCCGCATACAGGGGAATAATTGCTTAGTCTGCTAAGATACCTTCAAAATAAGGTTACCTTTTTCAACTGCAGAATGAGTAATGGAAATTAAAGCAAATGACTCGTCACACCATTTGATGATTATGTGTAAAGTGTGATTATCTGGTCACACCAGATTCTGGAGGAAAGGGAAAAAAAACCCAACCAAATAAAGCTGGTTTGTTAAGGGAAAAAGTGTTTCTGTGGTAACCAATAAGTTTGCTTAACAATACAAAGTGAGTGACAACAAATATAAGCATTCTTTGCCTATATAGGTGTCTGGTAACGTAATGGTACCCAGCAGTACAGTAATGTGAAAAAAAAACCTTACTAGAAAGGTACAGAAAATCACAGTGAGAGGCAGTGCATTGCATTTTGCTGGTTTTGATAACTGCAAAACCCAGTTGAAGTTACCACTAAACTTACCTCTCTTTGTAGCTGCTATTTCAGGGAAATAGATGGGTAAGACAGCAGTATCATAACTGTCTAGATAAGCAATTGTGAATAAAAACTGACTACTACCAAAATACCTATTCTTCATGTCTTACGGCGTGGTGTTGTGTGGCCTTGCTCTCCCCCTGCTTCCGTGCCATCCTTCTTTCCCTCCTGCTTTTGGAGGCACTAGTATGTGCAGGGGTTCCCTTTCCTGGAGCAGTGTGAAGCTAGACGGACATGACCATCGCAGCTGTCCCCAGCAAGGTGCCAGAATAGAGCAGCAGTGCTGGATGTGGGGGTTCCGGAGGATCAGCAGGAGGGGGAAAGCAATCCCATCCAACGTGTACCCTGCAATAGGCTCCTCTGGGCTTCCCCAGCCTGACTCAGTGCTTCTGTCCTAGCTGGTGAGCAGTCCAAACAAGTGCTCCCTTGTGGGTCAGAGCCCTAAAAAAATTGCGGGTTGTTGTAAAGACTAGCTTCTTTACTGTCGGATCAGAATTCGAAAAGGGTAAAATGTAATTCTAGAGACTTTTTTAAGCAGAAAAATCTTGATTTTTCCTACAGCTTACATGACTGTAAGCCCAAGTCTTGCCTCCTCTCTCCTCCATCCCCTGCCCGGGCACTCCCCTTGCAAACACCTCCCTTGCACTGGCAAAGTGAGACCTAGGGAAAAGGTCGAAAGATAAGCAAGAATGGTAGGCTCGGGCCAATGACCATTTTCTCTAAACAGGAGCTAATTTCACAGTATTACATAGAAACCAAAAGCACAGTTGTGGCGCTTAATTCCTTAAGCATTTTATCTGTGTAGCAAAAAATAAAGCAAGGATATCTTCTTTTTTATCACTGCCATGTAATCTTGATTTGTTTCAGTTTTTATTTTGGGAGGGCAACATTACAGTTCTGACACAACATCTGGCGATTATTACTGGGGTATCATCAGCACTACATGTATAAGTAAAGTAAAATTCTGCATGTTATAACAGGATAGCTGAAGTGACTATTCCAGAAAATACTTTCAAATACAACTTTGGTAATAACAGACCCAAGCTACTTCCAGTTTTTTAGTTTTGATTGACTGATTGATTTGAAACAATCAGTGTCATTGGTGTAATTCCAAGAAATTTTTAGAGAACTTTTCATTGCACTAAAGGTAACTCAATTATTTGCTTGTAGAGAAGCAAAAATTAAGAGAGACTTACTACACAGGCTGGAAATGCAACAGGACATTCTGTACACTACAGAGACATAAGAGGAATACTATACCTCAGGATCTTCAACCAGAGTCACAACTCTTCCAGGCTAAAATTAAAAAAAAAAAAAAATCATAGTTCAGTTAGAGGCTTTTATCCTACATCACGAGCAAAACAAAAAAAAAAAAAAAAGAAAAGAAAAAACCCCACAATTACAATAAATGAAAAGGTCAGAGAACTAATCCAGGACAATCTCAATAAGCTCTATTTCTTTGAGATCCAGTATAAATATTTTTTGAGAATTGCTTTTGATGTGTATTAGATAAACTGTGATAAACAAGAAGTTAAATTCTGAGTGGAAACTGAATGCAACATAGAAGTTAGATTAAGGGCAGTCATAAATGGGCAGGCGTTGAATGTCCTTGCTTTGTATGTGCTGTCCAGACTCAATTCTATTTGTTTAAAATGGTGGTAATAATTCATTAATGTAAAACTATTCTCAGTGTACCTTCCTCAGTAATGTTGCTTTTCCACAGTACTGTTTTTTTGTTTTGTTTTGTTTTTTATCTACTAAATGACAGTGAGGTGAAACTTCTCACTTGTATTCAAAAGGTTTATATGCAGGCACAGAAAACAGTGTAACACAAAAATCTAGCTTGCGTAGAATCAGGCAAGATATTACCACTTCTGGCTTGGTTTGCACAACTGGATTTTAGATAATGTTAATTACACACTATGACACACGGCAACTCCTAGGTTTAAAAGCTCCTACCTAATTAGATGTTTTTGAAAACATATAGCAAAAAACCCTAGTACGCACTGTGTTATTCAAAGTTGAAAAAGAAGTTTACTGTGCAAAAGACTATTTTCCCCTTCTTTTCCCCCTCCCAGCTCATTCTTCCTTACTGGGCTGAGGGACGGTACCTTAGTCATGGCTTATTTTTAAGAAACCAGTTTTTAAATACTGAAAATAAAATTGTTAAAATGTGTTGCACAGCCTGGAGAATAAAATTTTAAAACATAAAACCCTATGGAGAACTACATCTGTAGTTTAAAATTGCTAATTTTGGCATTAAATTAGTATATGAGCATCTGATTAGAGGTAAGGGAAAGCAGAGGTACTAGCATTAATTCAATTCTAGTGTAGAACAGAAATTCATTCTCTTAGGAGTCGCAAAGATAATCTGAATTTGATGTACTTGGATGCATGCCCTTCATTTAGTCTTGGCTAATTTCCAGTCTTGGGCTACTACCTTTCAGTATTTTTATGATTCATCACTAATAGCTTCATTGACATGTCCATGCTTTTCTCTTTGATAAGTCTGTACTTCTATTTGTCTCTCTCACACAGAAACAGCGTTGAGTTTTCTCCTGCACTGAGTCACCGGCAAGCCACGCATTCTTTGGTAACAAGCTAAATATGAAATCTAGTTTATGCAGAGCATTTAGTAGATACCATCAAGTGTAGATATTGTTTACTTAGCGTCAGATCTTTTATAATCTTAAAGGCTATTTATAAGCTCTGAGGTGCTGCATTTTTTCATTTGTATGCCAGTTCTCTCCCAGCATCAGCCATTGATTCCTTATCTGATTGACAGAGTAAGGTAACAAAACTAAACGAATGCTAAATGATTACCAGGTCTGTTACCTGATTAATCAAGATAACTTAGGTGTTCCTTTTGGGGAGTTTTATCCGTAGCCATTCATACTTCCGATTGTGTACTTAGTATTGGACACTAAGATTTTGTAAATTATGGATTAAAGAGACATTCTGTGGTGGGAAACAGCTTTCCCTTTAACACCAGGAATGTCTGTATCTGAAGCCTAAATATTAAATGAAAGTAAAGTACTGAGGAGTACTTAATCTTCAGACTAGTTGTGTGATAAAAGAACAATCTGTTTGTGTAGGGAAGGACAGGGTATTTATAGTATTGGTTTGCAGAGTCTTGGTCCTGCACGGAACTACCTAAAAACAAACACCATTGAGGAACCAGGGGTGTTACCTCTGCTAGCTATGTAAAGAAAATAACAGATCTATAAATGACCAGCTATATAATACAAACCAAAGCCATTTTTGCCTTGCCCAGGGAGTACTGGCAAGGACGAACCTGAATGATCACCTAAAAAATCAGATGTCTTTGAGGGATCTGTGTCAGTTCTGTGCTGCGTACTGACACAAGGCTGATGAAGGCAACCTTGCATTGGACCGCTCTGGAGCAGCCCCGTGGTCTGCGGCTGTGCGAGCATTTTCTAAGGCATCTGCAGCGCTAAGGGGCATCACCTGTCTGGATCAGAAGGGAAATCATTGTGGAAAATTTGAACACCTTGTTTTAGCTCTTAGTGTTGTATTTCCCTTCAGGGTCTCAATCGTACTGTACATTAGAGCTCCCAAATGTACTCCTGTCTTAGAGTGCAGGTGACAGGAGATTCTTACAGGCTTTACCAACCTGGGTTCAGTAAAAAGAGAAAATAGCATTAGCATGTCGCAGAGCCTGCGCTAGAGACTGTGGCCATTCTCCTGGCCTATGTCCATCTGCTTGGAGATAAAGCTCCTCAGGACAGTCCTGAGGTCTAGCTGATGTGTGCTATGAAACAGTAGGGTAAACTGAAATATGATCTTTCACTGTTAGATTGCTTTCAGTGGTGCCACAAACTGCTCAGCTGCTAAAATTACTATATACTCCTGATAGAGGAATCAAAACATTTTTGCATCTGGATACAAAAGTAAGATGGAATAAAAGGAAATATGACCGTAGAAATAATTTTAGCTTGACTACCTCCTAAATTTTTTCAGAAGGGGAGGTGTAAGCTTGCTAGTAAGTAGGAATGTAATAATTTTAAATGGTTTCCTTAAAAGCACAAGCTTATTTAAACGAAGCGTAGCCTTTTCGACTTCCCTTTCCTGTGGCTCATTATGGCGTAACAGGAGCCTATCCATCCATCCTTTCCGCTATAGCCCTCTTGCTGGGAGCCATCAAACGGGAAGAAACCGCCAGGGTAAATGAGGGAATCACAAAGGAGGGAAGGCACCTCTAGAGATCGTTTAGTCCAACCTCCTTTTTTTCTCAATTTCACTATAAAGCCCCTCATTATCTTAAAACGCTTCAAGCAGAAGCTCAAGAGTTTTCTGTTTGGTCGCTGTTGGGACAGTGGCAGCAGGCAGCTGGGGCTAGATTAACCACGGCACCAAGTTTCCCCGGCTAAAGCAAGGGGTCTGAAGCTGGGAGGGATGGGGATTGTAAGGAGAGGAAGCCAGACTTCACTGTTTTGGCAGCAGCAAGCTATTAGTTTGGTTCAGGCCACCTTGTGATAATAATGGTTTCAACCCTTGAATGCATTTACACTTCCGTGCCGTTCCGTGCAAAACCAAACCCCCAGACTTTTAATGTTGTAGAAGGTTTATGTGAATCATGGAGATTTGCATTCCTGATGCTGTTTTTTATGAAGCTTGCACTAAGAAATTTGAATTCACCATTTATGAAAACATTTTTGTTACTTAGCCAATAGCACTTTTTTCAGGGAACACTGTTATTGCCTGATAAAATTCAAGCTGCTTTAATGTACTATTCGGAATAATCCTCTGAAAGCCTTATTTTTAAATGCAGCTATTTTGTAAGTTGCTGTATACTTTTCAATAAATGTTTATTCCTTTTTTTGCATTCTTGATCTATTCTAACAAAACTTTTTACAATATAAACTACGTCCCCATGATTAAATATAATTTTGTAACTAGTTAACCATCTTACCAACGTAGGAGTTGAGCAGTTCAAAGTACAATCACAAGGTCAACTGAGTTTTGTACTAACAGCTTGCAGCCATTGTACGTAAAAGTGCTCTGTATGTTTTTGTTGCGCTGACCGTGGAACGTTGGCGCAAAGCGTGTTTTCAGGATAGGTTTTTCTAACTTGTCGGCTGCTGTTTTACTGCTGCTCTTTAAAATGCGTTAGTGCTGAAGGACCAGTTTTGCTTGTAGGTCACCCACAAGAGACGTAATTAGTCTCCGATGTCAAGGATTGTAAAGATTTTATAGCAGAGAGCATTTGTCCTGGTGAAATGGAAGGTCCCTGCCGCGTTTTCTCAGCATACGCTGAGGGAGCCTTTTTGCCTTGCAAGCAGGAGTAGCAACTCGTGATTTGCAGGAATACAAAAAGGCATTAACTTGTTGATGCTGAGAAAAGGTGTGTTTTGTTAATGCCTAATGTTTTACATAAAACATAAAATAAAATGCATTAACTAGTTTACATTAATCACCTGTGCCCTCAGTCAGAAGTAGAACAAAGCACGGGCTTGGGGCAGAGGGGTGGTGGTTGTTTTAAGACGCTGTATGCCTGCAGATGATGGTTCTGGGTATGATCTCGACTGGGGCAGAAATGCAAAAGTCTAAGCTTCCTGGAACGAAGTATATGCTAGTGAATAATAACCTAGCGTGACCATTTTGCAGTATTTCCAATATCCGCACAAGGACGGTCACTCTGAGCATTCCACTGAATTTCAGTCTAGCCCAACAGAAGATAATGCAATGCGGTCACCAAGAATACTTGCAAAAAGGGAGAAAAGATGGCTGGTGTGGGTTTTATTCCTTTCTGAAGCCCCAAGAATAAGACTTTCTGTGTTGACTGTTCAGGGAGTGTTAATTTATTTTTTTTTAAAAAGCCTGATTTCTGAAGTAGGGGAGGCTGATGGGATCGCACTCTTTTATGCCTCACCCTAACAACTTTTGCACGTGCTTTTTGATTCATCCGAATTCAAGAGAAGAATAGAAATTTCCCAATGCTTGCACAAACCTAATCTTTGAAAAGGGATGACTGGTAGAGGAGAAGTGAGCGTTCTCACTAAGACAGCGAACGATAGCTGTCCAGACTGCAGACCCGACCGACCCAGCTGCTGCACGTGCTGCACCTCTCCAGCCAGGTGAGGTGGTGGCTGAGAGCGGCGCAGGTTTGGAGACAGGAGCTGTGACAGCACATAAAGCCGGGTGGCGAAGCCAGGCTTTCCACTCGGTCTTAAAAGCAACGTGGCAGAGCGTTTTGGGGCTTAGAACCGGGACAGCTGCATTTGCACAGCACTGCTCCAACCCGAAAGACAGCCTGAAAACTTGCGTGTAATTTGGTTTTTGGCAATAAACCTTTTTATTCTTTTTTAAATACTAGATGCACAACTTGTGCTAGTGCCTGAAGCGTGGTAATTTGCCTTGAAGAAAAGTAAATGCAAGGGGGAAGTTGTATTATCTTTAAGTACTGTGCAAGTTATAGGTGTTTGAGGTTCTCACTGATGCTATTTAGAACTAGATGAAAATGTCTTCCATGCTACATGGAGCATGCTGTGTTTTACTTTTTAAAAAGAATCCTTATGCCTTTTCTGGAGGAGCTCTTTTTAAGCTGTATTCCAGTTTGACTGGAGTTACCAGGGTGCAGGTGAGACCACTGCTTTAGGGAGCATCAGGAAAACAAACTTTCGTGATCCAAAACCAGCACGTGAAGTAGGTAAATTGTTAGAGAGCTGTATGCAAATATCGGTTTCTATACGTTTATGACCAGTTTGTGTTTCTGATAGTGACTAAATCCTAAGCGACATCTGCAGCCGTAAATAACAGCCCTGCCACATCAAAGTCACTCTTCTCACTCGCTGGGTGCTTCTGTAACCTACTGTTTCTTTAACATTTGTTGAGGTACGTGTAAGAGTGATAGCCTTTCTGTGGGGAGGGTAGTACAGGCTTCCAAAGCAGAGTAAGACTCTATTTTTTCCCCACTCCTGTGGCTTAAATATATATATAGATATATGTTGGCATGAAATTGGGAATGCTCGCCTCTGGAATTTTAGTTTATTTTTCTTGGTGGTGGGTTTTTTTTTTGGTTTGTTTGGGTTTTTTTCCCCTTTTTCCAAACAGTAAATATTTTCCCCTCTGTGAGTTTTCATCTGAAAGTAAAAAAAAAAAAAGAAAGCTGAAAACCAGCGAGGTCGTGACTCGGATCAGCGCTCCGGCCTTAACTTATTAACCGGCCTTTCTCTTCAAAGCCTGCCACCCACGCTGAGGGTATTTTCCCCTAGTTGCTCGGATTAACGTCTGTCACAGCGGGGCTGGAGCCGAGGCCCGCCCGTCCCGCCGCCGCAGTGTGGGGCCGCGCTGCCGGGCCGGGCCCGCCCGCCTCCTCCGCCAGGCCCGGCGAGCGCCCCGCCTCGCCTCGCCTCACCTTGCCCGGCACGCCGCGGTGGTCGGTGCTGCCCTGCCAGAAGCGGCGGCTGTAGCCTAGGATGCGTCCCACCATCTTCTCCTCGTAGGGGAAATCCACCTTCCAGATGAGGGAGCCGTAGCCGAACACCCACATGGCTAACCGACTGCCGGCCGCCGCGGGCCTGCGCACTGCCGGGCGGGGCGGCCCCCGGTCGGCGGCGAGGAAAAGCCAGCGGCCTTCCCGTTCGCCGGCCGCCGGCGGGGGCAGCGGCTCCTGCCCCGGGGGTGGCGCTGGCCTCGGGGCTTTCTGAACCGAGAGGGCTCCTGCCGGTGTTGGGGCGGAGCGGCGACGTGGTTCTGCGGGGCGTCTGCGGGAGCCCGTCGTGTGCACAGAGGTTCGCCGTTACGGCCGTGTCGGTTGGCCCAGGAAAAGATATCCCCAGCCCTCCGCGACCGCTGCCCTCGGTGATCTCAAAAGGCCCTTTCCAACCATGAAGATTCTATGATTCCCAAGGGAGCAGCAGTGGAGCTATTGCTCCCCCCAAAACCCCACGAACACCTTCCCCTCCAAAAAAACCCACCCAAACCAAACAAAAACTTACCCAAAAAAACCCAAACCAAATTCTGTACTAACCAATTCTGTACTAACAGGCATCTCTCTTTTTCTTTTTTCTTTTTTTTTGCCCCCCCCCACCCCCGCTCCTTCCCTTTTTTCCTCTCTCTCCCCGGCAAAGTTTATGATGGATTTCACAGAGGCCTATTCTGACCGATGCTCCGCCGTGGGGCTTGCAGCCAGAGAAGGAAACGTTAAGATGCTGAGGAAACTGATTAAGCAGGGATACAGCATCGATGTTCCAGATAACAGGGGGTGGGTGCCAATCCACGAAGCGGCAGCTCACAATTCGAGTGAGTGTCTGAGGCTGCTCATTCACGCAGGTAAGGAAAATTCAGCGTGAAATCGTGCGATTTTCTGCTAAATTACCTTGTCATATAAAATATAAATTAAATAGGTTTCTTGAATGACAATTGATTTTGCTTTAACCTTGTCTGTCTAAGGCAGGTGTCTGTGTAGGGCCAGCAATAACTGACGCTGCTGTTCTAAAGAGCCTAACGGCACATTCGTGGATATGCTGTAGGCCACGCATCTCAAACAACTTAATTATTTTAAGAAAATAACCGTGTCTTGTAATTTATTGCCAGGTCCAACTTTTTCCATTATTCTCATTTGTAGCTCAATCAAATGACTGCATAAATTCAAAGACGTTCGAAGGGATGTGCGCGCTGCACCTTTCGGCACGCCACGGGTCTTTGGAAAGCGTTCGCGTTCTTCTGGAAGCTGGGGCTGACCCCAATGAAGTTACCACTGAAGCCACCACTGCACTGTTCCTAGGTGACATGAGCTTTCTTGAAATCTCAGAACAGCTAACGAGTGGGGAAAAGCTTACTCACTAAGTTTAAACTCACCAGAGTTCAGTCACCGCCTGCCATGTTTCATATTTTTGTAGCCTAAATACTAGGCTTTAGACTCAAAGATGGAGTGATTCTAGAGATTACTGTTTATTCGTGGATAAACGTGCTCCAGACTGTGTTTTAAAAACAAAATTGTAAAGCTAAATATTTTTTTATTGCCTTTTCTTTCATTCTAGCACAGAAAAGATCTAGGAGGTGTAAGATTACATCTGTTTGAGGGTGTTTCAAGTCTTTTTTTTTTTTTAATTCCTCTCTACTTCTTGCGTGAAAAGACCTCTTATTCCTTTTGCAATTCCTAGTTTAGCAATTAAGGTCCATTATTTTAGGGTTTTTTTCCTATGATTTATGTTTGACATCATTAAATGCTTGAAACTTCAGCTATAGTGGAGCTTCAGAGTCTAAATCATCTGATTAAATGTGCTTATTGTTTTACTCACCTCTGTACCCAGGCAAACATCACGGCTGCCATGTTACCTTTGTTTATAAGTCTATTCACATTTTATTTTTAAGCAACTAAATAGTTTATTTGCTTAAAACAATGGGTAACAGGTAGGGGAATTGTGGGGAAATCATTGTGGGGAAATCATCATTAAATCGCACTGGATGGTGATAATTAACACTACGTATAAGTGCTTACGTAGATTATACAGGGCCAAGGAATAGCGCTGGGGTTGTGTGTCCAAGAGATTTTTAAAAAGGAAAAAGTTGCTGGTCAGGTTAGTCTAGAATATGGAACGGGGGTTTGGCACAGCTCTGTGTCAGACATTGAGTACTACAAGCCAGAGGCACTCCTTGGCCAGGTAGCGCACTAACACTCTAAAAATTAGTCAATCAGTAGCAACTATTCGCAGGTTATTTATCACCATATCAAGCTTTTACGGTTACACAGAAAACGTGCCTTGGTGGAATTGTCAGTGGCAAAAACTTGAGGATGAACCAGGATGCTAAAGGAGGCTTTGTCAATGAGTACATTAGTATAAATTAAATGTACGTGTTATAAGTTAATTTTATATAGGTGTTTAAGAGAGTTTTAAACATTTTTTTTAAAAGTTTAAGTTTGGGGGAATTTACTGGAAGAGAGCCACTGGGCTTCACGAGTTCGGGAGGCCGTTGCAACTGTCGTGCACCGAGGTGCCTGCCGCACAATTGTCTCCATGCTCCACAGGAGGGAGGGATGAGAGAAGCTTGGTTTTGTTACCTGTGTTAGCACGGAGTAGGTGGAATTTTAACAAGTGCAACTGAAATTTTTGTGGATACGTTTTCGTTCTCCAAGTCTGTTTTGAGAGTGTAAATCTAAAAGGCCAGTAAGCAAGTTTAAAAGAATTATGATTATTGTGTCAAGAAGTTAGCTATGAGACCATTTGAGTTTTTTAATGAGTTCTTTAAATCCAGTTAATAAGTTTGGTTTTTTTCTTCTTTTTTTTTTACTGTTCTATTTGAAGCTGTTGAGAATGAGCATGCAGACATAGTAAAGTTTCTGCTCCAACACGGAGCAAATGTTAAAGGACCTCATTCTTGGTCTGGATGGAATTCTTTGCACCAAGCATCTTTTCAGGTAACCTGAAAGTGTATAACGTAATTTCCATGTAACTGGTGTATTCTGAGTGGTAATTTGCCTATTTTTTTGCCATTTTATCGGGTAATTTTTCCTAACCTACCCTAGCAGTCATAAGGTTGTCTAAAATGCTGAAGGGCTTGCAATGCACTGAAGAGTTTATCGGAAACTACATGAGATGTTGATGTTGGGAAGCAATAATTGTTTAGGTATTGTAAGTATTGTACGTACTCATAAGCTCATGTGTTGTATTTGGGAAGTGAATCTCTTACAAGATTTTATGAGAAACAGTTCTGTTTAGTTATCTCATCGTCAGTGAGATGTATGACCTATTTCCAGAATAGAAATATGTTAGCTTAATGGCTCTGATAAACTAATGTAGTTTCCATTTGCATGTATTGTGTAAATGAGCAAATGTGAAAAATTAAATTCAACTTGTCTATTTTTTTCTGCCATTAATTTTTTGGTACGTTTTTAGACTATTGAATTTATTGTGTTTTTTCTTATTTCTGTTTGAAATGTGCGGGGAAAACAGATCATGTCAATTCCCCACTTTTCTGTTGGTTAAGAATGAAAATATTTATTTCAGGGATGCACTGAGGTAATGAAACTACTCATGGAGGAAGGGGCGAGCACGGAATGTAAGGATGACTTTGGAATTACGCCGTTGTTTGTCGCTGCTCAGTATGGAAAGCTGGAGAGTTTAAGACTGCTTGTGTCCCATGGTAATAGTTATTCATTTAGCTTAATTGTTCTTAAACTTGCATCAGCGTGTCACCAGACACAGTGACAGGTTCTACTTTTGCACTTGATAACTTCAAATTCTAGTGGGTTTAATGTAATTTTTGTAGCAGATTCGTATGCAAAACCATCTTAATTGTTTAAATCTTGTTTCAGCAATTTAATGTAGTTTTCCGCAAGTGATGGTAGGAAATAATGAGTCAAGCCCATGAAAAGATTAAAGTTCATCGGAGTCTTCTAGAAGCCCTCAATAGTACTACATTAGTGGTCTGATTTTCATGACATTGCTCTTGTAATAGGATATTGTTCAAGCCAAGTGAAGATACCTCTCTCTGGTCAGCAACAGTTTCATTCACATAATGAACAAGTTTTCTGCGTCTAAGTGCGCGTGTCCTTACAACTGAAGTTAATTGCCCTAACTATTAAGCCTGAGGGAGTACCTGACCAGATAGATACTACTAACCAAACAGGGGGAGAATCTTAAAAAATAATTGCAATCAAAAGATTGCCTAGGCATTGCCTTTCCTCCAGCGTGTTTGTCTCATGTCGTGCTGATCTTTGACAGAGTGAATGTTAAAGCACTGACTGTTTAAGAAGTTAGCAACAAGCTAGTAAATGTTTCCTTATTGCTGTGGAAAGCTTGTTGTGTTGTGAAGTCACTCTGTGAGAACCAGTTACGGATTAACTTTAATTTGTTGGTTATTTTGTGTGGTGGTAGTGTAAAGTATTGGCTTTTTTTTTTTTCTTTTCCAGGTGCAGACGTAAACTGTCAAGCTAAGGACAGAGCCACTCCCCTGCTGATTGCTGCACAGGAGGGCCACGCCGAGTGTGTGGAACTGCTGTTATCAAAAGGGGCAGATCCAAATCTCTACTGCAACGAGGATAACTGGCAGTTACCTATTCACGCAGCAGCTGAAATGGGCCATAAAAAGTAGGTGATTAAAAAGGCATTCAGCCAAAAGATTCCGGTTAATAAAAATCTAATCGACAAGGAGAAAGAAAAAGAAAGAAAAACAAGTTCTCAAGCTGATTTGTAGTTTAGAATACCTGACTCTCTTCATATTTTAAATGTCTGTTAGTAGTCCCAGTAAAGCGAATGACCATTTTGAAATTCAGCGCCTAATCCGGGTCTGATCGACATCCTAATGAGTTTAGAGAGGTTTCCACGGTACCGAACCAGATACCAATTCACTCAATAGCCGTAATACTTTCACATTTTAAAATATAAATAACAATAACATATGCTTTGTACATGAATTGAACAGCTTTTAACTGGAGCTATAGTCCTGACCAAGTAGCAGAAGTAATCACATACAATTAATGAATTAGCTGAACCATCCAAAAAAAACAAAGCCGTAAACCAGTTCATTTAATCCTTCCAGAATTGCATTTTTACCTTTGCGTGATCCCAGTGGTGATAAGTCACTTTTGTAACAGAAAACTCGGAGTAGAAGGAAGTTCCCAGAGTAGCAGGCCATTGCGGAGAAGCATCTCTCAGGAACCCCGTGGCTTGCCCGTGTGTGACAGCATTTAAAGTCAAATACATTAATGATGTTACTAGCTGCGAAATTATTAGTAGGTGCTTGATCTTAACCCCTAGCAGAAGGTGGTCATCAGCTGAGCTGTCATTAAAGTTTGTGCATCAAATTGGTGCCTCTCCTCAAACTGATGAGGAGGGCAAACAGTAGCAAATACTGAGGAAGCTGGGTTTTGTTCATTTTCTCATAAATAGAAGATGGGCTAGCAAAGTTATCAGTACTAGAAATGTCTTTAAAACTTCATAGCTTTTGCAACAATAGGTGACTGGCGACCTCTGAGCAGCACCAGTAAGTTCCAGTAGCAAAGGAATTGGCGTTTGTCACTAATCCTTGTTAGCTAGAAAGGATGTGGACGGGAGGCGTGACCTATGAAACAGAATGATTTTTCTGTTTCGGTATCTCTGTGTGTGTTGTTGGACAGAAGTAAATATTCATTTCATTTGCAACTCACGTTTTCAATTTGCTTCCGGACTTCATAGAAGTCTGGATTTAATATGCAGTGGTACTCTATTGCTGTAAAAAGGATTGTCGGATAATAGGAGATATCTGTCCCTGTTTCGGATGAAAATATTTATCGCCAGCCTAAATCCATGCCAAAGCACAATGTTTGTTATGGGTCTATGTGTGAAATGATAAAGATTGTTCTTTTATACAAACTCAGTAGTGGAAAAACAGGTGGGATTTTCTTCCTAAGTTGTAACGACCATATGAAAAATGGCAATACATTTGAAATAAATGATTGCATAAGATCACAAATGAATAGTGATTTTGTGTATTTGCAGGATACTAGAGTTGCTAATACCAGTTACCGATCGGATTTGTGATAAAGGCAAAGGCAAAGTGAGCCCCGTATATTCAGCAGTATATGGTGGTAATAAAGAATGTCTGGAAATCTTACTTAAAGAAGGCTACAGTCCAGATGCTCAAGAGTGCCTTAACTTCGACTGCAGATCACCCATGTGTATGGTCTTCCAAAAAGAGTAAGTTTACCTCTTAACATTTTGAAACTCTTCATAATTATGCTAGCCTTTATTTAACCTTTTTTTGAAATGTGTGGTTATCCTGCCCTCCTTCCTCAATTCTTGAACCACCGGAGTTAAACTGTAAGCATCCGAACGGTGCGCTGGGCTTGGATTGCACGCGTGAACGGAAGAACCTCGCTGAATTCTCCAAGACAAAGCTCGGCTCTTTGAAGAAGAGTCCTGTAGAACATAATTGCAGTTCTCATGCTTTCAGAAGGCCTTATCGACACGTCTCTGTCTCCTGGAAACGTGACTTGATGCTGTAATTGGATCAAAAAGACTCTTAAGTAGCCAGATCCTTTTCATTAAGGATGAGTTACTGGAAAATAGTGTTTTCCTTTCGTGTGTGCCAGTCTCATGCATAAGACAAGCAGAACTAATCAGCTCAATACTCTAGCTGTAAGGAGGACTGGGAAGCTGAACGATACATTCTTTTAGATCATGACCCATTTCTTTTTATGCCTGATGAGTGATGTGCACCCCTGTTATTCAACAAGAAATAAATACTGCTTCATAATGCAAAGGCCATAATTTTGGAGGAAAAATAATAAGGTATAAAAAGCCTTACTCCTACGTATATATGTGGAATGTCAGTGAGGTGCTCTCCACGTCTTTATTGTTGATTTTTTTTTTTCCCTTTAGTACAGAAGTTTCTTCTTCCTTTTTCTGTGGGAAATTAATTCATGGAGGAGTCGGCTATTACTGTGAAAGATCTAGACGTTGCTGTCCCCAAGCTCGCCTTGTGCTCCTCCCAAACTAATTCAATATATAAAATCAAATCAAAATGGTGAATCAGATCTCAGTCACCTCTCGGCAGTTCTGAGCTTTGTTATAGAGCTGTAATGTCATCGTGGTTTACGTTTTAGCTGAGGCTTGAGGGCAGTTACCCGATGCTGTTTTATGGTTTAGAACAACAGAGAAATTTCACGTGGTAGAGAATATATTTGAAAACTTTTTTTTTTTTTCCTTCAGCTGATTGCTGTCTATCATTTAATATTTTGCCAGAATTCTAGTTAGTTCACCCTTTGCAGACACTCCTCCTCAGGAATATTAATGCAAAGTAATGTTATATAGTTAGTGTGCTGCATTAAGGCAAATATCTTCAATAAAGGCTCTTAAGTCTTCTTAAAACTCAGATTCTAACAGGTCATTTCATGTACGTGGATCAAAATTTGTTGCTTATGTGCTGCCATTTAAGTTAATGAGGTTTTGGTAGTGGTGGACTTAGATCACCGCCATTAAAAAGCAGTTTATTCAGCAGATGCAAAACCGTAGCTTTTGGGGCTGGCTTACATTTTGGAATCATTATCTCAGTTTGTCATTCTTGCTTCTTATCTTCCACATGGGACCTGCTCTGATTTCTTTTATTTAAGGAAGAAAAATCAAAATATACAATATTTTAACAGTTCTTAGATTCCGGAAGTTTGTCACCTGCAAACATTTTTAGCCCAAATACTAACATTTAGATGATGTGCCTTAGTGCCCTGAATCTTATAAACAACTGAGACTCATACCCAGATGTGTTCAGGCTATTTGAGAGATTATTTTTTACGAGAAAGCGTGTTATAATTACAAATGATGGTCTTGAGGTGCTGTACTTTTTTTTTTTTTTTTCCCCTGGATAAAGCTGTTGAAAGAATTAGCTTTGCTGGGGTACTCTTTGCTGAATATGGTTGAATATTTGTGTTTGTAAAGTGCGTACTAGTTGCATGCTATTAATTAGTATGATCACACATTCTTACAATTGTCTTAGAAAATTTTTTAAAAACTTTACCAAATGCACGCCATCAATCTACAGTGCCAAAACTGTAATAATTAACTTGCCAGTCATTCATAATGTTCCTGAAGGGAAAATACTACAGTGATATTCTGTCTGAGTTTATACTACTTGAACTAAAAGGGCTTGTTTCAGGGAGGAAAATCAAGAACAGAATTATTTAATAGTGGAAGTACATCCCAGTGACTGCGCCTGTAACAGCCTCTTGTGTCTCTGGCCAGGCTGCAGGTGATACTGAGTTGCTTGAGGCAGGAGCTCCTCCAGATCCAAAACAGCGCGTGTGGAATCACGCGTCAGGGTGCAAGGCAGGATGTGCTTTCTTTCCTGTGTCTCCGTAAATGATGCCTAAGGTGCGCAGTGAAGCAGCACCTAGGGTTTGTTATTACCAATTTTCATGACACGCTCCTAGGATGTGGCCTTTAAAAATCCGTGGACGTAGTTTTTTTCCGCTTCTGTCCTATTCTTAGTGTATAACAAATAATTTAGGAAGGGTTGAAGGCCAGGTAACTACTCAAATACACTGTAAATGATGCAGGTAACATATCAGCACTTCAGAACCACTTCTGTGAAGTAATGTGCAGTCTAGTTACTAACTAAAAAAAGCAACGCTAATTATCAGTCATAATCTCATTCATTGTCATGTTACCATACCATAATTGATAGTGAGAAAATGGTTTTAGTAATAACAAAGTTGTAATACAGCTGGCTGTAAATTAAACCCATAACAAGTCTGAGCGTTAGGCTGGTCCCTGGGTTCCGGGGGGCGATCATTTGATATTTTCACATACTCATCCATCTGTTGGCGTGTGGCGTGCTTTTAAGGTGAAACCAGATCAAGCGGACGCGGTGCTCGCTGCTTACAGCCGGCAGGATCAGCAGCGTGGCGATGCTTCGGCGATGCTTTCACACAGCAGCGTGTGACGGCTTTTGGGGCTGTTGCTTTTCTGATCAAAAGGTTTGCTTTGAAGGGCTGGAGGCTGGTTGGAACGCTAAGTTTTTCAGGACAAAAAGAGCAAATGCGTTCAACGTAAGGGCTGGGGTCTCCTGAAGTAGTTCTGTGGCTTAAACTGATGCTTTGCAGAAAGAACTGCAATCAGATGGGCACGCGGGGTTTTGGCTTTTGGTTTTGTTTTATTTTTTTTTTTTCATTTGAGGGGGGTTTTTGGTAGAAGAAATTTGCTTTATTGGAGGTAAGAGGTAAAATGGTAGATGCTTTCTGGGGAAAAACTAACAGGATGTCCTGTTCCTTGTGTGCTTTTCGCAGGCTTTTTGATTTCATTGATATATTCCTGAAATATGGGATCACCTTACTTGGGATTAATTTGGGATATTGCCTGTTCCATGAAAAGTTTACTTTGTTTCAACGCTTCTTGAAGCTGGGCTGCTCGCTGCCTTCTGGGGACCAGTTGTCGGAGTTCATAAGTTACACGATTAAAGTGCACGCCGAGTACAAGGAATGGCTGCCTTATCTGCTCTTGGCTGGTTTTAATCCAGTGAATTTAATGCACAGATTCTGGTAAGGAGATAACGTTATCTCGTTTACTTAGGTATTGCATGCTAATCTGCAAAGCTGTTGCCAACGTTATTTAAGGCATGCTTTCAGAGGATAGTACTTGATAATCGGTTGCCATCATCAGGAATGGTGAGGCTTAGGGAAAGTCTGAAAGAAGTCATTCCCAGGTAATGTCTGGATTCTGTAAAACGAGTTGTTTTTTTTTTTTTTTTTCGGAAGAAAGCCAGAATGGAGATTGTTTTATCACTACCCTGGAGAAAGGCATCATTTCGCAATTTTTATATCGAGCATCTCTTATTAGCCCCCCCTTTTAGTTGCAAACTGTGTGTGTATGTATAATACGGTAATGGTCAGAAGAGCTTCAAATGCTGAGAAAGAGTTCAGGAGGGACGGGAAACAAATGTGAGGTGAAGCCGGGCCAAGGCTGGAAGGGGAGGAAACGGATGCCGTTAGAGATTGTATTAAACAAAATAATGTGGCCGAAATTCCAGTCTGATTTTTTTTTTTTTTTTTTTTTTAAATTCTTCCACATACAAACAACTGCTTGGTGATGTTTTGTATTTAATTAGGCGTATAGAATTAAACTTATATTAAAAATTACGAAGTATTTGTATTCGGGTTTTTTCTTGTCTGTGAAGATGACATTTAGACTTTACTACCATATGCCTCAGCTGTTAAAATACAACATGAGACGCATAAACTCGTTACGCGCATTACTTGGCTGTATAAAAGGAGTAGGGTTTTAAGGTTTACTTAAATCTTGATTTATTTAATCTGGCTCCTTGTGTAAAACACGTGTATAATCAATCATAAACTGGTCAGTCTAGAGCACTGACAATTTTAATTACCCGTGGAAAAAGTAAAATCACCGTTCTCTTAAAGAAAGGTAGGCAAGGAGATCTCTCCCCTGTATGGTTTTCAGTGAATGTACGGAAGTTCAGTCAAATATGAAAAATCAAATAACAAAAAATAGAAAGGACCTAAAATAACTTTGACATGAATCGCTTGTAAAAAGCAAGTGTATTAAAATTTTTTAGTCTGGTATTTTTTTGTGTCTAGAGCATTAAGCTTTCCATTCAGGTGAAGATTCAGGGTTCTGTATATCTAGCTGAGAAGCCGTTCTGTGAAATTGCCTGGCTCTTATCGTATGTAATACTAAAACAGTTGTTTTACCTGCTCTTACTTAAACCTCCCTATACACTTTATTCAATTAAACCATCGTTAAAAGGTCTTTACACGTGCTAAAGATTTGAAAGGTAAATCATATTGGTTTCTGACTATATGTAAACGTGATCTCTGGTAGAAGGAGAGTTCGGAACGCGTGCAAATCTGAGGGGCTTTTTTGTTGTTGGGTTTTGTACTTTGGTTTGGTTGGGTTTGTTTTCTTTAAGTAGCTGAATATATGTGGGTTTTTCCGCCAAAGCGATGGTAATGCTTCTAATGCTCTGGTGCCTTAACCCCTTATTAAAGTTTAGGTGGAAATGGAGTAAGACAATTTGTGCAGAGCAGAATGCTGCCCACTCCTGAGGCATTTAAATTTCAGAGAAAATATTTTTCTCTTACAGTCTAAGGAAGGAAGATAGAATTCCTCTAAGGAGGAAGATAGAATTACATTAGTAAAAGCTTGTGCTGTCAAAATTACTTTGGATTTCTCTTTAATGATTTTCTGTTTCTGGGCTTAGGATGTAGGTTGTTGAGAATTTGTTAGAAAATAGCAAAGCTTTCTATGTGTTGTTCCCGTTATTATATTTATGCTGTTGTGTTAAATGATATTTTACGGGCGTTTTCATTATGCAGGATTTTCTCTGTGAGCGACGATGCCTTTAATTTCACCCTGGAGTTCACGAACTGGAAGAGACTTCCTCCAGCTGTAGAGCAAGACCTTTCATATTGCAAAGAGAAGCTAACTTGGACTCCCAAGAGCTATTTTGGTAAGTGATACAGTTAGGGGAAAAAAAAGTCCCCGTGTATGCCAGCTGCCAAGCTGGAAGTGGGACACAGCTCCGTGTGCTAATGCACAATGGCAAAGAAGGCTCAATGGACACTGCTTGTCCAGAAAACGGGGATCAGAAATAGCAGTTACCCGAAACAAACAAGCAAGTAAAAAATATTGGAATGAATTTTACTCGTTAACGTTGTTCGGTTCAGAGCTACCGTGTTTCAAGTAGATATTCTCAGTTTAGGCTGTCTTGTCCATTTCAAGTTTGTGCGTGTGCTGTAAAATATAGATCATGAATGTAAATTAGTATTACACCTTCCTGAAGTGATTTGTCTCTTGGAAGGTTTAAGGGAAGATAACCAATATTATTTGGTTATGTTTTCTAGACAATATCCCACTGATATTTTTTTTTTTCATTTTGATTTGTATTTCCAACGAGTTGTCTATCCTGTTCTGTAAGCATTTTGACGGGGATTAAAACACAAATCATACAAGACATCAGATTAAATATCTACAAATCTAGCTGTTCGTTTTCACTCCTGTAATCAAAATATGGTCAGCCAAGAAGATTCAATAATTGATTGTCCAGGAAAACACCAGTGCTCCCTGCATTCACCCTTTAGAAAAGCAGCTTTACCGTACAGGTCACGCTCTGTGAACTATGCGTGGTGCACGCTCAAAAAAAAATGCGCTCAGGCGTCTTTGTTAGTGACTCATTTAAAAGCAAATTCTTCTTTAAAAAGGTCTAATAATTTTTAAAATGTCTAAGTAATAATGTTATTAACTAATACTTCCTTTGGACTATTTGAAGCTAATTAGGATATATTTCTGGAGATTTAAAAAAAAAAAAAAAAGGGTGTTAAAATTTAGATAAAGTTCGTTCTTTGTTTCCTTTGCTATTAGTAAATATATTTGTGTTGTAATAGTATCCCGTAACTAAAGCTGAAGAGAGAAAGCAGAGAGGAAAAAGCAGGGGGGGGAAGTTTGAAAGTTTTCACTTCTTCGTTCTTTCAGCCAAGAGCAGTCAGGGCAAGAAGGCCAGCTGCGGTGCTGAGAGACACGCTTCCCAGCTCGGGAAGCACCAGGCGCTCGAACTGAGATAAGTTGGTCATGTCAGTGAGCGCAGGAAATCAAAAATGAAGGGTTCGTGCAGAAAAGTTCAAGAACGGGTGTTCATACCTCCAGCTGAAGGCTTGCAAAACGTACAGTCCCGCGGAGTTACGCAACCTGCCGTACTTACCCTTCTGCACTGACACTCAGTGCAGTGGATACTACAGATTCCTTGTGAATAAAATCAATGGAGAGAGTTTGGAGGCGTGAGAGTTCTGTATCGAGATAAGGTGATCTATAACGGGAAAGTTTGTGTTGGGGTGAATGTACGTTTACAGACGGGTTTGTGAATCTTTTGGCTTGTCCGAAGTCAAGTGACGTAGCGATGTGGTAGAACATTTGGCATCATATGCCAGCTGAGTCATGCTCTCACTTAGTGCTTATCCTGTATTTTCCCTTGTGCTGTTTTGTTGCTTGATTTGCTTCTAGGCTTAACTTTTCATTTATTGTAAGGCGGCATGGGCCTCTGTTTCCAGCTGTTCTAGGCTCGTTAGATGAAACGTCCTGATTAAGGATAGAATAGTTCTTTGATACTTTGTGTCTAGAAGTTTAAGGTAGCTTTTCCAGCTCCTAGAGGGAAATTCCAAAGATGCTCATTCTAGCAGGCAACAGCCCTTTGCTTTGGAGAGCTCTGCCTCGTTATCTGCCAGCCGCTGGGGGGGGTTCCGATGGGATCCAGCTGAACCAGGTAACTGTAGGCAAGTGCTGTGATTCCATGGTGTCCTGTTCATTGTTTGACTTGGTTTTTTTTAATTTTTCAGCCTCTATTCCTTCCCTGTCACATCTTTGTCGTCTTGAGATCCGGTCCATTTTAACGAGTGAACGCCTGCGATCGGACCGATTTATCCGGGAATTGCCGTTGCCAGCCTGTCTCCAGGACTACCTTCTCTACTTAGATGTATTGCGCGTCTACGCTATCCCAGAAGTGGAGGATTATCTGGCACAGAGAGAGGAGGGAGCTCCCTCTCCCAGTCACTCCAGCGCTGAGGATGGCGAGAGGATGTCTGTAACTCCGGTGCTAGGTGATGGTGCCGCCAGGGATTGAACTCCGTGGCTGCAGATTTTGTAACGGCAATTAGCAGACACCAGAGAACTAGTGTAAATAACTGTAGGAATAAGTCTTTTCCAGCTGTAGTTTTATACTATATCTAGAAGTTTGTTAGAAGTTCTAGGATTTCCTTGTTTAAAAAGTCTGTTGTAGCTTTCTAAGTCTGTGAACACTTTCTGGTTTTTGAAAGGAAATTTTTAACTCTTACAGAGTAAAATTAGCTTGTTCAATGAACATAGCTTTAAATAGTCGTCGAAATCTCTTTGGTCAGACACTGTTAGTAGATGCTTTATTCTAAGTAAGTACTGCATATACCAAACGAAATTATCTGAAAGTCAAGGAACACAATATTATATTGTTGTTACGAATGTCTGTGTTGGGGAGTGATCTAGCCAAACCAGAGATATGAAAATAATAAAAGAAAGGCAATTGTTTGCTGAAAAAACAGTGATTTTTTAATTTATTTATTTCCCCCCCTTTGCTTGGTCATCTATTACTTGGCGGAACGTCAGAGTGGGAGGCTGGCTTGGAGCCTGCACCCAGTCCCTCCCCTTTGTGTAGCCCATGGGCCACGTGCAAAACGTCCCCAGCGAGCGCACCGACCCGACACCGCTGAACAAAAATCCCTCTTTTAATGAAGTGAAAAAGCAACTGCCCTCCCCGCGGGGTTAGTGACAGGGCCGGGCCAGGGCCATCTTCGTGGAAGACGGCTGCATCCCTCCTGCTGGGGAAGCTCTCTCTTGCAGAGGCCAAGCTGGCACCACCGGGCTCACTGGTAGTAGATGCTGAAGGCATGGAGGACGTACAGGAAGGTCGTGATGAAGGCGAAGAACTGCACAAGAGGAAGAAGAGCAAAAGCTGGGGTCAGCTGGCACAGTTTCACCCCATCTCCTCTCAGTGCTCTAGACCTTGGGGAAACCTCCCAGCCTAGACCTCTCTCCAGCCCAGACCTCTCTCCGGCCTCAAAGAAGCAAAATCTCCCACCTTGCCCAGGAGGCAGCCACGCAAGGCTGTCCACGAGCCGATGGACCCTGAGAAGCCCATGCTGGCTGCACAACACAACAGAGGAGCTGAAGCTCTGACCAGTGTGACGCTGCTGGGCTTGGGATAGCTCTGCTGGGCGTCTCCCCCAGGGGAATGGCGGGTGCTCTGGCCTGCTGGGCTTCCTGGGCAGACTCACCGAGGCGGCGCTGTTGAGCTGGTAGTAAAGCGGCGAGTTGGGGCCGGACTCAGACGTGATGGTTGCGTTGGCTTGCAAGACAGCCGCGCTCAGGTACAGAATGGCCGTGGCGCCGTGGTACAAACTGTCCTGCAGAACGAGGGAGCGGTGAGAATCAAAGCCCACCCGGGGCTGTCCTCCCCTCAATTTGCCCCGAGGACGAGGTCCATCCTCTGCGCTTACAAGCCCTCAAACTGGACGCGCAGCGCACGCCCGGACAGGGGCTAGGACCAAACACTCGTACCACGCCGAACCCTCCCCTCTTCCCAGGCAGCACCCACAGCACGGCACAGCCTCCCTTGGCAATTCCAACCAAGGCGAAAAGGAGGAAAGGGGTGGGTGGTTGGAGGAGGGCTGGCGGCTGGCCAGCTAACCCAGCACCAGCTCTGGTGGTCTCGTGCCCACACTGCTCCTGCCGCCAACATCTGCCAGCGTCCCAGCCCCTCCTTACCAGCACTTTCCAGTTCTCGCTGTTTTTGTGAAAGCCGAAGATGTAGCTTATGAGGAGCAGCAGGGAGATGAGGCAGGAGCTGAGGGACACGTACATCACCCATCCCTGCAGCAGCGGGAGGGAGACGGAGGTAGCAGCGACAAGGATCCACACCCAGGTCCCACAGAGCTGCCAGTGACAAACACAGGTGCCTTTGATGAGCATGGGATGGGGAAAGCCCCTTCTCCTCCCCGAGTTCCTCCTCGCCTCCCTCCTGGGCTGGCCCGGGCAGCCGTGGAAAGCCCCGCGTCTTCAGGCAGCGGGGAGCAGCCTCCCGGAGCATCCCGGCACAACAGCAGCACCACAAGCTGGCACGAGTTTCCCTGAACGCTCTTGGGAAATCCTTCAAAACGTTTCTTACAACAGGGGGAAAAGTTTGCTGCTGTGTTCAACATGAGGAACCATCTCACCCTGAAGGCTTTGTCGGAAAAGCCAGAAAATGTGCTTTTACCTGAGAAAGGTGAACGGCCGTGTCAGCCCAGCCCTGCCCACCTGTTAATCTCCTGGGCTTGAAATCATGGCACAAGAAAGGCTCCTCCTGACTCCATGCACCAGCCCAGAGTGAGTCGCTCGCTCTGGGTCCACCTAAAATATTTACCGTGCCCAAAGAGCACCCGGGGTTATCTGGATAAGCCCTGTGCCACTCCAGCACAGGCGGATGAAACCCCTCCAGGTTTGCAGTGGGGATCTGAGCCCACCAGCCCAGATGGTGCACGGCTGCCGGGATTGCATCCACGGACCATGGGTTGTCGACGCTGTGTCATGCGTCAAAGTACACCAGCAGTTATCTCAGCCAGTCCCACCGGGTGCTCTCTGGACCCAGAAGCAATTGAAAGATTCCTGGAATGTCACACACTACAAGACACCCAATTGCCTTCAAGCCCCTGGAAAGGCGTAATACAGTGTACAAAATTCCCTTGATTTTTCAAGCAATTTCTATGCAATAACTAGAGCTGCTCCTGCCCCAGAGGCACTGGCAGCTCCTCAGGCTCTCCCAACCCTACAGCAGAAGGCAACCCCCCCAGTGGGCTCTGGGATGGAGCTGGACCGTATCTTGTCCTCAAGCTGTTCCAAAAAAATTACATCACGAAGACCACCTTTGTGCATTCAGTATAAGCTTAAAAAAAAAAAAAAAAAAAGAGTTGTTTTTTTTTTTTCCCCCATTAACGCTGTCTTCAGAGTTGTTTTGGGGGGCTGCTCCCTGATTTTTAGATTCACTAGAAACATTAGCAGAGTGCTGTAACGCAATAAATGGCGGCATACTCACTATCTCTGGTAGGATGAATGCATAGGGGATGGTTTTGAAGATGGCAGGTCCGGAGGGCAAGGCAGGCTGCGTCGGGGCTGCAGGGATACCCGCCGAGGCCATCTCCTCAGCTGACGCCGTGACTGCTCCGTCCGGCTCAGCTCTACTCGCATCGTCCTGCCCTGCTCCTGTGTGGGGTTTTAACCGACACGCCCGCGGGGACGTAATCACAGAAACCAGCCCAGGCTGGCACCACGCCGCTTCCTCCCGACGAAGGAGCCCTCAGCAGCTCGCTGGTTATTGCAGCTGGCTTTACACACCCTGCTGACAACACTGCCACGGGAGAGCAACGCGACCCCGGCCCCGCCACTGGCACGCAATCAACTCAAGGTCTTCAATGAAAGGGGAAAGAAAAAATTAAAAAAAAAAAAAAAAAATCCTATACCACACTGGGGCAGAAATGTTACCTGCAATCAGTTTTTGTCCTTGGCACTCTTTCAAGCCTGAAATATTTTCACTTCCACTGTTGTTGTTGCCTCCTCCCTTTTCTGTTCAGGTTTCTGCTCCGTGTTCACATCAGACTCCCCCACGCCCACTGGGCACGTCCAGCCTTCAAAAACTTGCAGCCAAACGTTTTTTACAGCAAGTCAACGCACTGGGAAAAGACGGGAGGGCTTGCCCGTGTGCTCCCAGGCACCCATAAAGGTCTAAAGAACGGCTACTGGGACAGCTTTAATTTCTGCCTGCTGGCACGTGCACTTCCAATTCGAGAAGCACACGCTGTATTTTCCAGAGGCCTCTGCCTCACCCCATAAGTCACCCATAACTGGAGGCATAAAAGGCTGAAGGTGGCATTTCTGCCTCACAGCCTAGTGAAGTCATCCTAAGTCAGGCAATAGTCTGCAGCAGGAGGAGGACATTATCCCAGTGAGATATCATATCTCTCTGTTAGGAGTGCCAAGTGATGCCCTAGGAATGTGGCTTCTATGCCAAGCTCTTGGGCAACGCAGAGCAAAGATCAAATCCATGATGTATCTCATTGTTTGAGCCCCTCCTTGGCCAGGGGGAAGCGCTTTGAGGCATTTCTGGAGGCTCCAGCTTACAAACGCTGTCAGCAGGAGCTGGCTTCAGGCTCCGTGCAACGCGCCGTGGTCTTTGAAAGGTCTTGTTTTAAAACACGTCACACCGGACAGAACTAGTGCCTGGCTCAGACTTAAATCCACGTGTGACTTGGTGCCTGCCTACCTCCTCGGACACGGTGGCAACATACCCGCCGCCCCACAGAAAGCATCCAGAGACTCCAGTGCCAAAGAGAAATCAGATGAATAACTTCCCCCTGGGAGCACGCAGCACTGAGGGCCTGTGGTCACAAACTGCTCGGGGAAAAGAAGCCTTTAACATCCTGGTCCACCCGAGGAATAGCCCACAGCTCGTGAGCCTGCCCTAGAAAGTCAGCACAGGGGGAGCTGCCCTGTGGCAAACGCGGCCTGCCCTACCTTCTCACAAGCTTTTATTTGTACTAGGTGGGTCAAGCACATTCCTATGAATAACCCAGCCTTTTCCTGAGTGGGAAAGAAAAAACAGTAAAACAATCTAAATACAGAGCAACCCGCTGTCCACCGGTTGGACAAGAGACAGTCCTTTTTTCCTAACCTGGCTGACCTTGCTCGGCAGCATTCTTAAAGATCCTTGCTATTGCGCTTGCCTGTTCCCAGTCTACTGGTAAACTGTGACAAAGAGTCTTTTATTCACCCTGATTAAAACAAAACTGGAAATTAATTGGAAGCCGCGTGAGAGGAGGGAAGCACTGCCTCAGCATTTGCCCAGCTTCGGCAAAATACAACACTCGATGTGGCTACAACAGGTACCTGTAGCAACAGGCAACCACGGCCTTGCAAAAGGGAAAATTTAAAACGTAATTTCCATTAGTTAAACTGATAAAATAATTTTAGTCCCTCAGAATGTTAACATGTTAATATTCATTAGAATTCAAATAGCACGCAGTTTCTTTTTTGTAAGAATTTATTTAGATCGTTACCGCATTCTTACGTAGCCTGAATTGTTCTTCCATAATCCATTCATACTCCAGGATTGTTTTCCCTCACTTCTCCTAAGAAATCATAAGCCAGCTCTGAGATATCAAAGGGCTTGTGAGTGTTTTCTGACGACAGCAGATACTGAAGCGCACCGTCATTCTCTCGGCTCTTTTTCAAGAAGTCAGCAATCACCTTCCAGCGAGATGCTTCAGACTCTTCCTCAGCCCACTTGTAGTCGGGTAGGAGAGTGGACCGCAGGAGAGGGAAGACAGAGTCGTGGTACACCAGGACAAACAGAGACTTCAGAAATTCTCCATCTCTCTGCAAAGAGTATTTGAAAATACTTCAGTGCAAACTAGGTGGGGTTGCCAAGCACATCTACAGAAGTATTATACACAGGAAAAAAAATAACCAGAAACCAAACAAGAAAACCTTCAGCTAACCCCCAGTTCCTGGGATAACAACAGGAAGAGATCTGACCTTCCTAAACAAACATCAGTTAGCTCGCGTGACCCTCAAACTCCCTGCCAAGAAGTACACTATATAAACTACACACCAACTAACCTGCTCTCCAACCCACCTACTTTTCGAAACGACAAAGAGCGGCGACATGCAGCCAAACGCTGCCAGCGTTACCACAGAACGGCAATCCGTACAATGGTCACCGACAGCCCTTTGCTCACAGGCTATTTCTATTTCTTCCTCAAAGCGCCAGTGTGCGACAACTGGTCCACGCAGCCTCTGCAGGTACAGACTAAGACTGCTTGCCGCAGCTGCCAGGAAGCGCCACATCCTCCCCGCCTTGGAAGCCCAAACTCCACTCGTTTCTCCACTGCCCTAGGCGGAGCGTTGCAACAATCCGACGCTCCTCACGGCACGTGGCTTTTAGCAGGAGGTAAGGCCACACTGTAAGTACTGTTAGTTCACACCTTGACAGGACATTCTGTGCGTGGCGAGAATTACGCCCTCCCCTGTAAAGACCAGTTGGCGAACCCCAGAGATCGAGAATCAGCCTGGTATAATTATGGAACGCTGAAAGATCCCGACCACTTTAACTCGACGAGATTCGTGCGCCTCGTTTTCCACATGCACATAGAAAACCCCCTTTGTGCAAGGAAACGCGGAGAGCACCGCCTCCTGGAAAACACACTGACCACCGAGACTCTTCCAGAAACGCTCCCGACATGAGAGCGCTACGACCAGCATCGAACAGTACGTCTCAGCAGGAGATTTAGCAGCTAAGCGTCATATAACCATGCAAGAAGGAGTAAGAATTCACCAGGCGGCAATCCTACCGTGGGAGTGGCACATGACAAAAATCAGGTAAAACCGGATGGTTCTGGGATACTGAGGAGTTACTAATTCTTTGAGCAGATCCGCTTTCATTTTGGATGAATGGCCTTGAAAGAGCGCTTCTGACTCAACAGCATTATGTTTTCTTTGCATAAATGAGGAGATCTCACGTATCTATTGAGCAGCATACACAACGAATGAGGCATACTGCTCCTGCTCCCAAGTGAAGTGTCTTGGATCAAGAGCCAACGCCTTCCTCATTCAGTTACCTCCAGCTTCTTTTTGTCCAGAGGACAGGAGGTAGGACAAGGTACAGGTAAGCCTGGTGACACGGCCAATCTGGTTCTTCCTCCAGCTGTCTACGCGCCAAAATGGGAGATAACAACTGTCTGACACAGGAAGATTTGCGGAATTTGGGGGTCTTTTTCCTGGCAGACTGTGGGAGGACTGGAGCTCAGAGGTCGGAGGAGAAAAGATTATTTTGTGGGCATACACAGCCCCTTTTGTACCAGTGGAAAGCTTTTACCAGTCAAGTATGGGAAATGCCTCATGAAAGGGAGACACGCTTTGGGTATGAGCCTGTAATAGCTTCCCCTCTAACAACTGTATACAAACACCGACGCAAAAAGTTACAAGTTATTTTCACATTCCTTCTTCTTCTAGTTTACTGTTATAAATATGGGTAAGAAATGTTAAGAACTGCGTTTAGCATATTTACAATTTTCCAAATAAATGTATGGTGAGAAGAAAAGTTAATTACCAGTAACGCTGACAGAAAGCTGCTCGTTTGAATTAGATTGAATACATGTTAAAGAAAAACCTGTGATTTATTACCTTCTCAGATCTCTTCAACGCTCTTTCTCTATCTGCCCAAGCGCTCTAAAATGAAATGAAATGCAAAGTCAAACTGAGATCGGGGAGATCTAAACCAATGAAAAGCTGGACATGAGCTGGCAACGTGCACTCGCAGCCCAGAAGGCCAACCGCATCCTGAGCTGCATCCAAAGAAGCGTGGCCAGTAGGTCAAGGGAGGTGATTCTGCCCCTCTGCTCCGGTGAGACCCCAGCTGTGGTCCCGCGTCCAGCTCTGGAGCCCCCAACGTAAGAAGGACATGGACCTACCTGTTGGAGCAAGTCCAGAGGAGGACCACAAAAACGATGAGAGGGCTGGAGCACCTCTCCTAATGAGGACAGGCTGAGAGAGTTGGGATTGTTCAGCCTGGAGAAGAGAAGGCTCCAGGGACGCCATTCAGTATTTAAAAGGGACCTACAGGAAAGATGGGGACAAACTTTTTAGCAAGGCCTGTTGCAATAGAACAAGGGTAATGGCTTTAAACTGAAAGAGGGAAGGATTTAGACTAGATAGAAGGAAATTTTTTACAAAGAGGGTGGTGAAACACCGGAACAGGCTGCCCAGAGAGGTGGTGGAGGCCCCATCCCTGGAAGCATTCAAGGTCAGGTTGGACGGGGCTTTGAGCAACCTGATCTAGTTGAAGATGTCCCTGCTCATTGCAGGGGGGGGCCTTCAAAGGTCCCTTCCAACCCAAACTATTCTATGATTCTATCACTCTATGACTCTATAATTACATTTTTAAGTGCAAAACATTTCTCTTGCTGAAATCCCACAGTAGTTTAAGCTCCTCGTGCAGTCCCACTTTCCTCACACTCCCTTGTGCCAGTTTTAGTTGATTTAACAGATTTACAGATGCAAGGCTTTAGAGACTTGCAGTTATCAGAGCCATATAAATGAAATCAAGGGGATACACTTTTCAGGAAAAAAAATAATCAATCACAACCGAGGCTGATTTTTTTCCACCCTAAAAGCATGGAGAAATACAGCCCAAAGCCTGACAGTTCTAACAGTAGTGTCCTTCAGGCATAAGTAACTCAGCCGTTGTCATCTGGTACTTCGACACCTGTGAGGGACCGCAGTGTAAATATGGTGAGCACTGTCCTGCCAGTTGGAAGCTAAGGTCAGCTCCTGCCTGTCACAAAAGCAGCGCCGTCCAAGAAGCCAGACAAAGACCGAGACAGCTAATCCACCGGAGCACTTTCTTCCTGTGGCTAGCAGCGCTCACACTATCCCATTTATGTCTTTGCATCCCTTCTCTGTGTATTCAAGCGTTCTCTTGCGATTTTGAAGGCACTAAGACACAAGAGATCTGGACATACTTGAAACAGATATAACTTTTCTGATGCTTGGCTCTTCCATTTATCTTTTCACAGGATAAAAAAAAAAAAGCTCAAATTTTGCAAACTATTTGGAAATCCTGACACGTCAGATGGAATTAAATGTCATAGAATCATAGAATGTGTTGGGTTGGAAGGGACCTTTGAAGGTCATCTAGTCCAACCCCCCGGCAGTAAGCAGGGAATAGATCAGGTTGCTCAGAGCCTCATCAACCCTGGCCTTGAATGTCTCCAGGGATGGGGCCTCCACCACCTCTCTGGGCAACCTGGGCCAGTGCCTCACCACCCTCACTGTAAAGAACTTCTTCCAAATGTCTAATCTAAACCTGCCCTGCTCTAGTTTAAAGCCATTGCCCCTCGTCCTATCGCTACATGCCCTTGCAAACAGCCCCTCCCCAGCTTTCCTGTAGGCCCCCTCCAGGTACTGGAAGGCTGCTATAAGGTCTCCCCGGAGCCTTCTCTTCTCCAGGCTGAACAACCCCAACTCTCTCAGCCTGTCCTCATAGCAGAGGTGCTCCAGTCCTTTGACCATCGTGGCCCTCCTCTGGACCCGCTCCGACAGGTCCATGTCCTTCTTGTGCTGAGGGCTCCAGAGCTGGACACAGCACTCCAGGTGGGGTCTCACGAGAGCAGAGCAGAGGGGGAGAATCACCTCCCTGGACCTGCTGGCCACGCTTCTTTTGATGCGGCCCAGGATGCAATTGGCCTTCTGGGCTGCAAGCACACATTGTTGGCTCATGTCCAGCCTTTCACGCACCAGTACCCCCAAGTCCTTTTCTGCAGGGCTGCTCTCTGTCACATCATCCCCCAGCCTGTATTGATAACGAGGGTTGTCCCGACCCAAGTGTAGGACCTTGCACTTGGCCTGGTTGAACTTCATGAGGTTTGCTCGCGCCCACCTCTCCATCTCGTCCAGGTCCCTCTGGATGACATCCCGTCCCTCTGGCACATCAACCGCACCACTCAGCTTGGTGTCATCGGCAAACTTGCTGAGGGTGCACTTGATCCCACTGTCTATGTCACTGATGAAGATATTAAACAGCACCGGTCCCAGTACGGACCCCTGAGGGACACCACGTGTCACCCCTCTCCATCTGGACATCAAGCCATTGACCACTACCCTCTGGATGCGACCATCCAGCCACTTCCTTATCCACCATCCGTATCTCTGCAACTTAGAGAGAAGGATGTTGTGGGGGACCGTGTCAAAGGCCTTGCAGAAGTCCAGACAGATGGCATCCGTAGCTCTCCCCTTGTCCACTGATGTAGTCACTCCATTGTAGAAAGCCACTAGGTTGGTCAGGCAGGACTTGCCCCTTGTGAAGCCATGCTGGCTGTCTCAAATCACCTCCCTGTCCTCCATGTGCCTTAGCATAGCTTCTAGGAGGATCTGTTCCATGATCATCTCAGGCAAAGAGGTGAGGCTGACAGGTCAGTAGTTCCCAGGGTCCTCCTTTCTACCCTTTTTAAAAATGGATGTAATGTTTCCCTTCTTCCATTCACCAGGGACTTCACCTGACTGCCATGACTTTTCAGATATCATGGAGAGTGGCTTGGCAACTACATCAGGACTCTGAGGTGCATCTCATCAGGTCCCATGGACTCGTGTATGTTCAGGTTCCTCAGGTGGTCACAAACCTTGTCTTCGCTTACAGTGGGAGGGACTTTGTCCCGCAGGTCCCTGTCTTGCGGTCTTTCAACTCATGAGGCATGAGGAGAGAGGCTGGCAGTGAAGACTGAGGCAAAAAAGTTGTTGAGAACCTCAGCCTTCTCCTCATCTGTTACCAGTTTGCCATTCTTGCTCATCGGGGGGTACACTTTCTTTAAGCTTCCTTTTCTGGTTGACATACCTGTAGAAGCCCTTCTTGTTATTCTTAGCATCCCTTGCCAAGTCCAGCACCTTGGCCTTCTCAACCTCATCCCTACGTAACGGGGCAGCATCCCTATACTGTTCCCAGGATACCTGATCCTGCTTGAACTGCCTGTGCAGTTCCTTCTTGCCTTTTAGTTTGACCAGCAGGTCCCAACTCAGTGATCTAGGTAACATACCCGAAGTGCATCCATCAGGTCTGGTTGATCCATGAGTTGAGGGAAAGTTGCTAAAATAGGATTACAGATTAAATCTGAAACAGAAAACAAACACATTCAAGGCTAAGATAAAAAAATGGATGGTTTTCAAGGTATCAACACATCAAGGTATTCAGCACATCCCCTCCCCTCAGAATATTTCAAAGGGAAAATGAGCTGTAATAGTACTCCAGAGCAGCAGGGAAGGTCGAAATCTAGCTCCTGCATTCTCTGACTGTGGCAAACTCTCAGTGGCTGAGCAACAGTTAACCTGAGAGAGGAGAGACAGGCAAAAACCCACTGCAGGTTTATTAGGAGGAGCCAGCAAGCAAGAGACCTTACTGATTTAATCTAAAGGTAGACTGAGGTGTTTTTCCTCATTTCTACACCTGTATTTTTTATAAACATCTGAAATTGTGCTACCTGATGTGTATGTTGTGACTAAACACATTTTCATTGTACCTTAATCTGGCTTGTGTTAGGCGTGATTTTAAGATAACGGGGCAAGTGGCAGGAATCAACGCGCTCTGTTAGAAAGCACAGCAAATCTTGAGCCCCAGTGGTGTAGGGGTCCTGTCGTTATTTTAATTAATGAGGTTGTGGCTAAGATTACAAGAGTGCTACAAGTGACACGTAGAAGAATTTTGGTTGAAGTGTTTTCTTTCTCTTGTGACTTTAAATATTTAATGTACACCGTTGTTTCTTCATGCTGAAGTTGATGGAAAGTTTAGTAAACACTAACCATTTACTAGTAACAAAACATTTAACAGAAGCAAGCCAGAACTGATCATTTTTGTGAAATAGACCAGACATTTTAAGTTGCCTATTTCTAAAGTGATAGTTGATTTTGAAATAAGAGAAATCTTCTTTTGTTACACTAAAAAAAAAGTAGAAAATGGCTACCAGAACAACTGCTGAAATGCTGGGGTAAAGCCTTTAAATCATTCCAAATGAAATCTGAATCCAAATGGATGCAGTTTAACTTCAGGAGAGGTCACTGGTGTCCTACATTATAATGATCAAATCAAGTAACTACGGCAGTTCTCAACTGACCTTTAATAACTAAGCACTTTCAGTTTCCCTATGATAAGTTTATTACAGAAAGCATTAATTTATGAAAGGGTCAGACTTTCAGATACCAAAATCAGTATACCCAGAATGTATATTGAAGTTCAAGAAAATCAGGAAGGGAATTAAATTCTGAGCACCTTTGAAAGAGGAACCTGTAATTCAGATGCCCAAGCATGGCTAAAGACTAAGTTAAAAACGTTAATAAGTGCACAAGCAGATTTATGTGCCATAGGAACAGATGATACATAATTCAGTCTGGAGAAGAGATGGGAGAAAATACAGGAAAATCACTTTGCAGTAGCAATATAAATTCACCGGTAGTACAGTTGAGAAATGTAGTTTTTCCATATTTCAAATTGATTTTAAAATGGAGAAGACTATAAACTATTACAGTTCCATTGAAGGAAAGATGTGTAAAGAAACAGGAAAGATACGGAATTGCAAAACCAGAGCAAGATGCTGAGTTCTAAAACCAGAACTCTTCCACTTCCGTCTCTCCCTGCTGCATTAGCCAATAAGTAAATAATAATTAAAAAAAAATAAAGAGGATGACTTAGCCTCAATGACAAAAACATCTGCCTAATCTCTTCTATAACTCAGAGAACATGCAGACACTAGAAATGAATGAGTAAACCCGTGTGTGTGTGTCTAATCTCTCATTGCATGGGAGGTGAAACCAAAACATTTCTCTTCCACATAATCCTTTATCTTTATTTGCTTTTTATTTATTTTTATTCAGTTAGAAATAACCCATTACCTATCCACATAGGCTTTTTTAATGAGAATTTCACTGAAATAACTTCATTCATACTTCACAGAAACCAAAACCATTCTTGTGGGTTTTGCACTCTGCGAGGCGAACCGATGTCAAACAGGGCAACACATTAGGTACGAGCTGAAATATTACTAGTTTGAAATGCAAACACATCGAGTGGTGGTGTTCACAGCAAGAGGCTGTTCTCTTTTATCAACAGGGACAACAGCTTTCTGTTTGTCCCCACACCACCTACACACTGAAAGTTAAAGCACTGAAATCCTGTGCACAGGGAGCGTGACTTCCTAACCTTGTGAGGTGGTAGGTCAGTGCCAGCAATATCAGGGAACCAAATTCTGTAGTACCCTGTATCAGCGAGTTGCTCCTGCAGACTCCTGCCTTCTCTTATAAATGGGAGACTCTGGAGAGAGTCATTCTCTTTAGGAATCTGATCTTTCTCCAGCACACCCTCCATTACGGAGTTCTTCTCCACAACAGCAATTCTTACCTGTACTTTGCATGCTTATTCTGTCTTTCAGGAGCGCATCACCAAGTATTTGTCGATAAAATATCAAGAGATGGATGCAGCACATACTGCCAATTAACGTTTCTGGTAGCAAACTATTGGGAAAACAAACAACACGCAGTTGAGAGTTTTATTCAAAACTGCTCCTACGAAGCATTGTTCAGCAATACTTGAGGGTAATGACAGCTTCACAGAGCAAATTATTAGCTCATATTGGCATCTCCATGAATCTGTCAAAGCTTTTGAAGGTGCCCATTGCTACAGCCACAACAGACAGACTCCTGCTGCTCAGCTTTCAATCTTATCTAAACTTAAAGACTTTTTGTTTTCAACAAACTAGCTCTAAGTGTCAAACAGAGATCGAGTACAATATGCAGGTAATGCGACCCTCAGATTTTTGCACAGTGGTCCAGGGAAGGGGGACACTTCAGATCTCTGGGACCGTTCTGGGCCATCTGAAATACTTTTTAATTTTATGTCAGTACACACAAATACTTACTTCAGGATGTCTTTTGACTGCGCACTTAAAGACCTCAGTTTCACTACAAGCACAGGCTGTTTCTTGAGCGTTATAAACTGATGAAAAACACCACTACCTGCTTTAGAAATAAATACCCGATATGAAATCTGTCATTCTGAAAGAACATTAAAAATTATATTACAAGAATGGACGCTTATAATTTGGCAAGAGATGTTTTGCTAAAACTAGTTTAAGGATGGTCTAAAACCAGGAGGAATTAAACATCTGAAAATACATCAACATATCAGCTGTATCAACATTTTGTTTAACAAAAGCTGTTACCTCTCTCTAGGATGGTGGATTCATAATATGTGTGGAGTAATGTGGAAGTAAGTATCCAAACCCCAAAGGTAACGGCCTTCTATGGCTTGCAGCACGTGTCACTGGCAAATGGATGTTATTACAGCCTCCAGAGGAAAGCCATGGCCACCCTTATTTAAAACACAAGCGGTCTACTGTCTGAACCGACTCTTAGTGAAGCTTTATTCAGCCCCACAGGGAAGAACCAGTACAGATGTTCTGTAGCACATTTATGCACATAAGTTACATGGGATTGATGATATGGGACTTCAACAGCCTGGCTTGGGGGCTCTTTAGACCAGTGTTACTGCTAAGCCTTGTACCATCACCCCATAGCCAATAAGTGTTAAGTGCAGTTAAAGAAAAAATTGAATGCATCAGAAATAATCCTCAACCTGCAGACACAGGAAATTACAGAAACATTCGCACTAGCAGATAGTTCTGAATCCCACTGGCCCTAACAATAAGGTCTCTCTTATGCAAAATGAGAACATACAAAAGAAACCCAGGCCATGGTGACTGAATGCTAATAAGAGCCCTGGCTGAGCCCTGCACGTTGTAAAATAGGTATAGCATTTGTATCATTTAATTTATATAACGTTTAGGAGAGACCATACCTCTTCTTGATATCGATGGGTCAACCTCAATGCCTCTCTCATAGGGAGTACCACCATTTAATAGCAGCTCATACATCCTGTGAAAGAGCAGTGTTGTTAAAATAAAAAGATCTAAGGATATGTGAGAACAGCGCAACTGCTGTCTGAGAAAAAAAGAAGCCAGCTATCTCAAATAAAAGCTGACATGGTCCTTGATGTTATCACTAGTATTTTACACGAAACGGCTACACCTAATTAAGTAACAAAACCTCAAATGATACATTTGAAAGTTGTATTATATTGGGAAACTAGTTCATTATTTTAAAATAAATTAGCAACGTTGTTTTCCACATGACTCCAATATTTTTCTTATACGAAGCTTAGCAATTGTTTCACTAAAATGTTTCTGCGGAGTCATCACTTATGTAGCAAATTTTAGATATGGAAGATTTAAAATGTTGAAGAATAATGTAATCCCAGTTCTGTCAAGAGTAAGTCACTGTTGAAGCAAGCATGCAACTTCACTTTGTAGATACCATGTTTAACTTAATGAAATAGCAAAACTGTGTTTGATATCAGATTTAGAAGAGAGAGAACAGAAGAGGTCTCTCGTGGGTATTTTTTTTTTCCCCTGTAATCCATTTTTTTCCCCCTGAATCATTTCTGTAAATTAACAGAAAGCTTTCCTACACTTAATAAAATATAAATACGCACATTTTATCGTTATTTAAGATTGCTGGACCCATGAAGTAATCACAAATCAGCTGCAAAAATATAAGCCCATTCACACTCTCCAAGTGAATGGTAAGAGATTCATTTACAACAACTCTTACGTGCTTCCAAGTCGTAGACACCAATCTCCTAATTTTTACATGAGAAAGGGATATACAGCAAAATGTACATAAAGAAGAGCCAGAATTAAAAAGGACGTTGTCGCTCCCTATTAACTCAGACATTTCCATAGTTTTAAAATTCCACTGAAGAATATTTTTAAACACATACTAGCTTGCAACATTTCAAACCTGAACGTTGGGTCCAGGGAGCACTTTTCCCACACAAACTTAGTCGAACATAACACTGGGTGTGGGAGAAGGACGAGCATTCTCACTAAAAGACCCAGTACAACTTGCACATTAGTCTGGATTACACCTGCCCCTATCAGTGTGTGAGTATGAAATATGAACTTTACTCCTAGCCTAAAATATAGGTATATACAAACATATATAAATACAGAGAGAGAGAGAGAGGAAAGAGAGAAGGAAAACATAATAAACTTACTTGGAAGGAACAGGCATTCCATCAGAAGTAAAGAGCTTCAGAAATGCCCAGCCACAGCTTAGCTCTCCTCTTTCACCTGTTGACTAGAAAAAGAGAGAAACGTAAATAACTCAAGCAGCTAAAACAGAATAAGTAACTGAACCACAAACAATTATTTAGAATAATCACATTAAAATTGTAAAAGCCCCAGATACATGTTAAGCGAACACTGACTATGTCACATTCACAGGTGTTTGAAGATGTTTACCAAACAGCACACACAGTTTTGCTGAAGTTGATCATCCAGGAGCATATTTAAGAGATGAGGATTTATAAAGCCAAGAAATACACATTTAAGGGAAATCTAAGTATATCAAGCTCCTGAAAAAGAAGAAATGTACAGACACAAAGTTAACCCCACCCCCCCAAACCTGCACTATGCTCTAAAGAATGCAGGACAGAAAGGAGGACGGGAAAAAAATATACCCAAAGGATTTACCCATCTGATTCCAGAGACAATGGTTTCCAAGCCAGTGACCCTGTGAAGACAGCTTTATTCATAGTACCAGACAGCTTTATTCATAGTACCAGAGACAGACTCTGGGAAAAGGAGCTGATCCTGCGTGCCAGCCCATCTGTTTCCAGACCCCAAAAGCACTTGTAACAGGTAGGAACTTGTAAGCACTCCACCTTTCATTTAAACTTACTCTATAAACAGAAGCAGACAACTTTGCATAATCTTGACTACTCCAACTAGCATGAGGAGGGCCATTATGCCCCATTGGGTATCTGTGAACCATCACTCACCAACGTGCTCTTCGTCATCAGGACTTATATAGTCCAGTTCCCTACAGATGTACACTCTCTTTATCCCTCTGCACAACAGTTCTGTATCCCCACCACGCTATCAGCATGCCTGTCCTCCACAACTCCACAGGCACTGCACTCTTGCGCCCTAAATTCATACAGGTCTTAGTGAAAGAGAAAATACAGCAACAGTCCCCTTTGCAACTTCTCTAGCCATCTTTTCAGAATTCTGTTGCCCACCATTTAATACCCTGCTTGCTAACTGTTGTGGTTACTCCCCTTTCCATCTTTCACCCACTATTTACTTGATTGCCAAGATTCACCTGAGAAAGACTGCAACCATAATGAAAATGTAAGTGTTGACAAAGAGGCAGCAAGGTGCGAGTCAGTCTTGTAGACAAAATGGCTAAGATCTTCCAAAAAGCCACTGCACCTTCCAAATATTACTGTTTCTTATGCTCCTGCATGTATCTACCTTCTACTACAATAGTTCTTGTGGGCTGTACCATCTATTGCATCACTATCTGCTGTACTTTTCAGAAGCACATCCTAGACGGATAGAATATATCTGTATCAATCACAGCTAGAAACCAGTGTCCTCACTACTTAAACAGTTAAAATTTTGGTTTATAGCCCGGTAGTCTGAAATGAATCACAAAGACAGAAAAAACAATGCAGGAATGAAGAGAGAATTGGTCCTCTGCAGTCACATAACATAAGATCTTTGGCAGACTAACAAAAATTATTTCAGGGTGAGTAAAGGTACATTCATGTCCACCAGTCAGAAAGTCTTTTACTCTCTAAATATTGACTAGAACTAACAGTTCCAAAATCCAACATCTCTCCCCTCCCTCCAAGAAGCCAAAAGAAAGACAATCTTATAAGATATAACCTAGAAAAAGTTCAGCTAAATTTCCATTTGGATCTCTCAGTTCACTGCTGGGATACTGGAGCTTAACATCAAATATGGTTCGCTTTATTTGAACCGCTCTGCCTGGAACAATTTATACTGAAACTTTACACACTTACATTGCGAATATAAGTGATGCCAAGTTCAAATAATATACCAACGTCTGAATACAGGGAGTTGGACCTGACAAAACAGTCACCATCCAGCAAGCTGGGTAAAATGCCCGTTACCTAATACAGAGAGTGGGGGGAAAAAAAGTCAATGTACCTTTTAAAAAAAACTTTGATTTTTAAAGGCCATCAAACACATCACTCATTCACGTAAGAACTCAGACCCAATCCCATAGCATATAAAAGAAAATTATCAGCAGAGAACCAATTTTAATTGAAGCCTTGCTCCCCTTATACTTTATCTTGCCATGAAACACAGTGTGCTACCATAGCATATTATTTGTGTGTGATGACAAGCTATTAAAGAACTTTAGATGTCAAAAAGCACTTAATTCCCTCCAAGAACACAGTAACAACTAGGGTAAAACATGACAACACTGCTGTTAGTGTGGCCGTGCACGGCACCTGAAACATGGAAGCATGTGCTCTTTAATGAAATCAAAGCAAAAGTGGCTCATCTCTTCACTTCTCCATGAACACCATCAAGCATGCACCTGATATCAATTCAAAGTTAACCAGTGCCAGCGCCTGGATCACCAGTCCCTCCTGCTACTTCTTGCCCTCAACTCTCTTCTCCAAAGTGTTTTTGCTAAAACACTTGGTTTAGTTTGAATTCAGGCACTTCAGCAAGTCTTCTCTTTTCTGCATGTTCATTTTGATTGCGGTATGTTTTATTTCAACATGAATACCAGAAGTAATAGATGTAACTAAATAAGAAGCTGTAAATAGCTAGTTACTGGCTATATCACTCTCCGAGTGAGACACCTACCCTTGGAGAAAAGGTCCACGATTGAGGATTTTTAGGTTGCCACGTGGCTCTCACTGTGTGAATGTTACTCAGCACCTAAAATATTGTAAGTGGTGAAAAAAGCTAAGACAAGTTTTTTTTCCGGAAAGCTATGCAGCTTTAAGAAAATGCAGCATTATCCCAGATTAATCCAACAGTGCACACAACAAAGGTAAAATTAATGCTTTCTCTTCAACTTTATCCGATGGTTTCAGTTTAAAGGACTACAGAGGAAATTTTCTCTCAAGTCACAGAGCCCTTTCCAACCGTCCTTGCTTCATATACACCAGTAATAGTCCCTTTGCCTCCAAGAGCGTTCAGTGCAGCAGGAAGAAACCGCCACACCATCAGCATTAGGTTCTGTTATAAAAAGCTGCTTTACACATACACACAAAGGAGCACAGAAGATCGATGGCAGGTGGGGGAATCTGAATACAACCCTGACCCAGCTGTTCCCAGGCCTGTAACAGGAGAAAGATCAGCCCAGAAAAGGCTCATCTCCACAAATAGGAAGGAGCAAAGAGGCACAATGGCAGGTGGGGGAACCGAAATTATGGACTCAGAGAAATGGAGCTCCCGCCCCAGCCCCTCCCAGCGCTGCCCGGGACAGCCATCAGCCCCAGGGGCTGGGTGTGACTACTGTCATGATGAGTCACCAGGAGCGGCTCCCTGGATCACCTTACAGACTGAACGGGGTTACTGCTCAGCGGTATGAGACACTGGTGTGCAGGGGAAGGGCATTTTGGGACTGCACATGACTTACTATAGGATGTTCATGGGAGGAACCAAAGGCAGAAAAAGGGAGGGATAAAGATGCTTTGTGGAATAACAAGGGTGGGAAAAGAGAGGGATAAGTAGGCATGTCTGGCCAAGCCCAGCGCCTGATCAATGCAGTCTGTCCTGTTTTCTCATTAAGCCTCATTCATAACTATTTTTCTGGGTGAACGGGCTCTCTATTCTACATGCAAGTGTATGTACATGCCTAGGTGCCAGCAACTAGCCAGACCACAGGTCACTGGGCGCCTATGTGTCTGTGGTGACTGCAAGTGGGAGAGTGAGGGTACGTATGTCAGTGTGTGATCACGGGAGAGCATCAAGTCAGACTAATTGGAGAGTAAGTTAAGCAGCTTGGGAGGCAGACTGTTTGTGTGTGCGTGTCTCTCTCTATGAGTGAAACAACTGGAGGAGCTGGACGCTGGAGGGACTAGAGCCTGAAAGATCCTGAAACATACACACCTCAAGACTTCTTTTGATAGCCAAACAAACTTACGCGATTGCCATCAAACAGACAGAGTCGAACATGTCTACTGAGAACCTGTATACTGGCTCCTGGGAGAGGAATCATTTTACAGCTACATAAAGTTACAATCAGGGATACTCGAGTTGGTCTAGGATAGATCTGAAATACAACAAAAGAAGAATTAAATCTACAGGCCCCTCTGGCATGTGGTACCAATTTGTGTTTATTTACTGACATGATCAAGTCTAGTGTTTGCTAGACTGGGTTCTTCTAACAACAAAGCTTGTGTAGTATTAGCAGCAGCAAAGTTTCTTCATAAGGGAGAAACTTAACTCTCTTCTAAGAAAATTACTACAAATATTCTTAGTGTGACAGATAGAAGGTCCTATCAAAGTTTGAGAAGAAAGACATATTCTAAAAATGGTGCAAATCAAAACATAATCATTAGCCAAAGTGAAAGAACACAAAATTGGTGATTTCACAGTGCCTAGCAGAAGTTCATGGCTTTAAAATTCAGACTAGTCACCTATGCAGATCTGCTTTAACCCAGACAGGGAAGGAACACACAAACTTAAGCTGAAACACAACTTTTCAAATATACCCAATGTGACAATTTGTACCCATTTTTTGCCTATTAGATAGTAGGATGCAATAACATCTACTCCCTAAGGAGTCTGGATTGACCTCGAAATCTATCATCTGTTTCACAGCCACATTTACCCACCGCTATGAAATATTGCTAGAAATTCACATCTAGAGATTCTGCAATTTCTCTCAAACCAAAAGCATCACAGCTTTCTTACCAGTAATACTCACAGTATTTTTTTCCGAGTTCCACACCAAGTCTTTGAAAGCCAACTGCGATGGAGTAAGTTCAGGCTGCAAAAAGTAACTTGCTCGAAACTGACTGCCTACAACAAGAGTAATTTTAAAAATGCTTAAAACTTTTATGATCTTTATTGCCACAAAACAAATGACACCCAAAATTCAGATGTGACTAAAGTCCATTTGAATATTTGACTGGTCCAAAGAAAACTATGGAGTTATCTTCTACAAGGACTCTTTTAAAAAGGGTACTTTTACTATTTCTAAGTGTCCTGCAGTATTTCACTCCGGAAGCACAGTAATTTTACTAATAAAAAGAGCTATTGACTTGAAATGGTTTTAAACAGAAAGGCTAAGAAAATATGAGATGTCTAATATATTTGATGAAGAGACACCCAAAAGACCTCTGAGAAAAACGGATTAAAAGATTAAAAAAATCATCATTTTCTACAATGTCAACAGTAAGTATCTTCCAAAGAGGAAAATCTTCGAAATCATTAGGAAATTTGTCACTGCCTTCGTGTGGCCAGGATTTCACACAGATAATTTAAAACTTAATTGAAGAAGAAAAAAAAGCCTTTTATACATTATTTGACGGGTCAAATAGAGCCTGTACAGATTACCAATTAAAATTAAGCAATACTGATTTTAGTCCAATAGGCTAGTAATCAGGATAAGAGACTCACCACGGACACTTGAGAATCCTGCACTGCAGTTATGAGAAAACCTTACCTTCTTCTAAGAGCTGGAAAAGTGTGGATGGGCGGAATCCTGCAGGAACCGCTCCTATGGTTGCCAATACTTCTACTTTGTCATTCTATTAAAAACCAACCAACCAACCAGAGATTAGCATTCCTGCTATTGAAAATCTAATCCTATCCTAATTTAGAACTCTCACGCAACCAATATCAGAGAACTGGGGCATCAGTCACCTCTTCTAACCTGAAGCCAGTTAGGCCCATCTCCAGGAACTACTTTTACTCTGTTTCATGTACGGACCCAGCCAGGCTCCCATTTTGTTAAATCCCCCTTCCACTTCAAAGCAGCAGCAGAGCAGCCAGTTACAGAACAAAATCACACCCTTGAAAGAAATGGTGTAGTACTACTGTGGCAAAACAGCAAAAGACATCTCATTTACATCTTCATTCAGACACACGGGCTGGGCTGTAGCCTATTTCTAAAGCATTAGAGGACATTTCTGTAGCATTTCTTGCTACAAAAAACAAGATAGAGATGTTAATTAAAAACATTGGTTTGTACGGTTTGTACTATGACATACAGTGTTTGGTAAAAGGCAAACCTTGTCTACAAAAAAAAATTAACATTACGGTAGATGAATTTGCTATGTAAGAGATACACCTACCTCTGTGATAGCTCTTCTTACAGCACTCCAGTGAGAGCCTTTTCTGGAAGAAAAATAATGTATTTTTTATAAAATATCATCCTTGTGTGGACAAAAATTTAAACACTAAATACAGGTTTGTCTTTGAATACCAGCAGCTTAATAACCATATGTATGTGAAATACTAATAAAGGCATATTTCTAGCCACTAAGACTACCTGATAGACTGTCTCATGAGCTGGCACATAATTTGACATGACTCAGTCGTTCTTTGATTTTATGACAAGAAAAAAAAACAACAACCAAACAAACAACAAACCAAAGCAAAACTCCCCAACAAACATGCACAGGTAAAAATACATCTGCAAGCTGAAAAAGAACACCACAAGTGTCTGGTGTACTGAAAAGAAAAATGCAGTCACAAAGGACCAAATACCCTTGTAAGGTATTCTCACAGCAAGAAATAATTTTAGGATCAGATTTAAGGAGGAGAGGGAATAATAATTTCATACTTATTTGCTTTCACATCACTCCATTTACCTTTTTTTAATTTCAGTTCCATCTGCTGTTTCATCCACCACTTCTATGTGTTCTCCACTTTCCTCTTGGTTTTCTTCTTCATTACAGACCTGTAATTCAGATTCAAAAAGGGAAAGCGCTTGATTTCTTCACAGTTCTGTTCTTAAAAATGCTGCCTCCAACCATAGCACATGTTAGAAGTTTAGAAGAGGAAGTTTTCTGTCTGTAATGACCTATCACTCCAGAGCACTGTAACTGCAGAACGCTGCCCTTAGTTCTGCAGATACAGCAAGGGATTGGAGTATTCCTACAAGTAAGCAAGAGAATGCATTTGCAAAGAGGATTCTTTAAAAAGACAAATACGTCAGCATCATGAAGTAAAAAGCTATCTACTCAGCATGGTCTTTAGCTATGTTGTGAAAAGCTCTGTTCCATCTGATCACTCAATCCAAACTGCGTACCCACATATGTTCACCACAATTGTGCACTGGACATATATGTGCATAAGTACATGAACTAACATGTGTAAGCAACTCTAAAAATGAAAAAAAGAGTTACAAAGCTTTAAAATCCCTTTTTTAAAAAGTTCTTCCGTGTCAAGTTACAAAATACTCCAACATTTACATGGACTCACATTTCATATAAACTATGAAAAGCCTGAATTAGTCCATAGCAGCTTGGAGTCTTCAGAGTTGACCTTTAGTGACAAAGATTATGACTTTCATATTCAAGAAACTTCTCTGCATTTATATGTCGCATCTTCACAAGGCACAAAAACACTGCTTTTGCTAGCTATCTCCATATACATGTATACGAACACAGTGTTATTTCCAAATAACGCAAAACACCACTGTGTCCCCCCATGTAAGTATTACAATCAATTTTATGCAGCTGTATTATCATTAATATATATAAAATATCAGAGTCGAGACAAGGACAGAAGAAGGTTGCAGCACACTAACCACAAGATAGGTTCTAGGAACGAGGCCTCTCTCCCCTTTTGAGTTTTCAGCTACCCACCAGCCATCCGCTTTCTTGTCATGGATGAGTAGGACTTCACCTTTCTTTGCCATTAGAAGGAGAGAGAGAGAGAGAGAGAGAGAGAGACAAAAGACAACCAAATATTTCAAAACGGCTCCAGGCACAATTTAAAAAAAAAACACAAAAGCTTAATTTTTCACACAACGGAGATCACAAACTACCGCAACAGACCGTGCCACAACTGAAGTTGGCAAAAGGACACTGGACTCCACCAAGCCAAATGTACATCGGGAAAAGCCGTTTCTCCCTAAATCCCTCAAGGAATCCCAGAAGCATAGGATTTAATTATAGTTATTGCTTAATACAGAATGATTTGCAGCCAAAAAAACTTTAATAGAGACATATTTACCATAAATGTGAGATCCCCTTCCTGCTGGGCATTAAAATTTCCAACTGCAATACATTCTTTAACATTTGGATCATCCAACAATTTATCCTCCTCATCATCATCTGCTTCTTCACTGTCTTCCTCCTCACTACTTTCTTCATCTTCACTCTCATCCTCTTCTTCATTTTCATCTTCTGTTTGAGGATCTTTCTGATGTTCCTCATCCCTACCCAAAATAAATCACTGTAAAGCCTTGCAATATGGGTTTCTCTGCAAGGACGTTACCCAGATACAGAATTTTCATTCCTGTGTTTTACTCTCTGTCATGATCTGAAAAAACTCCAAAATCCCAATGATGTTTCCTCCCTAAGCCTACAGACCACATTGCATCCTCTCCCATTAACCAACACCTGCAGAAAATTCGAGCCAGTCGTTCACGATTGCATCAAGAAAACAAGCCCCATAAGAGCTGACCCTTCAGTACTTCTTTTTAAAATGTATGCTAAGATAATAAAGGGGATTGACCAAAAATTTTTTCAGGGTACTTTTCAACCGTACACGTACAATTCTATAAAAGTGCAGACTGTATTTGTTTGTTTAAGCTACTTACACTGCATAATTCGTAGTCACATTATCCTGATCCAAGACAAGAACAAGTTTCTGCAGTTGCTGAGAGAGTTTTAGCAGTAGCTTTTCTTCTTCTTCTTTCCTCTGATTATAATTCCCCACAGGTGCAGGCTCATCAGCCTGAGAAGGAAGAACACAACAAATTGCTCAAAGAATCAAAGGAACTTAAAGTTCCCTTATAAGGTTAGTTTTCCACACATCTTATGAGCTTTCACCTTCCTGGGCTGCTGTCACTCCCTGATTAGTGATATCTTTTTTGCCCTTTTACTCTGCCAAAATGAAATTTTGTGTTAAATTTCAAATCTGCATTCTCTGCTTCCAATGCACTGCATTGGGTTGATAAACATTTTAAGCACGGAACTTGTACACAATAAAGCACTAAAAATATGCTTTAAAATAATATAAATGGATCTCAGAGATCCCAATCAGGGGTTGCGCAGTGCTAGGCGTTGCTCTTGTCCCGAGGCATCTAAAATCGAAGGAGGCGCTCTCTGGGATACATTTTGAAGAAAATCATAAACGAATTTGTCTCCACACTTACTTTTTTCAAATCATGAAGGGCATTTGTATTCTCATCCACCAATTTCTTCAGCTGTATACATCTGCATTGAAAGCAGGACAGATAGATAGCATTACCTTAAAATTCTGGTAGGTGGGTGACCCAAATCATGCATGCTTACTGAAATGTGTAAATTTACATACGCAGACCTTCACCCGGCTCTGTGTGCATGCTGCTTGACAAATACAGATACAAGCTCAAACGATAGTTTAGCTGGTTATTCCCTACGATGGGCAGGTTCCCACTTAAAAGTGCTTCAGCCCTTGAGGGCTTGGGAAGCCGCTAGCCTGTTGCTTCCGTCTGGGAAACAGGCAGGTGAGAAGGGGCAGGTGAGAGATCTGTACAATTAGGAGAAATATGGAAAGTCGTACAGGGAACCGTCTGCTCCTTCCTCTTCTCCTCACCTCTGCGAAAGAGCCTTCCGCTGCCCGGGGGCCGGGGCCGCGCTCTCCGCCCGCAGCGCCTCCACCTGCAACACAGGACAGGCGCCGTCAGCCGGCGCAGCCCCGCCGCCCCGCGCCCCAAGCCGGGCTGAGCCGGCCCGTCCGCCCCTGGTACCTGGGCCTGCAGCTCCCGGCTCCGGCGCTGCACCCGCTGCAACGGGCCCCGCGCCCGCCGCCCTGACATGGTCGCTAGGCAACGGCGGCGTCGCGTGATGTCGTCACTTCCGGGGCGCGCGACACACCGGAAGCTGTATGCCGCCCGCCTGAGGGAGAAGCGAGGGTTGCGCAGCCTCCGTCCCCGGGGATCGCCGGTCCGGGCTGGCCCCGCCGCGAGGGTCACCCGCCACACTCCGCTTTTGGCTGCGGGTCGGAGCCAGGAGGGCCTCACCCGGCCCTGACCCACTGCTCGGGCAGGCCTGGCCTGGGGACTGACAGACAGACAGCCTGCAGCCCGCCGCAGGTAAATCTCTTCCTGCCCTCCCCGGGGCACCCTGTAAGACTGCAGTCACTTTCCAGCTTGTGGTGGAAACCGTGCCCGAGGCGCACGGTTCGCACTTACGGGCTCCCCTCGCCCCGACAAATGGCGCATAGATAAGGCCACGATGTGGCATCGGCAGCAGTATGGACACCCCTGCTTCCAAGCCTCTGCCTATCTTAAGGTCAAAAACACCAAAGGGCACACCGTGGAAAAGTACAATGCTGGTTAAGTAGGTATAACTTAGACAGCAGCTGTGGTTTGAACCACGTGCTCCTGTGAACAGCAGCTCTGCTGAGCACCCGCGATCGATTCCACACTGTACCACACACCCTGCTGTTTGCATTGAAGGAACTTCCAAAGGTCTGAAACCTTGTTTCTACCAAAAAGACACAGGGCTGCTTACCTGGCTACAAATCAGCATTTCGTCATCTTAAGGGATGCTAAAGAGTTGTTTGGGTTTTTTCCCAAAAAACTTGTGAAACTTTTACCGTTCGGTACTATAGTTGAAAACCATCAGCCTGCACAGTGTGCAGTAAAGCATCCAGTGAAACGCAGGAGCACCCCTCTCTCAGACTTGAGGAAATACTCTTCTGGAATGCGCTAGCGATGGGAGGGGAAGAAGGAACGTGCTACAGCCATCTCCACAATTCCTTGTCCAAAGCGCAAGAAGAAATTCAGAATCCAAAGCACAAGCATCCTTCATTTAATTTCCTCATTCATCCCACAAACGCATGCAGCTATTTCACCGCTTAATTGTCCCCGCAGGTTTTTTTCATGTGCGTACTTTCATAATGGGATTCATTGCTCATTACAAGTGCCTGTAAGGTATGTTTTAACTTATCAGATAAATAAGCACATCTAGGAACATCACGTCATGATTTTTGCTAGTTTAATGTATCAGCAGCGCTTCTTGGCGAGGGCAGAGCAGCGGACATCAGTAGCAGACTTAAAAGCAGGACAAATACAAACAAGAAAATACATTTGGTGTCATTGTTCCTACACCCTCAATAGTTCGTTAGGTCAGTCTGATGCGGTTCTGAAGGACAGAAGACAGGCCCTCGTGTTCCACGGATGCTCTCCGTTTCCAGCAGTGCTCTGATGCGGTTGTCACCGGCTCCAACAACGGCGTGGGGCGAATCCGGTTCTGCTCACGCAGCGCCCACCGCGGCGAGGCTGCTGGGGGAGACAAACGGAGCGTCGCGGTGACCTCCCAAACCCGTTACCGGGGCAGGGAAGGGAGCCCGACTCCCGCGCCGGGGAGGGGAGCGTACCGAGGGCTCTCTGCAGCTCAGGTCGCCTCCAGCTGCTCCCGGGCGGCGTCGAGGCGGCGCTGGAGGCGGCGCTGGCGCCAGCGGAGGAACCGGCGGCGGGCACGGCTGGCCTGCCAGCCCACCAGCACGCCGGCAGCGAAGGCGGCCAGCAGCGCCCAGCGAACCACCCGCGGCCGCAGCGACTCCAGAACCATCCCCGCTCCGGCTCCCGTCGGGCTCGGCGGCGCCTCCCGCTTCCGCCGGGGCGGGGGCGGGACCCGGTAAAGGCGGCGGTGGACGGGGAGGCGCAGCGTCTGCCCGCACCATGGCGGAGGCGGCCTCGCAGGTAGCGGAGGGGCTCGGCGGGGTCCTGCCAGGGAGGACAGGGGTCCTCTCTAGCAGAAGAGGGGTGCGGCTGTGCGGCACCCCCTGTACCACTTCTTGACTCTATAACTGTGCCCTGCGGTGAAAGGGACCTGCTTTGAACGTCTACTTCGAGTTTATTTCAAGCTCTAACACTTAACTGACCAGCTCTCTGTGTTTTTCCCCTTTCCACAGGATCTCCTGCTGGCAGCAGCATTTGTCTCTGATGCACAATACAACAGAAATATTCCTTTTAAGACCTCCCCGGAGGCAGTCAGGTAAGGAGGTCTGTGTCTCTGCAAACACCCGCACTGTTGCACTGGAGCAGAGCTCTGCACTGGTTTCACAGGCAGCGTGCAATGCTGTGGGGTACTCAAGCTGAGATGGGGAGAACCGACCACAACTGTGTCCAAAGAATAGTAGCCAGCAAAGGTTGGGGACCTCAGGTTCACCAGCTGAATGCTGAGAAGGTTGGGTGGGTGAGATGCAAAGAACTGGCTTTAAGCTGAAATGCATACGCTGAATGGGGCTTAGTGCATCTGTATGTGGAGGATGGGAAACAAAACCTTGTCTTTTGCTGGACCAAAAAAAATAATAAAATCTTTCAAGACTGAAGCTGTAGCGCTCTGTGGGGATGAAGAGTTTGGGAAGCTTGGTCAGCTATCACGTGTGTGGCAAGGTGTGCTGGCGTGTGGCTGTACTGGCTGTGAGCGGCAGGATTTTGGTAGCAGGGGGCTGCACGGTTGGCCTGTGTGGGAGAACAGTCCTGTGCCAGGTGGTCACAGCTGTTACCAGTTAGCTTGGCAGTGGGTGACACCAACCCACTGCACACCAAAACTTCAGCTAATCAAAGGAGTATATGGCACATCTGCTCAGGTGTACTTCAGAAAGGGTGGTAGGTGCTAGGGGCAGGAGTAATTAAAAGCTTATGTCAATTAGCAATAAGATAAGTGAAACTCCCCAAATCAAGAGTGTTTTGCCTGCAAAGGTGATTCTCTTCCCTTTTAGGTGCTGATAAGAGGCCCAGCAATTTCAGTCAGAGGTGACTTTTTCCCTCAGTTTTGGACTCCTTTAGGCAAACTATTTTCTGATGTAAAACTTGAGAGAAGGTGGCTAGTGTAGAAGGGAAAGGCAATGTACTGCCAGCAAAACAGTGTGTGAGCTTCAATGACTCCTGTAGCCTTCCCCGCAAAACCCTTCCTTTTACTTAGTTCTTATGTCTTAGCTAATGAAGCTTTTTTTGTGTATCCTGGAGACACAAGTAAGGTTAAGTATGTTTGTTAGAAAGGTTTTGAGCAGGTGTACGCTGTTTTGTAGGGGTAATGTCTGTCTGCTTTGTAAAAAGACAGACTGCGTGCATATAGTTTTGTCCTGACCAAGTATGCTTAGTATAAATAGTAGAAATGAGCAGGTTTTATTTATGTGGCCATGTCTTGATGGTGTTATTAAGGGTATGATACCATGTCACCTGTATAATCACCTGCCCTTGTGGCTGTTACGTAGGTGGTTATTGGGCAGATGAGATGATTGGCAATGTTGGCAGCTTTTTTTATTGGCAGAGAAACTATATGCTCTGCAGATCTGCTCTGCATCTCCCCAAAGGAGCCACCGTTGCATGCCACTGTGTGAAACCTCCTGTGGGAGGCTTAGAGCTGGATGCATTCATGGTTATTGCTAGCATTCCCCAGAGGTTTTGCCGCCATGAGGGACAGAATACTGCTTAAGCTCTGTACAAAAAACAGTTTACCATGCAACTTCATACTTCTCTCTGGTGGCTTTTCTTATCTCTTTGCTTTTTAACCTGCAAAGAAGGGGTGTTAGATAACTAATCAGACTTTGTTTGCGTGTTGTGTGGATACCTGAGCTTAGCAGAAGTTTGCATTCAAATTAGGAACAAGATAATTACAAAAAGTAAGCAGCTTTACCAATTCTGTATGTTGCAGTCTTAAACTGAATTGAAGAATGTCTATGTTCCACCTTCCTGGGTTTTTTCCCTCCCTGAAAGGGAGTATAGTGTCCATCATCTATAAGACTATAAGGAAGGGCCAGGAAACAAATTGCCAAATCCCTGCCTGTCAAAAATTGTGCTACTCTTACCCCTCTTCCTCTCTGACTGTTTGGGACAGCATGTGCTGCTCTTCCAAGATGTGTTTGGTGAGCCCATGGGTATGTGCACTGAAGCCGTTATTTATGGTGCCACAACCTTCTTCCTACAGGCTTTATTATCTCTATAACCACTGGATTATACGAACAGTCACCTACTTCTTCATCTTTCTCAACCTGTCCCTTGCAGTGTTTGAAGAACCTGCTGTGTATCCACTCCCCTTCCTGGTAAGTTTTCAGTGTAGAAGCAGCAGTGCAACTAGTATTGCATTGCTTGGTAGAGCAAGAAGGGGTTTATTGCTTGAAACTAGTTGTCAAAGGTGTCAAGAGATAACTGATGCTGTTATTTCTGCTGATATCTTTTATCTACTGAAATGGGGACGAAAAAGGGGCATGGGAGCTAGATGGGGACTAGACAGGGAGCCACCATGGCTGTCAGAAATGCATTGCTGATGTGACTGTGGACAAAGTCATGTTGCTTTTTAGCATCTCTAAGAACAATTCCAGCCTTCTATATGACTCAAGTCCAGTCCTCACGTCTGAAAGCAGAATTGGAATGTTGCCCTTAGGGCTGATTTTTCTGCAGCCTTTATTTGTTCTGCACTAGTGTGTTTGAGAGATGTACTCCTTGAATCCTAAGCAAATCCAAATTTACTGTCTCTAACCTGCCTGTGGCAGGGAATTTTGCAAAAGGAAGCCTAAAAATATTGCTCAGTGCTAGATCTGTGAACCTGTAAAACAGTTGTTGGCAAAAACCCACTGGAAAAACTTTTATGCTGATTCTTCCTGTTTTTGCCTTGTCTGTACTCCAGCCTGAACATCTTCATCCATGTGAAAAAGGCTAGCCCTGCCCTTGATTTTCCTGACTTGGACCCCTTCTCTCTCTGCAGGTCACTTCTCTGGTTGAGGTATTGTGCCTTCTGGTGTTCTTTGGCCGACTGACGCATTTTGCAAAAGTCACTCTTCGCAATGTATTCTGGAAGGATACCAAGAACATCTGCATCATGGTTGCAATCCTGGTGAGTTAGGTCTAGAGGAGTCTCCAAGGTTGAAGTGGCCAATGTGGAGGTGGCTTTTTCCTCCTGTTTCTTTCCTAGTAACATAGGCCTGATACACAAGGGCTCTACAAGAGCCTTGGCCAAATAAACCAACAGTTGGGCCTGTTCTCACAAACCTGTCGTGCGTGCATCTGTCTTGTATCAGCTAACCCTATGGTCTTCACAATCTAGACACGTTTCCAACATTACTTCTGGGAATTTTCCTTCTCTACAGTTATCCCTAACAGACTTGGCCATATATGGGGTCCTCAGGATATACAACGTGAGCAGCATTAGATGGTCAAGAATTGTGAGGCCCATCTTCCTGATCAACTTTGCAGAGAGTCGCCAGGTAAGGAAGAGGTCTGGTGGGATGGACCTCTGGTGCAGGGTCCTATTTTTGGACAGCCTGCTGCTTTCTGAGATCCAGGGGATTTAGTAGAATGGTTTTGGGGCAGAAATGGCAGAATTTAGGTTCTTGTGAGTTAAGGTTTCTTTCAGAGGGTGGGGCCTGAAGCAATAATTTGAGATGGAGAAAAGGGTCCATTCTAACTGGTGCTGCTTGGGTGCTGTGCAAAATACCAAAAGGCTTTTCCCTGTGCCTATGGGCTGGGTTGTTGCTGTCCAGAGCCCTGCGCATGCTTGGGACTGGAACTAGAGCTTCTCACCAAACCCAGTGCTGTGATGATTTAGGGAAGGTCATGCTTAACAAAGGGCAAAACTGCATGGAGAAGAAAAAAATCATTCTTGTAAGGTCAGCCCATGGGCTATGCTTAGTCCAGTCTGTGTGGAGGAGCAGCCTCTGTTTGCAAGCAGAGCTAGATGGCCTCCTCAGAAGGAGGAAGCACCGCAGACAAGAAAACTGTTTCTCCCTGGGTCAGGGACCAGGTTACTTATTTCTGGAATTCTTCTAGGAAAGCAAGCACAAGTGTCATGCTGTTCCTGGAAACTGAACTTGTAGTCCAGATGGGTGATTTGGACTCTGATTCCTCTTGTCACAAGATCTTTGCCCTGCTGCCTGAGACTGTTCTGGTCCTGACTTACAAATGAATAAACTGCTGTGGTGCAGAGGCCTGGGGGAGGGAGCAGTCCAACTCGCAGGCTAAGAGCACGTATAACTGCAGAGCACTGGAGCAATGGGCTTCTGTCCCTGGCAATTTCCCTGGAGCAAAAGCATCTCAGCAGTGCCACAGAGATGTCCTCTGTCCCTTGACTAGCTGAGTTCATGATGGCATTTAGATACGGTCTCTCCTTCTAGCATCTCCTCTGGGGAATGAGGAGGAAAGGTCTGGTATTCTTGCACAGGTTTTAGCAGGACAGAGCTGTCACATCTGGGTCAGAATCCCTCCTGTTGGGTGACAGAAGAGTACCTATGTCCCACTTTGCTTGCCTATCCCTGTGTAGGTGTTTGATCCAGATGGGATGATGAGGGGGAAAAGTTACCATCTTGCCTCTAAATGCTTCCCTTCTCCCTGACAGATTCGGAGGGCCTTCCGCAGCATCCGCAACACACTGCCAGAGATCACCTATGTCTTCTTGCTTTTCATGTTTAGCCTTCTCATGTTCTCCCTCATGGCCTTGAAGCTGTTTGGTGAGAGGTGTGAATACTACTTTTGCTCAGAGCTCAGTGGGAAGAATGTGTGTGATACTTTGGGGCAGGAGGGAATCTGGCAGCTCTAAATGATTACTAGTGAATACAAGCACTGCTGATATGTGCAGTTCCTGTGGTGGCCCACGTGATCTCTGTGCTTAACTTCAGATTGTCCTTTTTCTCCTAGGAATCTCCAGACAGCAGAAGGCTTGCCATATTTCAAAAACTACCTAGAAATTGTGTTTGACCTCTATGTGCTGGTGACAACAGCAAACAGCCCGGATGTCATGTATGTATGCTGAGCTTGCAGTCTTTCTGTTGTGAATGCTGGTGTCCTCCTAGTGGCAGGATCTCTGGTTAGAACAATACTATTTTGCACAACAAGGTATTTCAGAGTAGCAACAGGGCTCTTACTCTTCCAGCCTGCAGGGGCTTCATGAATTGTCAGCCATTTGTTTTTTAAATGGCTCTGAACTAGAATCTTAGTTTAGGAAGACTTTTAGATTAGATGCATTAAAAATACAGCTACCCAGTAGCTGATGAAGGCTTAAACCTGAGGGATACACACACACACTCTTTGATTAAAACCCTTTTCTGAAAAGGAAGTGTGTCCTCTAGTGACCAGATACCTTATTCTCTCATAATATTTGCAGGGCTTTCCATGCAGGCCTTTTTAATTTGCGCAGCTGTGTTAAAGTCATGTGCGGGTTGGGCTCTCCAGCCTCATTTGTTCTAACTGCGTTCCCATTTCAGTTTGTACTGTGAAGGTGCCATCAAAGAGAGGGGCAGGGAGGAACGGCACACTCATTTGTGTGCTGGAGATGTACTGAACAGAACGGGGACGGAACAGTTACAGGGACCCTGGACATTTAGACTGAGAAATGCTGCTAGTCCTCTTAAAGTTAAGTGGAAGGGGAAGTCTGAGTGCACTGAGCTTATGACTGAGACATCACGTCAAGACTCTGCACTTACCCTCGTTGGTAGAAGCTTAATCTCTGCTCTCTCTCTCTTCTGCATCCCTTCAGCTGGGGCCTGGTAAACTAGGATGAAAACCTAATGGAAGAAAACCGTTCTCTAACTGAATTAATGCAGTTTTTAGCTGGGGTATTATCTGGCAAGTTTTATCTGGATATCCAAAACAGTACTTAGAAATCCGTCTGGAAGACTGGTTTATCTAGTTTCCTTGTTTGTCTGCCTAGCAATTAGCAGTCTCTCTCCCATTCTTTAGGATGCCAGCATTTGACTTCAGCTCATGGTATGCCCTGTTCTTCATTGCCTTTGTCATCGTCAACACGTATATCTTCATGTCTCTGTTCCTGGCTGTTGTGTACAACAACTACAAAAAACACCTGAAGGTAATGTTTGGAGAGATGAATTGCGATCGGTGACTGCCTGTTGTTCTGTATAACCTTGTAAGGAGGCATCTGGCTTTCCCTTGGAAAGCTTCTGCTTCTGGAAGGTGTGGAGAAGGGGATACAGCGTCTTGCCTTTGCTGATGCTCTGCAAGTAACAAGCACAGGTCCACCTTTCATATCATGGGAATTGTTGCAAGTTCTGCTTTTAGTATTTAACAGTGAAATATTCTATGGTGCTGTGGACCCAAGAAGCTGCAACAGATAGGATGCCATTGTTTCTGCATTATTGCTGTTAGAGATTTAGTCCTAGCTCAAAAACGATGTCTCTATGCAGGAAACTGTTTTCAGTTGGTTATAAGCGCACAGCACACTTTTTCTGCCACTGCATGTGCTCTTAAAGCAAAGGGAATGTAAAGGGAGGTCTAAGTAAATCAGAACTCTTGCTTCTTCCACCCAAACTGACTAGGTGCAGTTCAGTACTTGTGATCAAAGGGTGAGAGCTGGGAGTTCCTGGGCACTTCTGTGAGGGGACTGGCTCTTTCTCAGTAAGCAGGCTGCTAGGTCTTCACAGAGGCTGCAGTCTCCCAAAGGTATAAGGTTCTTTAGCCTGCTTGTAACCATGTGCAGGAGAGGATCTCTACCCCTGATCTCAGCAGTATTCACTTAAGGATGGAAAGCATGTGTGGACACACCCTCTTTGACCTGTGGGCATGCAGATCCAATGATCTTTGAAAGATATCCCCCCCATCTCCTTCCTCTTAGGCAGTGTCCTTTTGTCTTTTCTTCTGTTTTTTCAGTGCATCTCCCAGCAAAAAACAGTCTAGTGATCCTTCCAGGGTGCTGTCCAGAGGGCCTTTGGTTGCCTGTTAAATAGTATTTCTCATCACTCCCATTGACTGTGCTGTACTTTATGTCTAATATCACTTCAAGTGTGTTCCTCTAAGTCTCTTCTTGCATCCCTGTGCCATGGAAAATAAGATATTTTTTTTTTATTAAAAAAAAAAAAGTGGGGGGAAAGGTGACTGAAGCTGCCTGAATCCTGATACTCTGTCTAGAATGAGATCCGTAAGCTTGCTTACATGAAGCACCGCAAGATGATAGAGGCCTTCAACCTTCTGAAGGAAGAGGAAGGAGCACAGTTTGTGGTTAGAGAAGCCCGGTGGAAGCAGCTTGTCAAGCTGGTGGCTCCTGATATCAGCAACTCCCACCGAGAGCTGCTGCTACGCATCTCAGATGATGAGCAGAAGGGTTTCATAGGTGAGCAGTGGGGCACTGCTATGCTCAAGGGACTGGGGAGGCACCTGGGGTCAGGAGCCTGATGCTTCAAGGGTTTTGGCATTGGGATTTGTGGTCTGTAATGGACCCAGAGGGACACTAGGCCCCTCTTCCTGCTTCCCTCCAGATTGCTTAAATCCTGAAAGGTTGTTCTTTCTGCCTGTGCTGTAGCCCGTGTCATGTATGCTGTGGGCAGCTCTTCATGGCCATTTGACATCAGGGCAAGCTCGCCATGGAGAATGGGACCTCCTGTTCTCTGCACAGGACAAGGAAAGCCTCCCTTGTTATCAGATTCCTCCAAGCAATGTGGCTTCTCACACATTCCTCTGGAGCCTCTCACTCTGTTCCTGCTGGAGACAGGCTATCAGGAGAGATGGGTCAGTCTCCTCATGCTAGGTCATGCCCATCCTGATCATTAAAGGTTTGTGTTGGTTGTTGGCCTATGGCTTGAGCCAGTCGTCCATGAATGGGGCAGAGGAGCTGCTTGAGTACTGAGTTCAGGCTATTCTGTGTTGAATACCACTTAGAGCATGTGCTTTGCCTGCTGCAGTGAACAGATATTGAGTCCACATTTCTGCAACTCCTGTCCATATAGGTTTGTATTTGCCAGACGTTGTCTTTTTTTTAATGACAGCAGACTGACGTGTACTGCTCTCCCCTACTGCAGACAAGAAGTCCTTTGTACAACTGGCAGATCTCCTCAACATCCAGGTGATTACCCTGAAAATACGCAGCCATCCGCTGAGGCAATGGATGCCTCATGTATACAAGTCAGCAGTGAGTCAATTCCTGCGCAGGATGGTAAGGCACAGGTAAGCCTCTACTGGTGGAGCAAGCAGCTCTTAACATTCAGAGCAGTGGTGTTGCAAGCAAATGCTCAGCTGTGTGTCATGCTGGAAAGCGCAAAATGCATTTAGGCAAACATTGAGGGTTCTGTTTTTAAAAGTGCTCTGTGGACCAGCTCTGCTCTTAGCCTACCTTCAGTGGTGTGAAGAAACTAGACTTGGCTAATAGTGAGTCCATACCGCTTCCAGTCCTACTTGTTCAGATCTTCTATGGGTGCTATCTGTAAGTATTTTTTACTGAAAGCAAGAAGTGCTTTGTGGCCTGCCTTGAAGGACCAGACTAAATGCTTCACTTAAAGGTGATCTTATGTCAGCAGTCTCTGCTGCAAAGCTGCATATTGCTGCTTCATCAGCTCTTTCCAAGTTGGTACTATGAGCTCCTAGTACTCTGTTTCTCATCCGAGTCTTCCCAGAACTGAAGAATCACTGAGGCTGGAAGGAACATCTAGAGATGGTCTAGTATAAGCCCCCTGCTCAAAGCAGGGTCAGCTAGAGTAGGCTACTCGGGGCTATGTCCACTTGGGTTTCAGGTTTCTCCAAGGATGGAGATTCCATAACCTCTCTGCAACCTGTTCCAGTGTTTGACCACCCTTGGTTTAAAAAAAATAAAAAAAGCTTTCTGCTTAAATGGAAAATCCAGTATTTCAACTTGTGCCCCTTGCCTCTTGTGCTTTCACTGGATACCACTGGAGAAGAGTCTGGCTCCATCTTCTCTACACCTTCCCAGCAGGTATTTATACATACATATTGAGGTGCCCCTGGCCCTTCTCCCCTTCAGGCTGAACAATTTGTCTGACTAACCTTTAATCGCTTTTGTGACCCTTTGCTGCACTTGCTGTAGTATGTTCATGTCTCTTTTGTACTGGGGAGCCCAGATGTGGACACAGCACTGCAGATGCAGCCTCACCAGACTGAGCAAATGGGAAAAATTACTCCCCTCAACCTGTTCATGGCACTCTTGCTAATGTAGCTGAGGATGTTGCTGTTGGCCTTCTTGGCCACCAGGGTGCATTGTTGGCTCGTGTTCAACTTGACAACCAAGACCCCATTGCACCCCCTAGATCCTCTGCAGAGCTGCTTTTCAGATGGTTGACCCCCAGCCTGCACTGGTGCCTGAGGTTATTCCTCCCTACGAGCATTTCCCTTTGAACATGGTGGGATTCCTCTCTGCCCACTTCCTCAGCCTGTCCAGGTTTCTCTTACTGCAGCACGCCCATCTGGTATAGCAGCCACTTCTCCTAGTTTTGTCTTTTGTTTTACTCATCCAGTCTTTCTGCTTGAGAAATGCTGCTTGACTTGTTAGAAACACAGTTGCTGTCACTCTCTAAGAGTTTGTTTAGCACTGAGAGCATTGGCAGTGGTGTACCTTGAAGGTTTGTGCTCTGCTTTGTGTTGGACTTCAAGGGCAAAGCTAAACTCTGTAGTAACTTTCCTAAACTCTCAGGTTTGGAGAGAACTGGTGGGCAAAGGCAGGGGGCAAAGAACTCCTGAAATAACTGTGTAACTTCTACATTCTTGGGGGTGACACACTGATTTTTCTTTTTCCTCTTGCAGGGGATTTGTTTGGACTTACGATGTGATCATTCTAATAAATGCTATCTTCATTGCTCTGGATGAGGCAACCCCCTATATTTCCTATGCAGAGTGGGTCTTCCTTGCTTTGTATATAATTGAGATACTCCTGAAAGTGTACACTTACGAACCGAGGGCGTTCTTTGGCAAAAATCAGTTCTGGAACTGGTGAGTGGGATGAATGTTTGTATTAACGATAGTGTGAAATGTGGCGAGATCTTTGTGTTCAGCCTCTCAAGAACTGAAAGTCTCTTGGAGAGATGGGCTGCCTAACTCATGTGCCAGGGTGTAATTAAAATGATTGTATGCATCAGAGGACATTGTGCTCTTTCCTGGCTCAAACCTGGCTCTGACAGAGGCTATTGTTCTCTGCCCTGCTCTGCTGCCTCAGTCAAAGGCAACTCTGTAGCATGTGAAGATAGTGGCTGGGCAGAGGAAAGAGTTTTGCTAAACAAAGCTTTCCCATCTTCCCACACTGCAGCTAGTTTGAGATGGTGCAGGGCTGCCTGGCATAGATGTGAGGAAGAGGGCTTACCACTTTCATGTGTCGTGTGGCAGCTTAAGCACCTATTCTCTGTTGCCACAAATCTAACAGCACTGCCTTCCCTCGTGCTAGGTTTGATACCCTCATCATCTTCGCTGCTTTGACTGCAACGATACTTAATACCACCCTGAAATCGAGTAAGTGCAGTGTAAGCAGTCTGCATGCATCTGGGAAACTCGGTGGTCTTGAGTTGTCTTTTGCCATCACCTTGGGCTTGGGAGGCTTTTTGACAGGACATTAAATTTTCCTATAGGGTTTCTAAGAACTAACCCAGTCTTTTTTTCTTTTTTCTTTTTTTTTTTAAATAAATACCTGTTGTTATAAACAGCATTTAACAAGGACGTAATCATAACAAATGTAAGAATATTTTTTTATTTCTACACTTCCTTGCTTTTCTCCATAACAAAAAAAAAAACCAAAACCAAAAACCCTCTTGCTTTCTCAGCCACGAAGTACAACAGCCAACAGATCCTGGACATTGTCTTCATCTTAAGGGTCCTCAGGCTAATAAGGATCGTTGACAGCATTCAAAGGTAATGAAGAGAATGGGATAGGGGTATGGTTTTTGGGGCAGGCTGTGTCAGAGGCTGGCTGAGACAATGCCTTGAGTTGCTCTGTATGGCTGTTTTGGACTGACCCTGCCACTCAACAAAGCATCCCAAGGCCTGGTCTCAGTGTGCCTGGGAGGAGCTCAGTTGCTGCATCCTCTGTGGAGACTTACTATTTTTAAGGGCATGTGGGGACCACAGGCTGGATGGGATGTGACAAAAAGCAAGCATGGGCTTTAAAAGAGCCTCCCCATAGCAGGTGTTGTCATGAATCATTTGCTGTAGGTTCCGGGTCATCATGAATACGCTGATAAACATCGTACCGACAATGTTGACATTTGGTGGGCTGACTCTGGTAAGAAATCCTGGTATCTTAGCTCAAAGCACTCCAGTTTTACAGGAATGTTTTAAGTCTCGCGCTCGTGCTGTTTCCAAGAGGATAAATGTAAATCTCTGGATGGCAGGCCTTTGAAACTGTAAGTGTCCATTTGATTCTTGGTCATTGCACATGTAGACATCTGCAAAGGGGTTGGGTTCCTGCTGGTTTCCAGGTCAGGACATCCTTCTTTGCTCCACAGGGCAGTGAAGATGTTCTGTGTAGTCTGGGCTTCACTGTGTAAGGATTCAAACTATGGTTTGGGCAAGAAGCTGAATGAGAAACCTGTTTCTCAAATAATTTCCTAAAAATAGGTTTTCCTCTTATGATTTGAGAATACTTCATTTCCATGTATTTGGGCTGTAGTTCTTGGCTTATTATTTCTGACTGGTAATTGCTCTTGAGTGGGTCTCTTGGACTCTATGCTGCTCCTCAACAGCTTGTCATGTTGGTAAAAAATGGAAAAACTGTTGGAACTCTAAACTTGCCATGGGTCTTGCTGCTTGCTGGAAAAGCAGGCGATGGGGTTTCTTTTCCCAGGTTGTGTACTGTGTATTTGCTATCATTGGCATGGAGTTATTCCATGGGAAAATCCAGTTCTTCCCTGCAAATTCGAATGCTCCTTATGCACTGGAATGTGGGAACCCAGCTCTCAAGGATTCTCTGTTTGCCCGTGGGAAATACTGCAAGAACAACTTCAACAACTTTGTGTCATCCTTCATTGTCCTGATGGAGCTCACTGTAGTCAATCAGTGGCATGATATCCTTTGTGGTGGAAAGTCCAAGCTTGGTGATCCACACCCTTCCCCTTGTATCGCACACGCCCATGCACATAGTGCCAGACAAGAGAGAAACGGTCCCTGCAGAGGGTTTTGTTCAGAAAGTCATTTCTGGGCAGTGTTATCTGGTTCCTCCTGTAGTGCTACTTTACAGCAAGATGTTCTCCTCCTTCAGCACTCTTTCCCTTAACTCCCATTATACTCTTTGCCAATGGATTTGCCAACGTGACGGTTCAGCCTGCAAAGCTGTATTTCATTGCCTTTCACATTGTGATGGTGATAATTATTGTCAAGTAAGTTTTGGGTTGCTCTCATCCATTTTGGAGGAAAGTGGGCTCTGCTGCGGGTCCTAGGGTGACACACGGTGTGACACTTAGAGACAGGCGGGACATGTGTCATAGAAGAATCTGCTGCATCTGTTCTTATCTCCAGTGAGTGCTGCTCTGCCTTAGACCTCTCCATTTCCAGCAGAGGAGGGGATGGAGGGCTGGTGAACGGGCCTGGGAATACTAAGACAGTAGCTGATGCCCAAAAGGAGGGGGGATGCCAGTAAGGAAATGCTGCTGTGTAATTCTGCTCATCATTTCTTTCAGCATCTTTGTGTCATTCATTTTGGAAGCTTTCTTTGTGGAGTACTCCCTAGAGAAGAGTGAAGTAGAAACAGCCATTGAGCAGAAAATCCAGGAGCTGGGAATGGGAGTTCAAGAGTAAGCCTCCAGAAAGGGTTATGGTGGATGTGGCCAGATTGGCACATCTGATGAGGGCTGTGGGACTGCAGGAAAATGCCACCCTCTGTCCCGAGGTGTGAGCTGAGACTCCTCTTCCTTGTCACAACATCCTTGCTAATCTATCGTGACCATGTAGGCTTGGTCTAGATGTTAGCAGAAGGCTACTCACGTTGGCCTTGTCTGCCTTGCTGAGCTCTTCTAGCCCAGGGTTGTTGCCCAGAGGACAGGAGAGATGCTGGAGACTAAGACAATGACTGGTGCTTGCCCTGCCCCAGAGAATCCATTGCTGCTGGGTACATGTGGGCCTCTGAGGTAAGATGTGTCCCCCTGGTGTAACTGCTTGTCCCTCTTGTGTAGGGATGAGTTCCAGGATGAACAGCTCCTTGATAACATGGAGAGTGCCGAGCATGACCTCGAGGGGGAAGGTGGAACAAAGCCACAGTCTAAAGGGCTGGTGTTTAAAATTGCCTCCAAACGTAAGTGCAGCCCTACAGCGTGCCCAGTCTCTGGTTTAAGAGGCTAACACTCTGAACTGTCCCTGATCGTAGCACTCTCTCTGGGGAAGCTCCCATGCGCTTCTGCTTTCCTTGGGTTATAAAAGCCACTAAACCCCAGCTGGAGATTTTTAGAGAACCGTGGACACTCAATGTTTGCTGTTTTTCTATTTTTGTGGCACCTCCTTTTCCTCTTTCCTGCCTAGACCCTCCTACACACACTTATCTTCAGTAGCCAGTCTATGAAGATGCTGCCTTGGTGGCTGAGGTCCTGTTGTTGCCAAGAAAACTCGTCTTCTGCTTTTCTCCTTCCTATATGCACTCTCTGTTCCTCCTGGCTTGGATCATGGGGTGACTATATGCTCCTTTCCTCTAGCTTAATGACTACTTTTTCTTCTGGATTTCTTGCTATACCTTAGCAGTTCCCCAGTCTTGTGCTTCTCAGCATGGCAGCTCTTTGGGATCACAAATCCCCTGAAGGACACACAGCAATAGAAGTGCTTAAAATCTTAAAATAAAGGTCGTCTTCTTTGCAAGCGCTCGCAGTGCTTAAAAGTATATGGGGTAAAATACCAGGGAACATAATTTGGGGCATTTGTTTTCTTGCCTGTTTAGTGTAAAACATGGGAAGCGGTCTTTGAGCAAGAGCTATCTTAAGGTAGCCGCTTTCTGATGAGGAACAGGAATGGATGCTTACAGCGCCTTTTTTTTATTATTTTTTTTTTTTTGGCACTTGCAGGGTACAGGACGGTTGATGCTCTGCTCCAGCGTATGTTTGAGGCAGAGATCCCCCTTGAGGATGAAGGCCCTTCATTTGAAGAGATCTTAAACTTGTCGCCCGCCCCAGCTGTACCCAGTGATCTGACTTCTGAGCGTGCAGCGTAATGGGGGCAGTCACCAAGGAGAAGCTAATTCTCCACTGCCTGGATCTCAAGTGCTCCCTCGCTGGCTGCCTTCCCGCGTCTGGGGCCGGGTTACTTAGTGGAAGGGGCAGCTGATGCCAGAAAGTAATGTAAAGGAGTTTTATCCCATGGAAAGTCCAGTATAAATGTTGAAACTGGAACTACTTTCATGGGAAGTAGATGGAGAGTGATGTATCTGACTGTGTCAGTCAAGTAACGGTGCCGTATTCAGTATGTTATGAAATACCTATTTCTTGTAACTGAAATCTTGTATTACAGCACTTTTATATGCCTGTATGGATCGATGTAAGCAGAATTAAACAGCTCTTTAGTACATTAAATTCGGCAGTCTGAAAAAAAAATACTAATTGTCCCAGGATTGATAATGGTGCTGTATCATATGCCTGATTCAGGCATAAAGTCCTGAACCTGGAACAGGGACGGGACTTCCATGTTTGTTTGTAGTCTGAGCAAAGCCGAGGGCAGCTCTTGCTCGCCAAGACCGAGGCACAGCGAATGCCGCTGTCTAGACCTACCCTAGGCGACCTTTAGCTTTGCTAAATTGGAATTTAGTATTTTATATATTGACTTATTCCCCCCCCGCCCCGTTTTCTTGCGTCCCGCTGCCTCTGTCCCGGGCGCGCCCCAGGATGGCGGGAGCAGCCTCCGCCCGGGGGGCGGGGCCGCGCCCACCCAATGGGATGGCAGAGGAGGCGTGGTCTCCCGGCGGAAGCGGGCGGGACTGGCGGAGCGGGGCGGCCAATGGAAGGCGGCGGATGGCAGCGGCGCGCCTGCGCGGCGGGTTTGAATCGGCGGCGGTTGGGGCGGCCGCAGGATGGAGGCGGCCGCGCGGTGAGCGGGGGCGCCCCATCTCAGGGCTGAGGGGCTCCGGGGGTCGCTGCCTGCAGGGAGGGCGCCGGGGACACGTGGACCCTTGCGCGGGGGCGCGTTCAGGCGGAGGGGCGGGTGCTGGGGGGAGCCGGGGGTGCCTAGGGGAGGGGGGAGTGCGGGCCTCGGCCTGTGCCCCAGGGCGCTTCCCCTCAGTGAGGGCGGTGGTGGTCTCCCCTCAGCCTGGCCTGACCTGCCCTGCCCTGTTGCCTTGCAGGAGCTACGAGGCTCAGATACGGAACTACCAGGGGACCGACCCGCTGGACCCATGGGACAGGTCAGCGCGCCCCAGGCCCGGCTGTTAGCAGAGCTGCTGGTGCACGACAGAATTGTAACTTGCTCGGGTGTGTTTCAGGTACATGCAGTGGGTAGAAGGATGTCTTCCCCTTCAAGAAAAGCAAAACTGCTTGCCCAATCTCCTGGAGCAGCTTGTGAAGGTGTTCCTAAGCGAGAAGAGGTACCACCAAGATCCAAGATTTATTAGCTACTGTATTAAGCTGGTAGGTATACGCTTTTTTAGGAATTAAGCTTTCTTGAAAAACTAAACTTGTTCCACCGTTCTGTAGTTCTGTGACTGCAAAGAGCTGTGGGAGCAATAGGAGTCCTCAGGGATGTGGTGTGGAATTCAGATGTATTGCTCTTTCCAAGCTCTGAGAACTTTTCAGCCTTGTTGAAGGATAGCATATTTTTTTTAAAACTATTAAGCTGTTGAGTTCATGAAAGGTGTCTTATCTATCAAGAGGTCTTATCTTTAGAAAATAATGCCTTCTTATAATGGTAACAAAGAAATAGTTATTGGAATTTTTGCTTGTAGTTTCCTTGGTTGTTTTTGAAAGTGCTTATGCATCTTCATCTTCTGCAGGCGGAGTTCATCACTTCTCCTTGTCAGTATTTTGATTACCTGTATGGACAGGGAATTGGTGCAAAGGCATCTAACTTCTATGTTGCTTGGGCTCAGCAGCTTGTAAATGAAGGCAACGTGCAGTATGCCGGAGCTGTCCTTCAAAAAGGACTTCACAACCAGGCACAGCCACGAGAGAACTTGCAACAGCTGTATTGGTAATTCTGACGTGTCTTTTACTTGTTGAGCTATTCGGATAACTTGTGGTTAATTTTTTTTTTCTTGTGTGCGTATGCCCTGTGCTGTAGCAGAGGTAGGCCGATGATGATTTTTGTGAAAGGTAGATATAAGCTTAACAATACTTCTTTGCTGTTCAATATTTGTTGGGTGTTTTGGAGAGTGTATTGAGAAAAAATAGCATGTCTTCAGTGAAGTAGGGCCCAGAAAGAAAATCCCTTAATTAATGGATTCACTTCCTGTTTAGTCTCTGATAAGTAAATCTGGAGTATAAAGATGCATAGCCTGTCCCGCTTCAGGCAGCGTGCCTTGGAAGTACTGTGTGTGAGCTTTATTACTTGGAAGCTCAAGCAAGTTGGCCATGCTAATGACGTTTTCAAGTTAGGGACATTTGCGTGCTTTCCAGAGTGCATTAATTGGCTGTAGCTCACCCTGTAGCTGCCTGTGCTTCTCTTGACACTGCCAGTTGAACGCATGCTTCAGCTGCTGCTTGACTTGGACCCCTTTTTATTTTGGTTGGTGGCCGTAGCTGAAAACGCAGTGAGATCAGGTATCAAACTCCTGATCTGAGCTTGATTTTTTTTCAGCCCTCTTTGGGGATATATTGACAATAATACATATATCCAGTTTCTTGTGCTTATCCTACAGTACTTAGCTGAGAGGGGGTGCCTGTCGGAGTTTAGCATTTAGCTTTGAAAGCGCTAGAGTTGGTGCTTATCATAATGGTATGTGTTCCCTCTGGTGATGATAAAACAAGAATCCGATTTCCATATACTGCTGCCTATTACAGGCTTTTTTTGTGTTTTTGAGAACGTGAAGTTAACAGGATATGTCCATATGCAATAATAAGCGTCCTGTAACTCACCTGAGTATTTTAGCATTATTTTTCAAGACATGATGACTGTACAGGGAAATTAAAGTTTTCTGGGAGGTGGGGAGAATGAGGGACAGGTGACTTAATGATAATAACTAAAGTTTCTTGCAATTTAGCTGGCTGCAGAATTATGATCCTCGGAATCCTCCTTTGCAAGGTGAGGCTAAAGATACCTGCTCGTGAGCTGTAGCTCAGTTTGGCAAATCTTTTACCTTGATCAGTGAGTTTTGTCACTGAAGAAAATAAATTTCCTGCAGAAACTAATTTTTTTTGTGTCCCATTTTCCTGGCCGTATTTAAGATTCATAAGGGGAGTGTATTCAAAATGAGGTATTAGTTTTCCAGTGCTTAAATTTTATAGAAACTCATAAATGAGAAAATTATTTCTACCCATTAATGCAAACCTGTATTATCTGTCCCAGGTACTGCTGTTATAAAACCACTTCAAACTTCACATGCTGCAAATCAAATGGCTCCTCGAAAAGATGTTTCAAGTCTTAATGACTCAGTGTCTGCTTGCAAAAATCAGGTAAATGACTATTAATAAGCACCTTAGATGTTGTGGGGAAGAATGTGGAGCTCTCGCATAAAATTTGGATTGATGAGCTTAACTCAATAAGAAAGTTAAGATATACGAACTATATCTGGTGTTTTTTGTGCTGTAAGCTTCATGTCTTCATGGAAATATCTCAATTAGGAAACGTTGGGACCCAGTTTTTTGTCACTTGACACGTTTCCAGAATCACAGATTAAGAGTGATCCATCCAGCTGGTTAGCATTCTTTGGAGGAATAATCTCAATAGATTCTCTGCCAGTCATGCTTCTTGGAAATTGTCTACACTGAATTCTCATGAAATTCAAGTTACTTCTTTAAATACTCTCTTTAAGAACAAACAAAAAATAATGTTAGAGGAAGAGAGGTTTCCGGGCTGGTCCTCAGTGGGATGATGGCTTCTTGTAGAAGTCAGTCTGTTGAGCTAGGAAATGACTAGGAGGTGACTTTGCCACAGTTCACGAGTCCCTCTGTAGCTTGCGAGGTCAGTCTTTAACTAAAGTTCCAGCTGAGGTTCTGTTTGTACCTTGTGGAGATCTTGAATTGACTTTACAGTCCAGATCCTGTCACCCTGTAGTCACCTTCCTTCAACCCCTTCCCCACAATAAAACAACAAAAACAAAACAAAAAATCCAAAACCAAAAAAGAGCACGCACCCCCCCCCACTACTTGTAACTCATTTTAGCTGACTACCAGAATGCAGCGCTCTTTCTTCTGAGGTCCGGCAAAGCTAATTGCAGTTCTTCACGGCCTTTCTGGCACAGTCAGATGAAACGTGAACGGGGAGCGAAATTAAAGACTGTGGGTAGGAAGCTGATGTAACCTTTCTCACCTTGGTTCTGTTTTCTAAAGTGCTTGTGACTTTGAGTTTGGCATTGCCTGCAAATACCAAAAAACGTCTTGGATGATGGAGTACAGCTTAAAACTTATTACGTCTGCTGCCTGTTCCTTAGCCCTGAGGTTGGTTAGTTTGTCAAAGAAATCGGATGAGGCTACCCAGTTTGTTCTTAACAAACCCTAGTGTTCTATAGCTTACATTCCTGTTTTTTGAAATAGTAACTGCCTGTTCAGCTATTTCCAGTGTCCTTCTGGACTGCAGTTTCCAGAGCTACATCTCTCTTGGTTCTCTGGGATCGCGTTTGTCTTTCAAAAGCTCTCAGAGATTACAGCAAGCTGTTCTATGGCTAATTCTTCAGGATAAACTTCTTCAGGCCCTGATGACTTGTAGAGTTCTCTTTCTAATCTATTCTTGCCATGCTCATGGTCTGAATTGTCATCTCTTCAATCAGAATTAAATATCAGGACCTTCTTGGTTGCCGGTCTTGTCAAAATGGATGATTAACTATAATATTGGAATTCTTTCTTTTATGTTTTTGTTTCCCCTGCCCTGCTTTAGGGTCCTGATTCTGCTGGTGCTCAGTCCTGGTCTTCTGGTGGAAGAGAAGAAGTGTAAGTGTTTGGATTTTTTTAAAGTCATGCTGTGGGAAAATTGACATGCTCCCAGAATAAATCCAATAAACTTGGATAGAGCTTTTTCTTATTTTTCCTCGCAGAAAGTATGTTACGTACATCTCCAAATCTGAAGTTCTTCCTAAGTCGTCATCTACTGTCGTCGAATGTGAGCAGGTTTCAATGTATGACAAAAACCTGCTCATATGTGAAGGCTCTGAACTTTCATTTGAGGAGCTAAGAGCCAAGAGATACTTCAAGAAATATGAGCGCCTCAGAAGACAGCAAGAATGGGGTATTCTTCTCTTTCCGTCTAGCTGTTTCATAAGCATGCTCATATTCTTGGAAAACTAGTACTTTGCTGCATTCGTTTCTTTTCAGCTTCTCTATTGAAGCCTGAAAACTTTCCCAAAGCCCAAGCTAGCATCCCTGTACAGAAATAGGGTGGGGTGAGCTTGGAAGCATTGGGTAACATGCCAAACAACTGACATGGGTGTTTACTGCTCATCCCTTGAGTTTGTCTGTTGAGACCTGGGTTGTCACAAAGAATGGCCCTCCTTCTGTGGAAACAGGAGGGATGTGTGAGCAGCTTCGTGTTCATAGAATCATAGAATGTGTTGGGTTGGAAGGGACCTCTAAAGGTCATCTAGTCCAACGCCCCCTGCAGTAAGCAGTATTAGTTACCCTGATGGGAGCTCTAGCTGTGGCTCTCTGACGCTTGTAATTCAAGATCAAGAGTGTCTTGGTTCAGAAGGAGCCCAGAGTGTGCTTTAAACTGTCTTATGGTTACATATGACGCCACAATTTGCCCAAGTCAATTAAGGGCACGCTGCAGCAAAGAGAGCAGCACTCTGTCTTCACTTGGCTGCCTTGGCAAACGTAGCTGTGGGGTGCCGCTTGTATAGTCAGCGATGGCATGCTCGTAGCTGGGATGGTCTCAAGGCAGAGTTTGTAATTTGAGGTAATACTTTTGTCTGGTGAATGACGACGTTTTGGAGAAAAAGCAGTGGGCTTTCAAATAGACGAATTAGGTCTTACAGAAGCAAAACCAAAACTGACTGCAAATAAAAGAGCAGCTGCTCAGAAGGGAGTTAGTTGTGTATCTGACCATTTATGGTGGGGGGAAACATTGCCGGCGGATGTTGCTGGATGAAAGAATTAATTATCTCATTTGGTAATGGAAGAAATGGATAAGTTGTTGTCAGTGGAACAAGGAGAGATTCAGTGGGAGGGAAGATGGTAATGCATTTTTAAAACAAGTGTTTGAGTCTGGATTTTTTTTTTTTTTTTTAATCTAGTAGTTATGTGTGATGATTCCCAGCAGAGGCAGCTCTTCCTTTGGGGACAGCAGGCTCCATCCCCACCCAGATTTTACCAAAGGGTCATATTGGTAGAATCTTTCAGATATGGTTTCCTTTTGTGCTGAGGATGGGTGCCACTAGCGTGCTTGCAGCAGCACGGAGCCTGGCACCACAAGCACGCGCCAGGTGAGAGGCAGGCTAGCCTGTGAACTCTGCTAAATAGCATTAGGGATGCCACTGGTTACCCAGCCAGCGCTGAGATAGTGCTGTGTAGCCTTCCCTTGAGGGGTCAGGAGTGAGAGGTTAGACGCTGAGTCCTGTGGGAAATACCTGCTTCGTTCAAACTTATGCCTCTAGATCTGAGTGTTGTCCTGCAGTTGCACAGACTATATATATATCTGAATTCTAAACTCAAGCAGCTTGTAATGTCTGTGTTGAGCAACTCATTTGGATACTGATTAACTGTTTCACTTCCTATCGTTGTTTTATCCTTAGAAGAAGAAGAGAGAGACTCCATAAGGAAAAAAGAGTCAGCTGTCCTTGAACTGCAAGCCCTGCAGCAGAAGCTGGAACAGCTCACCCAGCTCACCAAAAGCTTGGAGGAAACTAGACTGGAACCAGCATCTACAACGTCAGGTGAACCAAATAAAACAGTGGTAAGTATGTACTATGATCAATAGAAGCAGTCTTCATGAACGTATCTCATAAAATTTAACCATGCTTTAGACGGTAATCAGAATAGTTTGCTAACCAAATCTGGAAGTCAAGGCTGCAATACTTGATTAGTACAGATACCTGGTATAATTTTAAATGCCTGGTGAAATATATTTTAATTGTTAAACTCAAAAGTTCGTCTTTGCATCGCTGCGATTTAGTTGTAGTTGCATATGAAAGTTCTGTGATGCATGAAAAACTGTTCTAGTTATGCAGAAATAAAAGGGAAAATGGCAATGACTATACTTGAGGTGTATTTTTGAGCATAAAAGAACATTTCTTTTCTCTAAAGGTGCATCCGCGTGTGACACCCAGTGCAGCTCTACAGCAGAACTGGATGACATCTTGTCAAAGTTCAGATCTGCAAAATGCCCAAGGTCTGGTGCCAGGCCAGCCTCGATCAAGTACTCTATCATCCACTGCTCCTACACTGCAGTCAGTGAAACCTGTTGGCTGCCGGATGACATCAACCTCCCTGTGGGAAGCGACATATAAGAAGGATGCAGTCAAAGCTCAGCTAGAGCTCGGAGAACTCCAGACCAGTTTGTTACGCCCTCCGTTCAATAATGTTTCATCTCAGGAACGGGCACATCCTGACTCATCTCTTCATTGGAGCACTGGAGAGCAGTATGTATAAACAAGCTAATCCTTGCTCTGCAAATTGTCCAGTCTTCGGTATCTACACTTCAGCTGAGAATTAACTAAAAAAATTTCTTTATTTCTCTTCTGAAGTAGCCTGTAGAAACCAATATTTAGACACGGATCAAACTTATAGAACTTACAGTCCTCATCTCACGTTTTAATTCCTTTAATGTTGTGTTTTAATTTTAATGACCAAGAGGAAATTTAGTGTGTAACTGAAGTAATTATTCAGCATTGCCGTCACTGGCGTGCCTGAAATAAACAGCAGGTTATGCTTAGTTCGTGCAGGTCCCATGTGTTACATCTTGGCCGCAAAGGCCTCCAGAGAAGAAAAAAAGTGCTTGTATTTATCTTCTGCACTCTTGCTTGTGTGACTCAACTTATGCAGGAAACGAGATTGGGGACAGAGGGAGAAACCTAGGTTGGCAAAGCAAGCGTGGCTGCGTAGGCTCGGCCAACAAGAGGAAATGGAACCAATTGTCATTCACTTATATTATGGAGGTACTTGGAGGCAAACTGTATCCAAGAATGTAATGCCAGCATTTTAACCTTTTTAAAGGACTCTGCCTTTCAGGTTTTATACCTATTGGCAACTGTATGAGAAACTTCCTGGGGGGCAATCTCAATATTCTAAAGAGTCTTTGACTCCATTGTGTGACTGGAGTCATTCCTGGGGGGAAAAAAGTAGGATCACTAATTGCTGTCTGTCTGGGATGTTTCTTTTGCTCTAGGCTGGGGAAGGCCTCCATACTGCGTAAGGTGCAGTACTCTCGAGTCCTGAACTGAAGCTGGAATTCAAATAATAGCTTTTATTTCAAACTAATGTTATTAATCTTTCCTTTGAAGGCACCCTAACAAGGAATCCACTGGAGAAAATACTTCTGTGGACACGAAAGAAGGTACTAAGTCCAGTTTTGATAAAGACTGGTGCTTTTGGTAGACTGTTACTGGCTGGGGATCAATAGCCTGTGGCTTCTAGTTCCAACTGTAGCTAAGCTTTTTGACTTTCCTAACTCCATCCCATTGCTTGGGCAATGTCTGTATATCCCTTCCATGGAGCCAGTCCCCGTTTCCACCTTCTGTGCAACTCCTTTTTGTTTGAGCTCAGCTGGGGGTTTGCTATTTGTCCTTGTTGGCTTCCTGCCTGCTTGACTTTCTGGGTCAGAGTGGATCGTTTGGAGTTCTCAGAGGCCACCCAGCTGTCCGAGCTCCCTCTTGCTCTTCAGGGCAGTCTGCATTGGGAACCTGCCAAGCAGATCTCTGAACAAGCCAAAATCTGCTCTCCCAAAATTCTGGGTTGTCATTCTGCTACTTATCTTGTTTACTTCTCGTATTAACATTTTGCTAGCTCCTGAAATGTTAATAAACAATCCCAGGCTACTTCATCAATGATCTTGCTGTTCTCATTTCTAGCATCGAGGGTTGGAAATTCCTCCTTTGCTTCTGTCAACGCTTCTCAAGCTACCCCAAACACCTCACTGGGAGGAGCAATGCAGGCAACACCATTCAAAGTGCAACCTTCACCTACAGTTCATACGAAGGAAGCATTGGGTAAGCATCCGGAATAACATATGAGTTCCGCTGGAATTAATGGGATCTTGCCTGGTGATTTTAGTGGCGCTGAATCTATAAGGAGGCTACCTAGTGATGGGCGTGTCCACCGCTCAATCAAAGAGGAAGATTTATATTGGTACTCTTCTTTTGTGATTGTCTGGATTTTGACCAGAAATGGATGCTTTAATAACGTCCCATCAGCCACATCCTGTAAACTCCTGGATAAGTCACTGGTGGTACACCTGCCAGGCTTCTTTGGGCAGCGTGTTCTCTGAGCTGCTCTGGTCTGTACTGTCAGGGACTCCTGTTTCTGAGATGATGACCTACAATGGACTGATGTGGAAGAATGTTAACTGCTACCATGTAGCAAACTGCTGCAGCTGAATATATATCTGTAAAAATAATAAGTAAAAAAAAAAGCTCATTATATTCATTAGTCTTCCAAATATTTAGGATCTAATATCTAAGAAGATAAAGGAGAATTTGCTCCTTCGGGAGGACTTGAAATCTCCTCTTGGAGAAGAAAGTTTAAAAAAAAAAAGTCATGGTGCCAATGTATTGGACAACTTGGATCTTCCTGTTTCTTCAGTTGTCTGGAGTGTTTTAAACGCAATCCGAAGGAATAATTGGTTATATTGGCACTTGACAAGTGATAATAATTAATTAGCATTTGACTTGACTACTACAGAATGGAAAAACCTCTGAAAATTTCTTTTATTATACTGGGGGTTATATTCTTGTGGTTTTTTATTTCTTTTTTAGGGTTACTCATGGGTATGTTTCAAACGCCCATCTTGCCTGAACTGCCTTCTCTTAAAGAAAGCAAGGATCAATTTGAAGTCTTTTGCAGAAAAAGTGGTAAGTACTACTTATTTTTTCAGTCCATGATGTTTCACTCCTTTATTTTCTGTTTACCGCTCCCACCAGTCCTCGTAATTTTGAGATAAGTAGTTCTTTGATTAGGTGTGGAGTGAAGAAGCCACTTATTGCCTGATATCGAATTTAATTTATTGACAGATTCTAAATTTTGATGCACAGTCTGAGAACAGCAGAAGCACTTCACCGTTAGCAAGCCTATTAATGTGTGTATTAAACACATTACTTCTCTGGTGTTTAAACCGAAACTTTGAAAAGGAGTCAGCCGGTACTTCATATGAGTAAAGCTTTTTTCTAAAACATTTTGCAGGCTGGGTGTTAATATCTGAATCGCCATCTTATCGTAACAGTTAAAATTGTCTGAAAACCAGGCAGTAGCAGTGGCTTACAAGAGTGAGCACAGAGATATTTCGCAACTAGTCAGATGCAGCCAAGAAGGCTTCTGTACTTCTGGCCAGTCTTGGTTTTGGAACGGAAAAATCTTCCGCGTTCCCAAGAGCTTTTAGGAGAGATGAGTCGTGTGGCAATTCTGAGGATGCTTCTGGTCTAGCTGGATGTAGCCATGACCATCAGTTGCCTGGTTAGGGGTGAAAATGTGACAATTTATATAACCTTTGTTGGGTGAAGATAATATTGGTTATCGTTTGTTTTTAAGAGCCTGATGGAAGCCTGAAAGCTAATGTTGCTGCCCCTGTCATGCCTGCATTTGCTATCTTTGAAGATGAGAATGAAAAAGAGAACAGTGGGTAAGGAGAAAAAAAAAAAACGAAACAGCTGAGTTCAGTTTATTAAGAATTACATATAGGATTGATTCTGTTCCATGTAATTTTGTTGTGACTGTATTTGCCGTATTGGGGTAGGCTTGAATACGATCACTAGCAGCTGCGTGGAAGTGGCATGAGAAAGCTGTAGTTGCTTCTCTGTGGAATTGCGCAACTTTCCTGTTTGGACAGTGTGCTTGAGATGCTTAATTGTCTCCATAACTGGATAGCTTGTTTCTTTAAGCTACTGCAACTTCTCTAAGTATCCGCCAATGGGATTCTTTTTAAAAAAAATAAATAAATGTAACAACAAGTCTTTGTTATGATCAGTCTGCCTGGGAAAGTTTCTGGGGGAAAGCTATTCTAAACTACCTGTTTTGTCAGGATCCCGCAGCATAAAAACAAGCCAGAAGAGCCCAGAACTGTTGGAGAACGTCCCTTGACTGACTGTACAGTGGGTACAGAAGTGAGTGTTTGATCTTATTGCAAGAATTAGCCTTGAAAATGGATTATGTAGTTATAGGGGAGGTCAGAGGCAGTTGTATTTACATTTGTTCTATCCCAATCCTGCAACATTCTTATGAATGATACCTAGCTGAAGTCTAGATGCTCTTTCCCATTTCCTGACAATGGGACGAACTTTTTCCGTTGTTAATTTTTGCAAAACTTCTAGGAGCTTAATAGTGGAGACCTCTATCCCTAGAACAAAGCTGACTGCAGTTGATGTGCAGGTTTGGCGTCTGTTTGGGGGAGGAAGGACAGGGGGCAAGAGGCACTTAATGTTCTAATAACCACCTAGTAGTTTTCATAGCCAAGGAGATGCATAAAACTTAAGGCTGCTTGGATATAAGTGATCACTAAGTAATAGGCTTTTTAGGACTCCTACAGGTTTTTTTTTTTTTGGTCTAGAATTTTGCTGTGATACTGATTATTGCCAACATTCAGGTCTGATACAAAACTATGTAAACCTGTGATTTGGGTTATATTGCCATTCCATTATTTTTCTAATACTGTAAGTTGACACGGGCAAACTCAATATTATTGATACTGACTGCGGAGGCTGCTGGTAGGTTACGGTGGGGCTCTGGCAGGGCAGTTTTGATGGCTTAGTTTTAAATCTATATTTTTTTCCTGTCTAGGAAGAAACAGGGACACCGGAGTTCTTGAGGGATGATTATACAGTGTGGAATGTACCAAGTAATAACAAAACGTTAGCTCCCAGTCCAAACAACACAAGAGACTTTGCACGAGCTGCCCAGCTTGTATCAACACCGTTTAATTACCTGTCGGCACATTCCCGACAAGCTTTGGAGGACAAAGGTAAAATAATGAATACTTCAGGTTGAGAGCATCTAATTCAATACTGCGTAACTCCATTTCTGTGCCCCGATTACCTCACAGCCCTTGCTGAATACCACTTCCACTGCTGCCACCTCTGAGTATGCGTTCCTTGCAGAACAGCAGCTGGGAGCATGGGCTGGCCCAGCACATAAAATGGCCAAGAATTTTTAATTGGGAGAATAGGAGAAGGTGGCGAGGAACAAGAGAGGCTTTGTGCTGTAGAAGTACTCTTCTGAACCGTTCCAAGGGGTTGTAAATAGTCAAAAAATTGACTGAAGTCCCAGCACCACCTTCTTCTGGGGGCACCTTTATGTTTGTCTGCCCCTCTTTAATCTTGGAATACACTCCCTAAAGAAATCAAGCTGTTGTCTTTCCTTATATATTTCAAAATAGGCTTGTTCAGTTCTAGTTCTTGTGATACCTTAGCAACTTTCTGAGTTGCAGTGTGACTTAACCTTCTTGTCTTGGTAAGAGTACTCTAAATGGCCTTGCCTTTGTGGAAAATAAACATTTGCTATTGTTGCTACTCCTTTTGTTCAGCCTGTGGGGATGGCTTGCCACAAATGGATTTGGAGTTTTCTGGAGAACTGCACAAGCAGACAAAAACTAAGAAGCTAAGGTATGTCGTGACTTGCTGAGATTTTCAAGGCTTGAGAGCGCTGGGCAAATCTATACCAGAGCAGGCAGGTCTGCTACGCTGCTCTCGAATCAAGTTTTCCAAGTAGTCTAGAGCTGATGTATTTGTGTCAGACTGACTCTGCTTAGCACGCATCTCAGCGTTTTGCGGAGTTACGCGAACCTGGGTATGGTAGTAATGCCCCTGAAAATGCTCCGAAGATTTAAGTTTTCCGACACTTCTAAATTAAAAGTTAACTGTCCGGAAAGTTTTAATGGCTGTTTATGCAAAACTACTGCTTTCTTATCAATACTGGCTGAACTTATTGGCCAATGGACTTGAAAGTTGTTAGACTATGGATAACACAATATGACCAGATCTTATTTTCAAGAAATATCCATTTTATTAATGTTGGTTATGGCCAAAGTTGCAAGTGCGGACATTTGACATATTTTTGCTTACCGAAGATGCAAAAATACCATGGCAGTACTGTCAATTAACAATATTTTGTTTTAAATATGTAGCCCTGCTCTTGAACACGTTGCAGAACATGGAGAGCTTCAAGAAAATGTCTTGAAACAAGGAAACGTTACAGCTGCTTCTCAAAGATTACATGAGCAGACTGCCATGAGCAGAACTGAATATTCCTTGTCTGTTGGGGTGGACAGAATTTCCCACGAAAAGCTGTCTGGAGTCGGGCAGGACAGGACAGCCCCGAGCGTTAGAGCGGCAGGTACGGAGCATTGCCTACAGTTTTCTTCCGTCGAGTCCAAGACCAGAGCGGTGTCACGTTCTTGCAGCAGTGCTTTGTTCCAACATGAGGGTAGTCACTGCAGTGAGCAAACTGTCTCACAGCTCCTGCAAGGAGGTCGCTGCGTATGTAGAACTGATGTAAGGAAGGACAAGTGTGGGTCACACCTGTATTACATGATGCCAAAGATATTGTGAAGTAAAGGAGTACTCAGGAGTACCTAAGGGTTCTTTGCCAGTTGAGGCTCAAATACTATACTTCAGAACCTCTGTTTTCAACTTGCAATAAAAAATATTTCCGGGCAACTTTAACAGAAGGCATAGGTATAAAATCTGGATTGTCAAAATTAAGGAATGCTTAATTTATCCCTCTTTGATTTTTGTGTTGTGTCTTTTTGTTTTGTTCTAATCAGTGATACCCATTCAAGTATAGCTTGTGTTACCCCTTTGAAATGACAGTTTTCTTATACCTTAATAATTTTTCTTCTTTCCATGAAGTCCTTGTTGAAAACCCTTGGGATAAGGAATTGATTTGCAAGTTCCTATCGGAGCTTCCTAAACCACTCCACACCTATGCCAACTACTTTGAATGGAAATCTACTCTTCCGTCCATCATACTGAAGGCTGAACTGCCACTGGGTAAGAGCTACTTCAAACATTTCACTTTAAAGCACTTCTGAAGTTTGTCTGGGAACCTCTGAAGTATTTTTTTTTTTTAATTCAGTTTACTTGCACGTATACCCAGATAGCTTCCAGATTATCTAAAACTCGGATTTGAAATTATACCTGTTTTTCTGTTTGTCTTTTGTAGCATAAGCGTTTTTGATTAGGCATTCTGAGTAGGGGAATTTTCCTAGTTTTCCTTTCCTAGTAATCTGTGACACAACTCTCCAACTTTGTATAGAGCAGCAGTCCCGTGTCAACAAAATCTGTGTGACAGTAATTGCAACATGCTTGTATGACTTAAACACTAGTGTTTACTTTTTAAGGAATGCACTTTGGAATTTGATTACTTCCAGGGAGTCGGGCTAAAATAGAAGCACTGATTTTTATTTTTTGGTTGGTTTTTTTTTTTTTATGTATGCGCGGCACTACACAGCGCTCTTGTTCTCAAGACCGAGTATGGTCTCTCTTCTATGGAAAGGCTGGCTAGCAAGAAGAGACTTGTAGAGAAAGACTAGCGCTCGAGTTAAAGCAATAACTTAGATAGGCTGGTGCTTTTTCTTTTTTCTATTTTATTTTTCTGAGCAGTGATGTCTCTTCTGAAGTTTGCAAGCAGGACTTAATGTTGTTAATCTCTTAAAGGTTCTGGCTCATTCCACGTGGACTGCTTGGTTGGAGAGGGAGCTTTTGCTCAAGTGTATCAGGCTTCCATTCTGGATGCAAGTAACCCTAGAAACAATCAGAAAGTAATATTCAAGGTAAATAGTGTTGATTCAGAATAGCTCTGCTGGAAAATTCATGAGTCTTAACGGTAATGACACCTACCCTAGGTGGATTCTGATGAGTTTTCTTATTTATAAATAAGAAGTAAAGCGCATTGGTCTGTCCGCAAAGCCTTGTTCAGATTGAGTGCTGTGGTGTCTGATTCATTCTACACGGGGAAGTTATTTATCCTTTTGAGTCAACTTGCCTTTTCATCTCCTCATTATAAAGCAGTCACAAGTATCCTAAGGAGTAAGACTTACGGCCAGGCTATCTTTCTCAGCTGAACAAAGGCAGCTACTCATGCAAGTGCGCTTAGTACACAGTAAATGAAAGTGTGCGTGGATTGATGATGAAATTCCTCTTGCTACTAGATACGTGCTCGCTAGTTTGCGACAAGCATTTTTGCGCTTTGTGCAGCCAGCCTGTTTGGTGGCAGCTGGCTGTTACGGCGACTTTGCTGGGTGATACCTCTCTGGTATAGTTTTATTAATAAACACACTTGTCTTGACGGCGATTGTAGATTGAGCAGCTCCCTCGCTGCTCTGCTGCGTCTTGTTCCACGCTGCTCCAGTACAGGAATGAGCAACAGATGACAGCATGTGTTTACAGCAGAACCGCTGCCAAGAGGAAAGTCTGTGCAACCGCGGGGTCAGCTTAGTCCAAGAGGGTTATACTAGGTCACGCAACCCTGCCTCCACTGCTGGCTGGGAGGGCATGCGTGCAGCTACTACAGCCTGGCTGAAACATGGTTACGTGATTGAGTCGACACCCACACCCCCACCCTTAGCCTCTCCAGATCAAATCTATCTTTGGAACCTTTTTGTGCATCTCCGTTCCAACGTTTAATCTTTCGGGGGGCGGGGGGGGAAGTTTTCGTGTTAACACCTTACCTGAGAGCTTCCTAGCATGTAAAGATAGCTTTAGGTTTTTTTGAGCATCAGCTATTCAACATAGTGGGGGAAATAGTAGGGGAAGGAATTGGAAAGGTTTTCCTGTTTTGACTAAAAAAGCTTTTTCTCTTACACAAAATGTCTGTTGCCAGCAGAAACATCAGTGTTGCAGAAAGACTGACGTTTTAAAGAACACAAAAGACTGTGTAAGCCAGCGTGGAATTGTGGTGTGTAATTGAAGTCTTGAATCAAGAAGATTAATCATTGACTATTGACCTGAGGTTAATTACTGTAGATATAAGTGCTTTATTTGGTCAAGAGGAAAAATGCCTAGTCGGCCATTAAAAAAACCACAAACAAACAAAAAACCCCAATCTGAGAAGAACTTCTGCTTTAATGCTAATAGATTTTCCTAGTAAATCAATTTTTTGGTTACAGGTCCAGAAGCCTGCCAACCCTTGGGAGTTCTATATAGCAACACAACTGGTAGAAAGGCTCGATCCAAGTATACACCATCTCTACATCCACTTTTATTCTGCTCATTTCTTTCAAAATGGAAGCATTTTGGTTGGTGAGCTCTACAACTATGGAACATTGCTGGTAAGTGTGATCAGCTTGTGCTCTGGAACTTGTATATTCTTTTTGGCGTCCTATTAATTACAGTATTCGGATGTCTCCTCTACTCTCCACTTTATAGACCTTCATTCTGAGCCTATTCTGTGTTTGTCAACATGGACGCGTAATCCATACAGAGTTGTTTCTGTGTAGCTGATGGTTCTTCCCTATCTTTTTTGTTTACAGAATGCCATAAATATTTACAAAAAGCTTCCTGAGAAGGTGATGCCTCAAGCACTCGTAATCTACTTTGCTGTAAAAATTCTTTATATGGTGGAAGAGCTCCACAGCTGCCAAATCATTCATGGTGACATTAAGCCTGACAATTTCATACTTGGAGAAAGGCAAGTATTTCCCTTTGCTACCTGAGATGCCAACATACTATGATATCATGGCCTTGATACTTACATGATCACTTCATGTCATCGTGACTGAAGGTTTCTGGACAACGATATATGTGACATAGATGGTCTCTCTCATGGCTTGACGCTCATTGACTTGGGACAGAGTATAGACATGAAACTATTTCCTGAAGGAACCGCGTTCACTGCGAAGTGTGAAACATCTGGATTTCAGTGTATCGAAATGCTGACGCAGAAACCGTGGAACTACCAGGTATGAGGTTGCATAGACAGCCTGAACGTTTGGAGCTTACTGTATGCATCTGTTGTGAATAAATGGAGTATAGAAACGTTAGGGTTTTGCACCAGAGTTGTAGCTTCAGCTTGTTACTTTAAAAACACGATCCTGAACCCTCTTCTTACAGAGCTTGCCCTGTTGGCTCCACAGAGTGTTTTTCAGCTGATTTTTAGTGGTCTCAATACATTTTTAATATAAGACTTGTTTATACTTTGTTTAGACTGACTACTTTGGCATTGCAGCAACGATCTACTGCATGCTCTTTGGTACCTACATGCAAGTGAAGAACGAAAACGGTACCTGGAAGCCTGAGGGAAGCTTCAGAAGGTTGGTGTTGAATCTTTTCAAAACGCTCCCTTGTCTAGAAAGATGTGGCGTTAGTACCAGGTTTCTCTGAGGTTAGTTTCTGGCGCAGCGTTTGGCGTTACTTGCAATTACTTCCTCATGCCCTGTGAACTGTGGGTTCGGTGCATGGGAACTGCTTCATAAAATTCACTGACTTAAGGACAGGAAGTGTTTCAGCAGCGGACGTGGCAAATTGCACAGCGTCCTCAGCTCCTTGCTGCCTGGAAGGAGGAAAAACAACTAATGAGGAAAAATCCCACTGGTTCATTAAGCAGCATGCCACAACAGGAGCTGCGTTATGTTACAGCCATGTCTGCAGTTGCTCCAGCCTGTAACGGGGGAGAGAGCAGGGCAAATACAGGAAATAGTATTTTTTTGATGCGTTTTTGTTCCTTTGCAGGTTTGCCAACGCTGACTTGTGGAAAGAGTTCTTTGAGAGCATGTTAAACATCCCCAATTGCCACAGCCTGCCTTCTCTAGGAGTTTTGCGCAAAAAGCTGACAGACTTATTTTGCAAGTCATACGCAAAGGAAATAAAGTTAATTCGGAACAGATTTGTTGTGTTGCTCATAGAACGCAAACGGTCACGAAAATAAGCATTTAGTTTGCACAGTTACTGAGGACTGGCATTTTATTGACGTGAAATCTTTTTGTAATAACTTGCTATAAAAATAAACGTTCTTGGGGTTGATAACTTGCCTCTTCCTGTGCTTTTGTGGAAAAAAAATGACATTAAAATTACTCGTTAATTTAACTTGTCCAGTTTGGGAGGCGTGGGCATGCTGGAGACTGTAGACAGTTCTCATAATGTGTATTTCGGGGCGGGGGGTGCGGGGAAAGCTGGTGAAAAGTATTGTACAGGTGAGCTAATTGCTTTCAACCTCCCCCGGGATTTTTGAAAAAGACCATGGAATCATTCCCGTTGAAGGGACCTTGGGAAGTCAGCTGCTCTGACCTGAAAGCAAGGTCGAGGCCGAGTTCAGACCCAACTACGCTGGCGACCCTTAGCTCTCCTGCAGAGGCCGGGAAGCGTATGGGTGATAAATGCAGTTCGGCCAGGTGAAGGGCAGGCTGGTCTTTGAAATGCAAAGCGTATGGCGAGGTCTTGAGGATGATGAAGAGGATGGTGAGGCCTTTGGGGAGGAGCAGGTTGTTGGAAACGGGAATGTAATTCCAGACTGAGACCCTGCCGTCGTGGAAGTCTTCAGCATCTCTTCTAAGAGAAGTGAAGACAATGATTGGAAGTGAAACGGCATGTATGTAACACGGGCTACATGAGAGCGTGAACTGGTGTGGCTTTCCACACCCGATCAGGGGAAAACACATGGTTGGTAGATGGAACGTGGACAGGTTTTCTGTAGGTCTCTCTTCTTCCAGAAGAGCAGTTGCAGGTAACGAATGAATAGGAGGAACAGCTGTTTTGAGTCAGTGATGAGACCAATGGGCAGATGAGCCCTGAGTGCTGGTATTGCAATTCTTGGACGTTTGGGGCTCCTACGTTCACAACCCTCCTGCTCTACCCTTTCTCTCGGGAGCTTCTAGGTTGGAAGAAACCGAGGTTTGCGGATCAAATTTAGATTAGGTAGGACTGATATCACACTTGCCACTTTTGTTAAATTCATTTCTGACTGGCCATAACACAATTATTAGAGACCAGGAAAACCAAGAAGCAAATGCCTCTCCTTACTGGAATTGAAAGGGTTATTTTCGGTTCGTTACGAGGTTTTGTTTTCCTTTATTGTGGCAGAATACTGTGAAAATACTCTGGGGGAAATGCCAGGAAAACTTTCCCTTAAAAGTGCTCCCTATTCCTTTTTATCTATTTTTATGTTTCTTAACTACAGTTGCTGTACACCTACGCACTGAATCGTTGCTGCCTACGCGAGTCGCTCACTTGAGTTCGCACGAGGTTGGCTTGACTTCAAAGATTTGACAAAACAGCTATAATGTCAAATTAACTTGAATTACCAGGATTACGCAAACTCCACAGAAATCTAGAAGGCACACCGGCTCCCCAGTGGCATCCGCGCTGGGCTGTCTTCCTTGGCCTGGGAGCAAAGGGTGAGAATGGACGTTGCTTCTTTGGAGCAGCATCCCTGCATTGACTCACATCAAACAAACGTCTCGGGTGGAGGTTTTCTCTGCTTGCCTTGCTTCAAAGCTTCTGTATTCCTTCTTGCAGCCTAACATCGAAAAGGACGCTGGGAATAGCTAGACGTGGCCGATATAGGTGCTGGGAAAGACAGACGGCACCTCTCGAGCTCCCCTTACCATGGAGCAACTCTTCTTTTCGTTTCTCCGCATCTTTCAGCATTGCTAAGCTGAGACTCGCTGCTAAAACTAGTCTGCACGACCCTCCTCTGGAACCACAACTGCCATCACTTTGGAGAGCTTCCGAGCTGAACCTGCCCTGTCTTGCTTCTCCTCTTCTGGGATTCCCACGTGGTGGCAAAACCTCCCTGGCTGCCTGATCTTGGAGCGAACTGCACTGGCCCCGGGCAAGTTGCACCACGGCTTGTTGCTGCCTTTGCTCGAGCCTCCCTGGCTGCCGTTGGATCTTGGGGAATAAACCTGTACAGGGCTTTGCTCTTCGCAGGCTGGCGGTGCTCTGCGTTGATGCCTTAACAAATGGTGAACGGCTGGCGGTGCAGCGCCTGGCCGAGAAGCCAGGATTGCAGGATGATCCCAGTACCAAGATGCTTCTCTCGCTGAGGACCTTCTTCCCACCTGTGGATAAAATGGGGAGCCATAACCAGGAGTTAGGGGACCCGGAGCGATAGGTGAGGAAGATAACGTATGGGGGAGAGTAGAGCCAGCAGCGCCGCGCGGGGAAATCAGCGCCCAACGTGGGCGCAGCATGCAAAAGACGTGGCATTTGGACTTTGTCAGCCTGACTGCTGGCCTGCAAATCTTCCTTGCTCAAACTACACGAGTGACGTGTGGGCTTAATCCATGCAGAAGCTGGAGAGTGCTCTCGCAGTGGGACCCGCGTGGGGCACGCTTTGGGGGGGCCCCGGTGGAGTTCACTGAACCACTGCAACCCCCAGGATGCAGAATAACTGCACGCACTGCATCCCAGTGTTCTAGTTTATAACCTTGTGAAGAGGATTAAAAAAAAGGATATTTTCTCAGCAGGATGGAGGCTCTTTTAAAGCTTTCGGATGGATGGGAGCGGCTCTTTATCCTATATGCAGAAATTATACTAAAAGGTTTGCTTTCGCAGCCTCATACCCTAAAAAGCGGGGGTTCAGCTTTCCTCTTTTCCTCTTGGGACCGATGTCCCACCGGCTCTTTCTGAAAGGTGCTCTGGTCCCCACACAGCCCTGGGGAAGGCAAGGGCATTAACTCCATTTGTGCATCTATCCACAGGAGGGAGACAAACAACAGGCTTTCAAGAAATCTTAACGTTTCATAGATTTTTTTTTTTTTTTTTTTTTTTTTTTTTTTTTCCTCCGCTTAAATCTTTCAACTTGACAAACCAGGCAGGGGCTGGGTAGGTGAGCTAAGCCCAGGCCATCCAACACGGCTCCGGATGCTGAGGAAGGGCAGGGATGCCGGGCTCACCGCGAGCAGGGACCGATGGGTTGGTTTTCGCAGGGTTTGCTGTTCGGGCCTGGGGAGCGCGGAGGGGAAGGCAGCCGTGTGGGGAAGCGGAATCGCTGGCTGCTCTGAGTGCCAGAGGTGCTGGAAACGCTCGCCCTGTTTTTTCCACCCGTCCAGTTGCACTGTAGAAAAGCCTGTATCGGGTGGGAGGGGCGTCCACCCCCAGCAAACGCGTCATTTGGGGTAATTCAACTATTTGGCTGTTTATCTGCTCTTCCCGGGTCTCCCATTGTGCTCCTGCTCTTCTCCCTGCCGCCCGCAGCAAACCCCCCCCGCTCCAACGCCTCCCCGCTGGACGCAGTGCTGCGGGCCTGGCCTTCGCGGCTGCCTCTCCACCTGCCCGCGGTTCCTGGAGATCCGGCAGCGCTGCTCCTTCCTCGCTTTGGGAAAACTTTTCCCATGTCGCGCAGCAATACAGGTGGTTTCCTTCCAGCAGCAGGGAGCACCTCCTTCCCTGCAAGCTGGGGCTCCTCTGCCTGCCCTCGTGGCAAGCAGCCCTCAGGTTACCCTTTCACGCAACCTGCTTTGCCTCCTGTTAGGCGTTCTGTGGCCTACGGAAAAGCCTTTGGGCTGGTACGAAGAAGCTGGTTAACAAGGCAGCTGTAGCGAGCTGCGCCGTGAGGGAGATCAGCTGGAGAAACCTCCTTGTAGCCGGTGGAAATATAAACGTTCGGCGCTGGGGCTGTCTTCCCCCCCCAGCCCCCTTCCTCCTTCGTGTAATTTTCTTACGAGCCAGAGCTCTGTCCAGGCAAAAATCTGCCAGGCTGAAGTTTTTATATATATATAGTAAACATATGGATTTAGGTTCTCGTCTCATAACATAACACGCTTTTTGGAGTGGTGTATGACCCTGTGTTATGAGGGCGGTGGAGCGCTTACTTGATTTTTTGCCCCAAATTAATGCTCATTTCTGCTCGCCCCCCCCCCCAAGGGTAGTGATCTTTTTTTCAGCTGTGCTACAGGTGTGTCCCCGCCAGCTGTGCGGGAGCCTCTACAGCTTAAATGTCAGCCCCCCTGCGAGCGGAGCAGGAGCTCACGTGGGAGTAGAAGTTTCACATTGTTATATATGGTAGATAGGTGTTCGCTACAACTCGCCGCGCGTCCCTCCTCACTTGGTGAGCACCCACACAGCTCCTGCTCAATGGCTAAGGGCATCCGAGGGAAGCCGGGCATGGGTTTAAGCACCGAGGATGCCTGCGGGGATGCGTCGGGGCCGGGGCGGGGGGGGGATGGAATTTTTGCTTGCGATAAACTTGATTTTATCATTCCGGGCTCTTAGTTTTGCTATGAACGGTTATAGCTGAGCCCCGGTGCGGGGAGCGGAGGTCTGAGATGAGGTAGCTGGTGGAGATGGCTGAGGCGATGCTGCCTGCCCATGCTGGTGCAGGGTCAGGGTCAGATTGCCCGTGCCCCCATTATTTTCTGCTAAACAGCCTTAAAGAGAAGCCCCCCCCCGCCAGGCACCTGCTCCTGCTGTTCCCTCAGATGACCATCCCGTGGGGAAGCAGGAGGGATAAAGGGTAAAACCACCCTGGGAGGGGCCAAGTGGCGTGATGGCTGTGGGATCGGGTCCGTGGAGAGTTGACTGGGGGGGGGTGGGGGGGTGGAGGGTCTTGTTTTCTAACCGATTTTAAAACGAGCTGCTAAAAAAGAGCTTTGAAAAAAACCAACACAACAACCCAAAGCCCCAGCTGGCGACGCTGATATTTCCTCCTCGGCGCGCGCCGAATCCACACTGATGAAGATCTCTAGGTATCCCCAGAGTCGCCCTTTAGAGATAACTCATCTTGGGGCCTCCACCACCCACACAGAGAGGAGAGATTTCCTGGCGCGTGGGTGGTTTGCTTTTTCTTCTGCAGAAAACCCAAGTTTACTCATTTTTCACCCTTTGCCATTGTAATGTGCCTCAGTGGCAAGCCAGTGCCCCCAGCCAGGGTCTAAGGCTTCCTCTCTCCCCAGCCCTCCATTTCTTGCTGGTGGCAACCCATGACCGAGTACCCCTGGTCAAGCCCTTGCTGCCGGCAGCATCTCTCTACCATCACTCCACAGAAGCCAAATTTCTTAATTGCGGTATTTTGAAGTTGTTAAAAGTTGCAGGCGCTTCGCTAATTAGTTAGACGCACACTAATGAAGCAGTGGTCCTGGTTCACGTACAGGTGAGGCATTAATGTCACCCAAGGCAACGTCACTCAGCCCCATTAGAGACGACAAATAACTTCACCGAGCTCGAAATGCCCATTAACCAGGTAACAAACTACCTGGGGCCGGCAGTGAATCAAAGTGACCGTCCCCCCAGGTAATGCCCCAGCCCAGGGACCACTCAGGTCACAATGGGACCGTTCTCAGCCACTCCTGCCTCCGGAAGAGGCGGCTGCTGCTGCTGACAGCCTCTTGGTCCATCACCATGTCACTATCACCACTGCAGATGGGTGAAGAATAATGACATCCAACATAGAGATGGTTTAGATGTTTCTTTAATAAAAAAAAAAATATATATTTAAAAGAACCCTATTTTTATATATATAACTTTTGCATACTCATAGTAGCCACTAGGGACACGGAGCAAGCTGATGGGGGAGTAATGGTTCTGTTTTGATTTGGGTTTTTTTTTTTAAATTCAATGACTCAATGCTCACCTGGGATGTGGAAGACCCAGGTTTGGTCCCTGCCTGACACAGGGGACATGGACCTGAGGCGCGGGGAAGGTGACGCCCGGTCATTCCAACAGAGTCACCCTTTGGGTGGGGGTGGGCAGGTTTTGGAGCTTTTCGGTGCTGGTGACGTCACCTACAGGTGCCTGAGCCCGGTGGCAGCTCTGTGCACGTCTCGCGGCTGCTCTCACCACATCTGTGCCCAGCTGCCTGCCCTGGCGCTGGCTGTCCTAACCCACGTGTGCCTCCTGTTCTGCCGGGCAGCTCGTCCATCCCTGAGCCCCTCCAGCCCTCCCTCCCGTCCCTGGCCAGTAAAACCTCCTCTCCCTCCTCTCTCTCCTTTCCTGTCCCCTTGGAGGTGCCTCGGGTGCTGTATGTGCCCCGGCGCTCCCCGGGGCTGAAAGCCAGCGGTGCTCAGCAGAGAGCACGGCGCTATGCCGCGGTAAAGGTCAGGCTCCAAACCCAGCTCAGATAAAGCTTCGTACTTAAGGCATGTGGCTTAAAACTTGATTTTATCTGCCAGCGCCAAGTGAAATAACATTTATCGCAACGGGCTGGAGAAGAAGAAGAAGTTGCATTTTTCCGTTGGTGTGTTGTATAGTTAAAAATGGGTTTGGTGAGCAGCTACTTGTCGGGAGGGGGTTGTTTTGGGGGTGGTTTTTCTCTGCGATACTGGGGGTTTTCAGCTCACTGGGGCTGTGCTGGCAGCATCAGGGGTCCTTCCACCCCAGCAGGGCACTGTCTCCTTTCCTCCATCCCTCCTTCCCTCACGCTTCCCGGTGGCAGTGACAGCCTGCTGGGAGAGAGCAGAGGGAGGGCTGGGTGGGAGATGCAGCTGACCAGTGCCGGCCATCGCTGGGGGACTGGGATGCTGCGACGGCACGGGATCCCCACCATCCTCTTTATTCAACCTTCTCCACCTCCCCTCTAATTTCTCCCTTCTAATTTCCACCTGGGAGACAAGAAAGTGCCCTACAGCTGGTGGCATCTCTGCGACACAGATGCCAGCGCGTCCAAGGGGAGCTTTGCTAATTGGTTGTTAGTGCAGGATGAGGGCTGAGATGTGGCATCCCTGACCCACTGTCCCCAGGGGGCTGGGGGACGGATGCTGTGGAGACCGAGGCAGCGGCGAGAGGAAGGTTTGCAAACTCCACCTCTCTCCAACCACGTCCACCGACGAGTGCCGTGCCAGACTGATGAAAATTAGACGACCTTTGGGATGTGGCTTAGGTGCAAATACCTCTTAGATGCTTCACAACAATAGGAACGAGGACAAAGTCGAAACAGATTTGTTCCAGGAGGCTGGTGCCATGATTCAGGGGAGAAAAATGCACTCGGAGAAAGAGGAGGTGAAGCCGGTGGCTGTCGCGACTCTCCAAAAACCTGTGGGCACGGGTGAGCCCTGCAAAGGCACCAAAATCGCTGCCTTAAATTTAGGTGTTTGAAAGGACAGGCTGTTCTCGCACAATGCTTTCCCCATCACCTTTCTGTTCACATGAGCCACCCACACAGAAACCAAAATGAACGAGGAGGAGAAAATAGACGCAGCATCTGCCTGCTGGCCCCATGCCCCCGGCAGCCCTCGCGCCTCTGCAAGCGACCCCCCCTATCACTCTGTCACAACACCATGGGCCCCCGAGGATGCTCATCGGTCCCCAACGAAGTGGCAAAGCCTTGGGCGGCTCCTAGATCCCAGGGGAAGCGCTCGGGAAGCAGGTGGTCCCTCACAGAGCCACACCAGCTCTATGCCGCGGGTACCGCTGCTGGAGGGCCGGGAAAGGAGGCACAAGCCTAAATTTCAGCCCTGCTTCTCCCTCGCTGGCGGGACCCCAGTGTGGAAAGGTGACGGTACTGCCAAGCTGGCAGGAGGGACCCTCAAGCCTTTCCCTCCTGTTGCTGGTCCCCGACTTCAAATTGTTTCCCAAATGAGTTTTCCTAATGAATTTCCCAAAATATTTTTTTCTCACGGCAAGCACCCGCTGCAGGTCCTTTTCCTTCCCATCCCGTCAGAGCGGCATGAAGGGGATGGAAGCCGCTGTAGCTGGGGCGGTTGGCAGGAGGGCAGCCAGGGACACTCCTGGCTCCAGGCAAGATCAGTGTGTTAGACTATCCCGGGGTCTTGCACATCTGGCGCACGTGGGGCTGTTTTGGGGGCTGGACAAGGCAATTTCCACCCTGAACCTCCTGGAACCTGGCTGGGGCCACCTTCCCGTCTCTCTCCGATCCAGTTTTGCGATCCATCTAGAGAAAGTACAGTGCTCTCCCCAGCTCCCGCTGGTGACAGAGGTGCCAGTGCCAGCGGACGGAGCAGCATCCATCACGGAGGGCAAGGTCACCCTGAAAGCTGGGACCACATTTATCATCCAGGCGCTTGAGCAGCGTGCGACCCCGTCAGCAGCGAGGAGGAGGTGCTTGGGCTAATGAGCCCTCACGAGGCCAGCGGGGACCGAAGCAAGTTGCCCAAAGGTTTGCAGCAAAGTCAACCCCTGCAGCCCGTCTCGGCGTCGGTGGCCTCGGTGGTGGTTGCAGGGCAGGGGAGCCCCGGCCTCGGCTGATAAAGGCACACCCTCGCGGTGGCAGCTGGGGGACAAGATGTCCCCGTGCGCTGCAGGCTGCTTGCCGAGATCTCGGCTGGCACAGCTTGCCCGCCGCAAGCCAGGTTGCTTCACCAGGGCTCCTGGGGGGTTTATTTTAATTTCCCCGACGAAATTCCCTCCCTTGCAGTGGAGGAAGGTGAACAGCACCCGGCGTTAGCAAAAGTGTCGGGCATCTCTGTTTTTATAAGGGTGTTTATTGACTCAGGCAAGGGCTGGGTGTCGAAGCAGACGCCACCGCCGTCCTCAGGCTCCACGCGCAAGTCAACATTTGCACAGTAGCTGGGGGCGAGGCGCTGAAAGGTGAGGTGGTGGCCGCAGAGAAGAGTCCCCATAGTTTCGGGCTGGTGAAGCACTGGGCACCGCTGCCTGGTTAGGGGGACGCTGGGTGGGATGAGGGAGCCCATGTGTCGTCCCCCCAGCACCCGCTCCATCAGCAAAGCTCAGTCCCTGGGGCGGCTGTGCCCAGTCCCCCTCCTCTGCGCTGCGGTGGGTCCAGCTGGTGATGCTGCTGCTCGAAGGATGCCCCAGCTCCCATCCCCGCACCAGGCTGGGGTGTTCCGGGGTGCTACCCCTGCACCATCCCCCTCTCCAGCCAGTGCCTTTATTTGAAGCCTCGTGTCCCATGCCACCTGCCAGCGTGATGGACCCACGGAAGGAGAGGTAGAAGATGGAGTGGCGTGGCCCCGATCACCTCCCGACGCGGGCGATGGGGCTGGAGGAAGCTGTGGTCGGTAGCTCCCGGCTGCCAGGGCGCAGGTTTGAGTTAGTCACCACAAAATAATATTGTGATTGTTCATGCAAAACATATCGTAAATGAGGCTTCTGGGTGGTGGTGGTTTGTTGTGTGTTTTTTTTTTTTCTTTCTATTTTTTTTTTTTTTTTTCTTCCATGGTAAAATCAGGCTCCGCTGGGTGACACTGATTGCCGGGGCTGCTGGCCTCCCTCCTGCCCCGGGAACGCTGGCACCGTGTGGGAGCCGAGGCGGATGCCATGCGCCCACAGCCTGGACGAGGTGGGGAGCAGGGGGGTGCACACACGTCCGTGTGTGTGTGTGTGCGCGCAGTGCAAAGGGGGGCAGTGGGAAGGGGGCGCGGTGCAGGGGGTGCACCAGGCAGCGTACGGAGCTGGGTGTTTGCAGGGTGCAAGAAGGGCGCACCTTCAAGGCTGGGGGGGGGGTGTGTGTGTGTTTGTGTGTGTGCACAGTGCTGGGGAGTCGTCCACGGGCTGTGTGTGTGCGTGGGGCTGTGTGCGGGTGTTACACGTGTGTGTGCACGGGGCTGTGTGTCTTCAAGGAGCTGCCTACAGGCACGCGTAATGCATGCGCGTGCCAGGGGCCGCGTGTGTGCACAGGGCTGTGGGCAGGCGTGTGTAATGTGTGTGTGTGTGCGTGCGTGCAAGGGTCTGTGGGCAGGCGTGTGTAATGTGTGTGTGTGTGCAAGGGGCTGTGGGCAGGCGTGTGTAACGCTTGTGTGTGCACGGGCAGCGTGTGTGTGAGGGGCTGCAGGCAGGTATGCGTAAGACGTGCGTGTGCCCTGGGCTGCGTGCGTGCACGGGGCTGTGGACGCCCATGTGTAACGTGTGCGTGCAAGGGGCTGTGTGTGTCTGCGGTGTGTGGGGGGGCCGTGTACAGGTGTGTGCGCAGAGCACACAGCGTGCGGCGCCGGGTGTGCACACGCAGCGGGGGGGGTGCGCGACAAGGCGCGCCTGGGGGCGCGTGCGGTGCGTATGTACAGAGCGAGCCCGCGTAAGGGGCGCGCACACGGCGCGTGCCAAGGGGCTGCGAGCGCGCGGTGCGAGGCCGGGGGGTGTCCCTGGATGTACGTGTGCACAGTGCAAGGCGGGGGGGGGGGGTGTGGGGGTGCGAGTGGACGAGAGGGGTGTCGAGGCGCGCGTTCCCCAGCGCAAGGGGGGTTGTGTAGAGATGGGGGCGCGCAGTGCAAGGGGGGGTGTGTGTGTGTGTGTGTGTGAATGGACGTTCGCACAGTGCGAGGGGGGACACGTGAAGGTGCGAGCGCGCTGCACAGCGGGGGGTGTAAGGGTGCGAGTGCACGAGGGGTGCGTGAACGCTGCAAGGCGGCGGGGGCGGGGGGGGTGCGGTGTGAGCGCACACGGCGGGGTGCGGGGCTGCGAGCGCACGGGGCCCGGGGGGGGGGGGACAGGGCGGAGGGCAGCGCCGGGGCAGCCGGCCGCTCGGTCGGTGGGTCTGTCGGTCGGCGGGGCGGGGCGGGGCGGGGCGGGGCGCGGCGGCGCTGTAAACACGGGGCGGGGCGGCGGCGGTGGAGGCGGTGCAGGGCCCGGGGCAGCGCCGGGGCAGGCCCGCCGCGCACACCGCCGCTAGCCCGCGGCCGGGCGCCCCGCTCCGCCGCTGCCGGGGAGTACCGTGAAGAGAGGAGGAGGAGAGGGGGTGTGTGCGCGGGTGAGGCGAGGCGGGGGGCGGTGGCGGCGGGAACGGCGGCGGCGGGGGGCGGCGCGGCGCGGTGCGGCGCGGAGCTGCCGCCTCAGCACTTTCGGCAGAACAATGGGGCCGGGCGGGGGGGGCGGGAGGGGCCGGGACGGGGCCGCCGGCGGCGGCGGCGGCGGCGGCTCCGCTCCTCCTTGCCTCACGCCGCTCCTTGCCTCACGCCGTCCCGCTCCGCCCGCAGGCAGCCCCGATGGCCAAGCAGCCCCCTGAAGTGAAGGCGCAACGCGACGGCGAGGGCGGGCGGCTGCCGCCGGCGGCGGCGGAGGGGCCGGGCCCGGCCGCGCAGCTGCGCCCCGGAGCTCCCGCCGCCTTGCCCGGCTCCGCTGCCGCCGCCACGGCGGGGCCTCCGCCGCGGGGCCCGCCCGCCAGCCCCGGGCCCTTCGCCACCCGCTCACCCCTCTTCATCTTCGTGCGGAGATCGCCGCTGCTGTCGCGCTCCTCCAGCGGGTACTTCTCCTTCGACGCCGAGCGCAGCCCCGCACCCCTCAGCTGCGACAAGGCCACGCAGACCCCCAGCCCGCCCTGCCAGGCCCTCAGCCACTGCCTCAGCGCCATGGGTAAGATGCCTGGGGTGAGGGGGCTATCGGAGGGCATGAAACCGTCCCGCCGGGCTCCCATCATCATCCTTCTTCATGAGCAACGCCTTTCCCCTCCTCGCCATGTACGTTTCCCCTTCCAAAGATGCAGAATGCAGCTTTTTGTAGCTGTGCACCTGCAGCAACACCTCCTCCATCCCGCCGTCTTGGTTTTTTTTGGGATGCCGTCCGCAATCGAGCGCCCTGCTGCCATGCTGGAGGGGCACCCTGCCCCGCTGCCGCCCTGCCTGAGCGCCCGCTGGACGGTCGCGAAAGGCCTTGAGCCCCCGCCAGGGCAAGGCAGGGGGTGTACGGGGGGCTGGCGGCGGGCAGCCCAGCCGATTGAGGGCTGGCGGTGGGCTGGATGCTCGCCCAGCCAGCCAGGGTGTGGGATTTTTGCAAGCTGGCTGGGCCCGCTGAGCAAACGTGCTGCTGGGGAACACCCGCTTGTCTAGCACTTTTTTTTAATTATTATTACTTGTATTCTTTTCCGGGATGGGTCAGTCACTGCCTGGGGAGGAGGGGATAAAGTTGTTTAATCCAGCTTCCTAGTCAGGGCTTGCTTCTTGTGAGGCTTTACGTGCTGCTTTTTGCCAGGGTTTCTGTGGTGCTGCGAGGTAAGTGACTTGTCACTCGTTTTTTTTCCTCCCATTTCTTTCTCAACAAGCTATGCGGTGTCATAGGTGCTAGGGTCACAAAACTCCCGCTTGTTTTGGTGAAACCTGAAATTGGTGCTTTAAAGCAGCATGGCGGCAGGCGGGCGTGTGTTTACATGTGGCTTACCAGGTAAGGCTGGGTTGAAGCCTCTAGTGGTGGGGAAAACATGCCTGCTGGAGCTGCTTAAGCCATCCAGTGATGCTTTTCCCCTCTCATGATTAATTCCCCTTAATTGGAGGAAACCTTTTTAACTTCCGCCATCTGAAACTGGGAAAGGTGGGAGCGAGACAGGTACCACATCGGTAGCCCTCCTTGGGGGATAACAAACACCCAACTCCAAGCTTTACATGATCAAAACATCTTTTTTTTTTGTTGTTTTTTTTTCCTCCCTGGTTAATGGCTGTGGTTACAGCTGCAGAGGACTTACTGTAATATGCCCTTAGGAAAGATTTTCTGACATTATTGCAGTAATTACAGCTTAATGCAAGTTTCACAACCTTGCATAGCGCAAACACACGTGGCACAGGCAAGGATGCTGGGGTTCCTCAGCAGGGAGAGCTGTAGCCAAGGTTTTAGCGGCATGTGACTTTTTTTTTTTTTTTGGTGCTCCAGGAAGAAATTGAAGTTTTCCCTGATTTTTCTGAGCTCCTGCTTTTTCATTGCCATAGAAAAGCTGTTGAAATGCTGGTTTTACTGGAGCCTTTGTTCTGTTATTGTTGCTAGGGGCATCATCCTAAACAACTATAAGCAAATGGAAAATACTCGAGCAATTTAAATGGGACCCTTGGCTCCTGTCAAGCACGATTAAGCTGGGATTGCGGAGCTGTTTTATCCCTGGTCAGGGACTGCAGCTCCCAGACTGTCATTTATATGCAGCTTGCCTCGACAAAGGGCTGTGGGCTTGCTCTGCACACCTCTTCCTCGGTCCCCTTGCCTTGGCTGTGTCCCGCCGGATGCGTGCCATTAAGTTTTCCGCACGGAAACGGGTCAGTCCCTCTGCAAGGAAGCAAAGGGTATAATTTTTTTGTTGTGTTTTTATGTGCTGATTTTTATCTCGTAAGGCACTGACTGCGGGCAGAGAGATGGAGAGCTTCTCTAGGAAGCATAAGCATGTGGTCTATAATAATAATAATAATAAACAGGCGTTTCCTGTAAGCAAGAGCAGTTTGTGTGTGATAGGTGCTCTCAGCCTCTCCCGTGGGCAGCGCTGGACTGTTTCCGAGGCTGGTTGAGCAAAGCAAGCTCATGCTCTGCCCTGAAGCTGCCTCTTCTAAATATTGTAAAACCTTCCCCGAAGTTTCTGGTAATGATGTCCCAAATAATAATAAAGTGCTGAAAGTGCCCCTGGTAGACAAAAAAGGTGGAGGTGGCCCTGGGGAATTACGGGGTGCCTTTGGTTGTGTGCGAGTGAGCGCTAATTGCTGGAGGAAGACTTGTTCCTGGCATAGGGCAATGCTTTTGAGCTGTCTCACTTCTCTGGCAGTGCAAGGGGGTACAGATGCCTCCAAACTCATGTTGTTTTGTTTTGGTTTTTTTTGGGGGGGGAAATGAGATGAAAGTGCTGAGGGGATGCTCTTGGATGGGGAGTAGGAAGGGTTGCGGCGCTGGCTCGGCATATCCGGGAAGATGCGTTTGGAGATGAGTAGGAGAGGAGCAGGGATGAGTTTATTTGACCGTGTCAGGGAAGATACGGAGGAAAAAAGATGAGCCTGCTTTTTGCAGAAGAGTATGGCAGGGGTGGTGGTTGCCCTGCTGGGAGTGCTTGCCATGAGGTCACCCAAGACAAGAAGCCCACCCTTTGTTAGGGTTGTGTGAATTTTAGACTGGTACTTCAAGTCTTTGGCTCTTAGCAGGAGCTGATAGTTTTCTTTTGTTGTGTTTTTTGTTCAAAGAGCAGCTCTGTCTAAAGGCACAGGAGTGCAGGCTTTGCATGCGCGTTTTGGGGATGTATTTGGAGCAGGTGCATGCAAGTGCCCTGTAAATGGGTTTTCACGGTGCTGTTTTGATCCTGGTCTGTTTCTCTGCACTGTGGAAGAGGGGAGAGAAGCAGCATGAACCTCTCATAGCCTGCAAAGGTAGATCCTCTGGGTGTAGTAGGTGAATTTAAGGGGGAAACCTTGAGCTAAGAAGCTGGCGGCGTTGGTCCTGTTGCGCTCGTTTTGGAGCTGCTGCTGTTCTCTCCCTGAGCTTTGTGTGCAGTTCATCTGAAGCCATCCTCCAAGGAGGTTTTCTCTGGGGGGTTTGGGTCACCAAGCCTGGGAGGTGGAGGTGCAATTCGGGGTTGGTTTGGGGTTTTTTGGGGGGTTTTTTGTTTGTTTGTTTTTATTGTTGTTTTTTTTTTTTACTTCTAAGCAAGATCGCAGCACCACCGTGGCAGTCCCCGTCTCTAGCATCTTCTGGGCTAGAGAGAGACGCAGTCATCGCGGGGGTGCCTCTCGGTTTGTCCCCATCCCCACGGCAGCTGTCTCGCCATCAGTGGCGGGCGCCAGCTTGTGGTATGACTGGGGGCCCCCCGAAAGCACTTCTGACTGGTTTTGGGACCGGTTATGACTGGACCCTTTTGACACCACTGTTTAGCAGCGCCACAGAAAGTCCTTTCTGAAAACCTCAGCCCAATTTCACTCTCAGCCACCAACCCCAGCCTTCCTATCTTGAGCGGATGAGCTCTTGGGTGCAATGCTGGGGCAGGGGGAAAGGATGGAGAAGGAGCGGTACCTTTCTCCCATGCAGTTTTCTCTGCATCCCTGGGTCTCTTTGCATGCTTTTGTCCTATCTTCTTTTTTTTTTTTGGTGGCTTTTTTTTTTTTTTTCCCTAGATTATCTCTTGCTGGGGAAGGCAGTCCGGGGCCGGCTCTGGTGACGGTGGTGGGATTTTTGGATGGTTGCCCCGCCCCAGCTGAGATCCTGTTTGCATTCCCGGAGCATTGGGGTGGAGTATCGCGAGGGCTCCGCTGCGTTTCATTCACCAGTGAGGAAAATAAATATGCCAGGGCCGTCCCTGGGCAGGCAGCGGGTACTACTGCGCTACTACAGCATGAAAACAAAACAGATCCTCGAGCCAAGAAGTGCTAGTTTGGCTCAGAAATACATTTTCCAGTCAGGTTGGAGCCAGACTTTTATTTAAACTTTTTTTTTTTTACTGCCCCACTAATCCTTTGAATATTTTGAGATTGGAAGCTATGTCTATTCCCTTGTGATTCCTTCTAAGCTGTTGTGCCAAAATGCTCTGTTTTGTTTTGTGTGGGGTTGTTTTGGTTTTTTTGTTTGGGTTGTTGTTTTGGTTGTTGGTTTTTTTTTCCCCTTAAGGCTCTGATTTGTGCTCAGATCCTACACTTGGGTTTGCAGGAAGGGAAAGAGGTGGTGCAGGTACCACACAGGGTCTTGCGTGGGTCACAGGCTGCTCCTTTCTCCCCCAGCTATTTAGGGGATTGTACGGTGGCTTTATCACATGTCTGATGACCTCTTAAAATGGAGACTAAACTAGCTATCTATAGTAGAGTATAATTGGTGCACTAGCTCTTTTTTTTTCTTTTATAAGCCAGCACTGTTTTCTTGCATTGGGTTTGTTTTCTGCTGAAGTGCAAGAAGATGCTGTTTGAGAGGTGAGCGCCGCAGTTCCCTCCTGCAGATGGAAAGTCCCTCACATTGCTGGAAGCATCATTTCTTGGCGTACAAATCCAATTGTGGCTTTCTTCTCAGTACGACAAAACCGATCGTTTGCCTTTTCTCATTGAGCACTTCAGAACTGTTTGGGGAAGAAATGTGAGAATTCAGTTTAACTGTCCAGACAGAGGTTTTTTAAGGTTAGAGAAGCAATTGCTGCTATGCCTGCAAGAAAAGAAAATTGTTTAGAAAGAGGGGGAACAGAAGGTTTTGCTAGGGAAAGAAATCGGAGAGTAGCATCTCAGCATTCCTCCCTATTTAAGAGTGGACCAAGGCTTGGATATGCCAGAGGAGGTGCTCCTAAGGGAAGCCTATAATTAAAAAATGAACGAATAAAAGCCTAATAATGTAAAAATAATAAGGAATAAAAGCCTCTCCTGCAATACACATCTTAAGCAACAAGTCCCATTTGCACTGCATAGCGTGTGCAGGCCCTAAGCAGCCTGGCATCTGCATAACTCCTATGGACTGTATTTAAAAAACTTAAAAAATAGTAACAATAAAAAAAACAGTACTAGTCTATTGACTCTTGCCAAGTTGAATAGAGTATTTATTTTTTTGTTGTTCCTGTATTTCAACTGCTCCGTTTTCTTATTCCGTGCAGCTTCCCGGTGGCAGTCTCACTCGCTAGCAGAAGACGTACAGCCCGAAATCTGGATTGCACAGGAGCTGCGGCGAATCGGAGATGAGTTCAATGCCTCCTATTGTCCAAGAAGGGTAACTTTCATCTTTTTACTTTCCATTTCTTTATGCACGGTCTCTAAAAGGGAAAAGCTTAATCATCTCTGAAAACTAGTTCTGCGGTGAATGTTTCGTTCACTCAAATGTAGAAAAGGATGCGCGGGTGGCTGTGTTTGCCTGGACGCAGGGGTGTGCTGCCTGCGCCAGCAAGTCGTCTGCTGCTGCAGCGTCATTAAATCAATTAAAAATAACCTTTCAACTGGGACTTGAGGTTTTCAGGTACGAAGTTCGCAGTATCTTTCGTAGCACCCAGGGCCCATAAAGCGTGTTGCTGGATTGGGACTGGACCTGACAGTAATGAGGAAGAAACTTCTAAAAAGTAAGAGGCAGAGAAAGTCTGTGTGTGTTGGGGTATTTTTGGGGTGGTGTTGGGAAGAACCTCTCTGGAAGCGGTGCCCAGCTGGGAGCTGGGGAGCAGTCAGATGCCCACTAGAGCGTTTTTAGAAAAATGGGCAGGGAGTGAATGTAGTGGGTTTCTGTGCCCAGCTCCCACGTTCCTGCTGACAAGGATTGCATGCATGGAAGTGTAGTTGCAAATAAGAAACAGGGAATTACTTGGTCTGATGACTTTTTTTTTTCTTACAAAAGAATCAGCCAGAGCTGTTTTGAAACTCGTGTATTTATAAGGCTGTAAACTCTCTCACCTTTGAGTGTTGCAAGAAAAATAGGTGGCACTAATGCAAAAAAAAAAAAACCCAACCAAAAAAAACCCAAAACAAACCAACCCAGAGAGATGAAGTAACAGTAGTTTTCAGCAGAGCATCGTTAGCCAAATGTTCTTGATGGCTGCATGTCTGTGCATGTGGCTTCTGATCCATCAACTCGCACTTGTGCTTGTCTGTGGGAAGAAGAGTCAGAAGCACGTTAGGTAGCAACGTTGGTGATGAAGTGCTGACTGTCCGGATCTTTATCCGTCTTCCCCAGCTGATGAGTCACTCCTGCAGCGTGTTTCCTTGCCGCTCCCAGGGTCCGTTTCGCAGATGCCTGTAGGCAGGGTCTCTCCCCCGAAACAGTTGCCAGGCTGCTGTGGTCTGGTTTCTTCTGCACAGCTCTTTGCCTTATCTTGCTGGAGACTTCTTCATTGTCTCCATTTTCTTTCCCAACGCTCTGGTGTCTTTCCTTACCCGCAACAAACTGGAGATAAGCTGTGTTTTATCCTGAATCCAGAACATGTATCTTCTGACCTCACCCATCCAGACTGATCCCTCATGATGCGAAATACCTGCTTTTTTTTTTTGGTTGGTTTGTTTGTTTAAAGGACATTTTTTCAATGAAAGGTAGGGACTAAGCTAATCCTATCAGTGTTCAGAAAGCTGAAGGCACCTGGTAGTGGTGAGCTGATCCAGAAGGGCTGGCAGAAGCACGGAGTGCCATGCCATCCCTTCTCTTTGCTGCCTCTTGGAGCAGTGCCTTAAACTTGGAGTGCAGGCAAGCCCTTTGAGTGCCTTCTGGGAACTGGTTTGTGATGAGCAGGAATGTCCTCCCGGCCTGATCTCGTGGGGAGCAGCTCCCTCAGTGCTGCCCCTGGTGGGACCTTGCACACTGGAAATCTGTGCCAGGCACGTCGCGCTGCCCCATACAAAACCACAGTGCATACTGCCTGGTGGGCAGCATAAGAGGGCGTGAATTTAATGGGGGGCTGAGAAGGGGTGGGAAAAGATTTTCCCCAGGCGTCCGAGAGGGTGAGTGTGAGCAGTATGGGACACAGGTGGCCTGGTCAAATCGCACAGGTTTGCACAAGGTGGTTTCCAGCACCACGGCTGAGCTTCCACCTTTCTGCCCAGGCGAAAGAACTGAAACGCGGAGGACCACGTCCTCCTTGCCAGGTGACATGAGCAGAGGCTGTCATGTGTGACCCAAAAACACTTTGTACCTGGCTTAATTAGTGTCTGCCAAATTCTCACTAGTTGTACCTAGCCAGAAACAAGGGGATTTTCAGAGCACTTGAGCAATTGCAGTAGAATTATTGTCCCTGATGTGCTGCTTTGTAGAAAGGTGTCTTTTCTTTCTGCAAGCGGTCTGGCTGCTGTGGAGGAATGGTGGTCTCTGCAGAGCTGGAGCCCTTCGGCAGGAGGGGTAGGTAGGATGCTTTACCGGCACGCCTGGCTCTGCTGCTCGCTGGGGTTTGCCCTTTAAGAGCGAGGTTAGAAATGGGGAACTGAGAGCCCTGCCAAAACGGCACTTGCCGGGCAGGTCGGAGCTGTCGGACGGGTCGGAGCCTCCTGTTCTCCATCATGTTCCCCATCAGTTCGCCCTGCACATCACACCCTGGGGACCATCTGTTGGTCAAGAAAATGGGGAATCGGACAACTTGCCATCCAGCCCCGCTTTGCCCTGACGAAGCTTATGGATCCAGCGAGCAGAGGTGGGCATAGGACTCTCCAGCCATAGAGACCAGCTCCACGCCAAGGCTTTTGTTGGCAGAGGGTGCATCGCTTGGCCAATGTCGCGTGCCCCAAGCTTGCTGCCCACACCCAAGCTGCCTGTAGAGGTGGAAAATGTCTTGTTTCAACTCCTTAATTTTTATTTTTTTTTATACCTAGAAAACTTAATTTTGGCATTGCTCTTCCATCCTTCTCTAAGCCTGTTCGGGTTTTTTGTTTATTTTTTTCCTTGCTCTCTGCTTCATTGGCAGTCAGGCAGTACAGTGGGCTTAGCGTTGTGCTGGTGGGGGGCAGCTCCCGGGTGGGTAAATCCCACTCGTGTGGGGACCCCATGCCCTGCCAGGGGATGCTCGAGCATCGTCTCTCCATGGCGACAGCATCCTGCTGCAGGACTGCCTGTGTTACACCCCGTAGAGGGGAGGGCAGTTTGCATATCAGTGTAAACAGCGTAATTTCCCTCTCTGGGGCACGCACAGGCACGATTTTACTGTACTAAATATAGCCCAAATTGGATTGCTTTGGGATGGTATAGAGAGGGCGGGATGTTTGGGCTGTTCTTTCGCCCTAAAAAAGGCTTTGCTCCCCTCTCTTTTCGTTGTATGCTATTACGATCTCTTGCTCCAGGGAGGAGTGTTCCGCTGCTGTGTGCGGCTTGTCGTGTTTTGTGAATGAGGTGGTGGTGGTTACGCCTGGAGTGATCTGAACTAAAATCCATGCGTCGTTGCCGCAGGCGGGCGACCTGTCTGTGCAGAGACCGGTGCTGCTCTCCCTGCTGAGGGATTCTTATTATTTTTTTAAATTATTTTTATTTTTTTCCTCTCAACCTTCCCACCCTGTGGTTTTTAAACCACCCTGACTCTGCTAGCAGGGCTTACTGCTCCTTTGCCATGTTTCAAACCCCCCGGCAGCATCATGTGCCTCCTGTGCCCACGCACAGGGACTTGCACGTGACCTCCCTGTTGACCGGCACTGCGGCAGTCACCTTTAAGGCAAACATGGCTGGGAGCACGCAGCTTCAACCATTTGAGTATTGTAAAGCTTTTTATTGAAGGAAAACATGAAAGGTTGTGGAGTTTACTTTCATTCTTCATAAAATGCGTGATTTCACACCTCTGAATTATTTGTGTGGCACCGCACAAGGTGTTTGTAGCACAGGGGCTTTGCACTGGAAATTAAAGTCACAGTCTTGTTTGTTTTTCTTTTATTATTTTTTTTCTCACCTTTCATTTTAGGGTTTCTTGGATAACCAGGTGGGAAACCCCCAGATCGTCATTTTGCGCCTCCTGCGTTACATCATCCGTCTCATCTGGAGGATGCAGTGAGCGCCGGCTGCATCCCAATGTGCAGGAACTTGCTTACTCGTTGGGAAATCCCAGGGAGGACGGACAGACACGGGGCTCCCTGTGCTGACCAGCTCTTACCCTGCCTCTCCCCCAGGATGTGTGGTGGGGGCCGTCAGATGAGGGTGGACATTCCACGCTGACCTGCTGGGAATCTCCGATGCAGGATTTTGTCAGAGAGTGGTGTTTACTGCGTTTCTCTCAACTCTTTTATTATTTTTCACTTTTCCAATAGAGTCTCAGAGAAAATATTCAATGGCAGTGGAATAATTTTTGTGTCATCATTTCTGGAAACCTGTCGGCTCATCTGGGATAAACCCTCCAGCGAGGAAAAGGAAAACCTGAGCCAGCTGATGGGCAGAGCTGCCTTAGTTTGCCTTGCAGACCTTATTGCAGAGACTCGTGGAGCCTTCCCCTCTCCCGTTGCCTCCTGGGCATTTGCCCACAAAAAAAAGATGGCAATGATGGAAGAAGGGCAGAGGGATTTCAATCAGCACTTCTTTTACCTGTAAATACCTATTGCTACCCCAAATCCACCTTCATTTGCATCATGCAAATAGCCTATTTCCTGCTGACTGATTTTTTTTTTTATTTTTTTTAATTTTTTTTCCTACACTCTGAATTTCAAGACTTAGCTGTCAGACTCCCAGGGTCCAAAATATCACAACCAACCAACCAAACAAAAAACCAATCCACCAGGTTGCCTTTTTTTAGAAATTCTTTCTATAAAATGTGTGAAAACGCTTACATATTGTATAATATTATATATAATATATAATGATGGTGACTGAGTAATTCAGCAATAAAACGTTCTCGGAGGCAGGTAGAAACAGTTCCCAGCACACTGCAGCTTTGCACCCGGACACAACAGCTCCTGCTGCGTAACTTCAGGAACTGTTTTAAGGTGTGGCTTCTACCTTGCTGTTGAAGGTTTTTAAGGTGCTGGATTTTTTTTTTTTTTCCTGGGATTCTCTCTGTGTTCGGACAGGACAGTCTGGAGCAGGGGGATGAGCGGGACAGGGCCAGCGGCATGAAGACCCCAGATGCTGGCGTGCAGGGATGCAGCTGGAAGAGGCGCCAAAGGATGCCAACCTGCTATGGATCTGCCCAGGGATTTGCTGCGTGGGGCTCTCTCACCACGGACTGCCATGTCTCCTTCCAACCTGTCCCTGTTCCCCGGGAAGATCTGACCAGGTGCTCGATGCTGTCCCAGGGCATCTCCCCTTTCACCTGGAGACCCCACAGCCTTGCTGGAGGAGCCCCGAGAGCTTGTCGGAAGAAGCAGGTCTGTCTCCTCGGAGGCCCCCCATTGTTTCCGGTTCATCTCACGGGTGGGCGGCTGCTGCACAGCGGGCGCTTTCAGGGGGGTGGCTGCTCTGGCCACCTCTGTATCTATGCACAAATGTACCCCTCCCTGCCTCCGGACCTGTCCCTTTCCTCTGGCTGGTGCCGGTGGTCCTCAAACCCACTTCCAAAAGCTGCGGTTTTATTTCTGGTTTCACCAGCACCGGGGGGGGGGGGGGGAATAAAGACAAGAAAAAACAAACCCAAGCCCATGATAGGGTTTTTTCCTGCAATACGCACGCAGGGAGAAGCTGTTGAGTGCCATGTATGATCGTGAGTGTTTTCAATGATGGACAAACTGTACAATCTGACCTCTGTGCACTGGCTGGCTGCGCCTGCCAGGCAGGCGAAGAGCTGCGGTGTCGGTGCAGGGCTGCATGCCTCCAGTTGCCCTCCTCTGGAGGATTATGGAGCGATTTTAAATTTTTATTTTAAAACTTTTTATAATATTTTTTTTTTTTGGACCTGCAAGATGAGCATCGGTTGCAGGAGTTGGCCTCAGCTGTAGGAGCAGGGGATGGTTTGGAAAAGGTATTTTGGAGAAGGTGCTGCGAGAACTTTTGCACTGGTGGAGACTGAGTGGTTAAAATACCTGGTGAGCTTGGCCAGGGCAGGTTCCTGCTCCTCATCCCCTTGGTTTTGGCTCCCTGTAGCTGTGCTTTTTCTTCGGTAGGGTTTATATAGAAAACCCCAGCAGGCTGGAATTGCAGGGCTGTTGATTAAAAAAAATTTAAAAAAAAAAAAAAATAAAATAGTATTTGGCAGCAGAGGTGGAAACCAAATGAGCTTTTTTTTTTTTTCCCCATTTGAGTTTCATCTGTCTTTGATGGATGAAATGGTGCTTCCGGGTCTCGCAGCCTTACAGCATCCTGGCACTGCACTGCCCAGAATGTGTCCCTTGGAGTACGCCAAAGAAATGCTGAGCACTTTACTCTGTCCTCCCCACCAGGCCACCCCAGCCAACCATGGAGACAAAAATTGTATTGATTTTAAGGGGGGGAAAAAAAAAATCCAAGTATTGGCACCATCTGCCTGGAACTTCTCCACAGGAGGTGTGTTCCTGGCCAAAAGGTAGACATAGGAAAACTATCCCCCAAAAAAGCAGGTTTTGCCCCTGTAGAGTTGTGAGGTTTGGGGGGGGAAGCCAAGCAAAAAGCATCTAAACCAGAAGAATGATGTTTTTAAATAGGGATTACGATGATTTTAGCTGTGTTGGCTGACTGCTGTGGCTCATTTTAAGCATAACCTGTGGTCTCTGTTCTAACAAAAGAATGTGATGAAGAGTTTTCCTTGGTTGCGGGGAAACCAGATTTATTCCCGGGCGATCTCCCACAGCGTGTTAAAGCTTCTCCTCTTTTCTGTAACTGTAAATACCCAAATATTTATTAGAATAGGGCGCCATATTATTTTCATCATCTGAGCCAAATATCTGTGTGCAATGTATTTCCTTTCCTTTCTCTCATGTAAGTTTTGTACAGCTTATAAATAGTAAAAAAAAAAAAAAAAACTTCTAAACTTTTTTAGAGTTGAACTTGGTAAATACTGTAGATTCTTTTCCCCCCACCCCGTGTAATTAATGCACTCTACTGTTCCATAATGCTGTAACTTGTAGAAATGTTGTATATTTATTTTCTGCTTATTTAAGTTCCTGTAAAGATTTTGTTTACCCCTTCACTCCTCCCTGCCCCTGCAATAAGTGATGGATCACCTTCCAAAGCACTGTCTTCTCCTGGCAGTGCAGCCAATGTGGTTTGGATAATGAAATTTATAATTTTTTTTTTTCCTCAAAGTGCCTAAGTCCCACTTTCCAGTAGTGATTTAGGCACATCAGAGACTTCAGCATTAGTGACATTCAGTGGGAATTTGGCTTTTACATCCCTGTGATTTTTGATTTTTTTTTTTTTTTTGCCACCCTCCTTTTAAAGCCACGTTTTCCTCCATCTCAGCCACTTTCCCTGGACCAGCTTTAACATCAGGTACCGCCCAGCGCACAGGGATGTGCTGATGAATCACTAACTCGTTTCACAGGACCCAGCGTATGTAGCATTTTTACTGCAATTTCCCTGGCTTACTTGTGTTTTGCACTGATGAATTTTGGACAGGGTAATTGCCACTTTACTTGTGCAATACTGCTGTAAATAATTGCAGATCTTTTTTTTTTTTTTAAGATGCAATCTTTTATGTTCTTAATATGAGTTTTATATGAATAAAAACTTTCAACTATTTGTTATGAATGCTGTTTTCTTTGGGGGCTCGAGGATCAACTGAGGAAGGGCTGGGGAGGGAATGTTTGCTGCTTTATCACCCTTCCTCCCTGTTTTATCACCTGTTCTCCCCTGGGTCCAGGATGCGGGGGCGTACCCTGCGTTTCCTTCTGCTCCAAGGTGCTCTGAAGTTCCCGGGACGCTAAACTGCATCTGTTCAGTGAAACAAACTGGTTTATAAAATGTTGTCTTGAGTGTTTCCAAATCCAAATGCAGCGTTTCTGCCACCCCGGCTGGGCCTGGTTTGGGTTTTGGTTGCCTTTGGGGTTTTTGTTTTTGTTTTTTTTTTTCTTTTCCCCCCATTTATGGAGCTCTGCAGACATGGGCTGCATCAATGGGCTCAAAACCAACTGCTGGGCCCCTTCCTGCTCCATCAGGGCACTCCCTGTCCCCAGTCGCTTTTCATAGGTATTGCACCAAGGTTGGGGAAAAAGGGGGGTTTATTTTATTATTTGTGTATTAACTTATTATTTTTCACTTTAATCATTCTATGTTATTCTTTTGTATTTCGTTATTTTAAAGTTGAATCAAAACCGGCTCCTAAAAACTGCCCTCCCACCTTCCTTCTGCCTTGACTCTCCATCCCATTTCTGCACCCCTTCTGCTGGCCGGGTGCTTGGGGGAGGAGGGAGGGGATGCTTCCAGCCCTGCCTACCCCTCCACTTCTCTTGCTTTTATTTCCCTGTAGGTAATAGGTGTAGGTAATTTAGGTCCCTAAATTAAGTGTGGGGGGGGTGGGGGTGGCAGGAAGGAGCCTGGGCTTGAGCTGGGCCAGCTAGGGCACGCAGGGATGGCTTGCGTCGCTCCCCTTGGACCAGGGAAGACCCCGATAAGTTGTTTTGAAGGCAAGTAAGAGGATCGATACGGTTGTCACAGGTGGAAGGAGAGCGTTGTGTGCCAAAAATGGGGCAGCAGGGGGAAGGCGGGACCTGCAGAAACATCCTATATTTTATGAGATGCTGAGCGCCTGCATCCCTGGGCTGATGCTGCTTTCCCCCCTCCTTGCCTGGCATCCCAATTAATTTCCATTTCAAAGGTCTGCGGTGATGCCGCAGACACAAAGCGAGCTGTTAAGCAATGGTTGCCGGGTCCGTGTTTGATTTTTATTATTTTTTTTTTTTTCCTTTTGCTCAAAGGTGACCGGCCCACCCTGTGCACCAGGCGCAGGGCAGGGGGATATTTTTAGCCGCTTTCTTCCGAAATATCAGCTGGGCGGCTGGGGTTTGGGTTGCATGACGCAACGCAGTGGGACCGTGCGTCAGCTGGAAAGGCTGAAAGGCAGGAAGAATTTGGGGGGGAAAAGCAGACTGAGAAGTCCCCAGGAAGCCGCAGCCTGGGCCGGGTGCCACTGTGCCGATCACTCCTTGCACCCACCAGCTGAAATGTATTGAAAAACAAACCCAAAAGTCCTACTTGACAAACAACTTAAAAAAAAAAATTCTGGATATTTTTTTTGTTCTTGTGTGTGTTTCAAATTACAGAAGTTCCTGAAAGGGAAGTTTATTGGTTTCAGGTGCTATTTTGGGGGCTTCTTTAACTCAAAAAAAAAAAAGGCTTTATTGCCCAGACGAGCCTCTGGCATCTGCCGGCCCTGCTCTGCCCGTGGCATTTTGGTCCCATCGGCATTTGGGAGCCCACTGGCCCATGCAGGCAAGTTGTCACACACTGTGCTCTCCATTTATCTTTGCCGTGACTCATGTTGGAAGGAGCTCATCATCTGCCTGAACTCGGTGACCTTGGCAAGACAATAGGGAAGAGAAACACTGCCCCGCTGGCAACGTGCAGTGGTGCAGAACGCTGGTGGGATCTCTGGGCACATGCTTGGCCATCTCCGGGTCTAGGTTGGCCATGGCCAAGCCAAAGATGGGCATGGCCCAGGTTGGCCATGCCCAAGATCACAGGTGGGCATGGTCCAGGTTGGCATCCATGGCTAAGAGCAAAGGTAGTCATGGCCCAGGTTGGTCGTGGCCAAGATGAAGGTGGGCATGGCCCAGGTTGGCCATGGTGAGGTTCAGGTTGGCCATTGTCCAGGCTGGCCATGGATAAGTCCAAGGTGGTCATGGCTCAGGTCCACCAAAGACACATCATCTGGGTCCTCCTCCTTTCTTTCTGTGGTCTTAAATTTTTGCTTTAGTAACTAATTAAAACCACGTGTGATTTTTGTTTTAAGGATGACAAACTTCCTTTATGCCTTGAAAAAGAAAAAAGAAATAAAAATCGGCTCACGGAAAAAGCCGCCCAAAGGTCTCACTGACACAGAGCCTGCATCCATTGGAAGGAAGCCTTCCTGCGCTCGCCCCCTCGCTCATGACTGCCTTGTGCACACACTGTTGAGGGCACAGAAGACCTCAGCCCCGCCAGACCACTTCCAAGCCAACCCAGGATGTTCTCACATCCCTTAATCCCTGCCTATCTCGGGAATGACGAGCAACCAAAGCCAACGATGAGATCTGTGGTTGGGTGCTAACATTGTCTGTTGCAATTGCTGGGGAGCAGTCGGGGCCGGCGGGTGGGGGCACACAAGCCAAAGCACCCATCAGATGTGGGCTGAACATTTCGGCTTTAGCAGAGCCGAACAGCCGACAGCTGCCACACCATGGCCATCCAGTGCCACAGGAGCGCCAACGCCATGCTGCCAGGCGCTCGCTCTCTCTATATATATTTTATTTTTTTTTTTTCCAATGACTCGCATCTGACCTTTCAAACACCTGTTCAGCCTTAAACAGCTAAAAATACCCACCGAGCTTTGCATCTGATTTTCATATTGCAACAAAGCTCACTGTTTCCAGCGTGTTTTCTCGTGTTTCTGGCAGGTTCTAGGATGGTCAACCTCTCCTCTGGTCAAACTCAGCATAGACGGGCATGAGAGATGGCTGGCTGCAGGCAGGGTTGCGCGGTCTGCCCCGGCGCATGGCCAGAGAGGTCCTTAGAAGCAATAAAGGGGCATTATGGATGGTATAATGGGGCTGGGCATATTATTTATATGGTGTACGACAATCCCAAGGATGGTAGGACCAAGGGGACCTTCCCACCGCCCTCTCGGAGGCCTCTGCAATGTCCCTACAAGCCACTACCACTACCCAGCCTCCGCTGCCCTTCCTGAGCATCCCAAACCTATTCTGGGTCATTTCTTGGGGAATTTGAAAATTAAGACCTACAGCGTTTAAGCTGTCATGTAAAAGCAAGGCTCTTGGGTTCTTCCTGCTGGGGACACCACTGTACCTACAAAGGCTTGTCCTGTGGCGCCAAGAAGACCTCAGATGTTGCAGCAACGTCTTGCTTGGTGTTGCATGGCTCGTTGGGGCCGGGGCTGGGTGAGGGCAGGGACCCTCGTGGGGATACAGGGCCTTTTCTTCCCTGATTTGATGAATTTCTCCTCGCTGGCCGTTTGACAGGCTCGTCCATTAATTTTCCCGGGAGGGCATGTGGGAAGCCTTCGCTTCCTGGCCTGGTGGGGCTGCTGCTAATTAAAACACACTTCATCTCTGCACGATTATGGATGTTGCGCGCCCAGTGAAAAATTTTTTTGACAAAGACATAATTATCTTGGATATTAATTAGGGGAAATAAAGTTGGAAGATGGCACGATAGCCCTTCCCTAAGCGGGCAAACGCGCACAGCAGCAAACCGCATCTTCCCTGAGCATCCTCTCCGCTGCCCGGGCTGGCAGGCGGCTCCGGCACTAATTGGCTCTAATTGGCATCTCTGTAACAGCGCGGGCTGGAGGATGGCATGCAAGGAAATATGGGAAGAGCTGAGGAGCAAGGGCGAAGGAAAAGGGCAGTGAGAGCCGCAGCTCTGCCTCACCGCAGCCCAGCCCGTCCCCGTGCCACCGCCGCGACTCATGGGATGGCTGCAGGTGGCCCCATATTAAAAAAAAAATATAGGATTTTCTGATTTTTTTTTAGTGGTTTTTTTTTTTTTTCCTGAAACACACAAATAAACCCCCTGACCGTCGGAGGAGGACACATGGGGGTGCTGGGTCCCCCCCTTCCCCCGCCCCAGACCTCGGCGTGTGCTGATGGCGCAGCATCCCGGCGCCCATCCCTCCCAGGGCCGGCAGCGGCAGCAGAGCCCTCTCGTCAGCCAGGGAGGGGGGAACAGCCACGAGCACCTGACATTAAACATTCAAATTACTTTTTGGCAGAAATAGGTTTAAAAATAGGTTTTTTTATGATAAACAAACTAACCTCATACAGGAAGTGAGCTGCAAATACTAAAAACTAGTATGTTGTAAGAGAGCTGGTAACAGAGCTGCCCCGCAGAACCAAAAAAAACAACAACAAAAAAAAGAAGCAGTCAGGGTTTTTTAAATATTTTCTTGGGGTTTTTTTTGTGTTTTTCTTTTTTTTTTTATGTTTTCCCTCCCGGCACGGGGAACAGGGCAGAATTGTGGGGAGGAAAGGCAGGAGGACCCTGTGCTGCTGGGGGATGAGGTGATTTCTTCTCTCCTCGTGGCCCCTAAATTAAAGGTAAAGCCCGGCGACGCGCAACCAGATTCACGATGTGAACCCCAGGTTTTAGCACGCCTGGACTTCAAAAAGCGTTTACTTCTGCTGCTGAAAAGGTTAAGCAGTTTTCCTACCGAAACCCCGAGTGTGGGCTGTGAAAGAACATGTTAATGAAGAAAATTTCCCCAGGGCTGCTCTTTTATTATCACCAAAGCCATCGAGTTTCAGTTTGAGTTATTTGTATTTATTTATAAAAACAAAGATTAAATAAGTAGAACAAAAACAAAAACCTCATCCTAATTTCTGAGCTAAGCCTGATTTATTCAAACAAAGAATTCCCCACACACACCACCACCACCACCCCCCCCCGCCCCAGGCAGGTAGCTGAAGGCTGTTTTCCCCTTCGCTTTGAGAACCAAAAAGAAAAAAAAAAAAAACACCAAAAAAACCCCCAACGCTGAGTTACCGGTGTGCTGCATGTGAAATATATTTCAGGTTTTAAAAAAAAAACAAAAACAAAAACAAAAACAAAAAAAAAAAAACAAAACAAAACCCAAACCAGCCCTCGTTGGCTGCAAAAATGAAGATTTCAAAGTCACCGGGGGGGTGGGGGGGAGGCTGGGGGCCGACGGTGCAGACGGCCGGGGCAGGTGCCCCCAGGAGGTGCCGGCAGCGCGGCCCCCAGCCCGGCCACCGGCTTCAGCCATGGTTTGGGGAGGGAGCATCTGATTGAAGAGAGAAAAAAGAAAAAAAGGCATTTCTCTTTTCATGTGTTTTCCCATCCATCGCGAAAGAACTGGTTAAAAAACACATAAAAAAAGGCGCCCTTCAGTGGTCTTGTAGCCTTTAACGTGTTGTTTTTCTACATATTTTATGTTGTTGGCTTTTGTTATCAGCCTCATCTGCAATTTGTGGCCAATTCTGTCATGCTTTAGGCAGACATCTTGTTCCCAAAACTGTTTGCAACCTTTCAGCGACGGTACAGCCTCGAATACAGGCAGAGAAAAGCCACAGCGCAACGAGAAAAAGGGCAGATTTAACCCCAAAATGATCATTTGGCCAAATTGTTGTTCCAAAGGCAGGGACGAGCCCCAAGGCACTGACAGGCGGTGCTGAGCCAGCCCCAGCCCACCCTTCTGCCCTGCCCGAGCATCCTCGCTTTAATTTGAATTATTTGCATTTCCCCATCCCAGGAGAAGCCAAATCCATCCCTACGTAACCCGTCGGATTTTTTTTTTTCCCCCCATCCCGAACAGCGTTTTCCGCCGTATTTTCCCAGCCGTGGGCACGAAGCCATCCCGGCCATCCCGGCTGAGCCCTCCTTTTCTAAGCACGGCGTGAATTAAATCAGTTGAGCTGTTATTCACCACCGAAAACGAACGCAGCCAATCTAGCACCTATTTGATATTAATAGCGAAACCAAAAAAGCAAATTAATACCGCAGGATGAAGGCATTTTAAAAAAATAAAATGAAAGTCATTCAAGTGCCCGATGGACTCAGAGAGCAAAGCTGGAGCGTGGGAGCCGATTTCGGCCACCGCCAGCCCACGTGGACCAAGGTGGCTGAAATGTGGCAGTTTTGGGGGAGTAGTTAAACTGAAAGGAAAGGCTCGTGGCCGTGCGCCCCCCCCCTCCACCCCAGGTTTGGCAGGGTTTATGGCCGGGGCAGCGCAATGCTCTCCCGGCAGCCCGGAGAGGGAAGTGATGCGCTGCATCCCCGGCGAACCCCCGGCTTTGAAATAACCAATTTTGGGGTTTTTCAAAGAATTAGCACGCCCGGCGGGGCAGCCCGGCTGGGGGAGGAATGAGACATTGTGAAACCCAGCTCCTTTTCCTGAGGCTGCCGCTGCCGTCAGCGCCGGAGCCCAAGCCCTGCCCGAAAAAAAGCTTAAACGGTTTCCCAAAGCAGAGGCGCCAAAGGGGAACTCGCCCCTCGCCGGGAGCTGGCCACAATTTTGGCCTCCCCAAAGCGGGGCACGGTTGCCGGCTGCCCCCCCAGGAAGGGCTGCCTTCCCTTGCCGGACCACCGCAGCCCCGAGCCTCCCGTTCCCCCGGGATGCTTGGGGAAGGGGGGTCCCCTCGCCCCACTTCCCCCCCTCCAAATTTACCCCCTATTTACGCCAGACACAAATAACATCGTATTTTTTCAGCCAGAATATATAGCTATAGATACAGATATATTTTAAAGTCAATCTCTCAGGGCTCTCCCAATGCTCTCTCCACTTCCTGTGACAAAACAAAAACACGCTTCGTTTGAAACTTATCCTTCCTCTATTAAGCACCGAGAAATAATGACCAAAGGCACCCAAAAAAAATCCCCCCACACTGCACCCCACTCATGCTCTGCAGCCGCTGCCCCCTTCCCACGCCTTCACCCTCCGGGCAGAGGAGGGACCCGGGCACGCCGGGCTGAAACAGCATCACCCAGGCGAAGAATAGAACCACTTATCAAAATATTTAATTCAAAATCTCGCCCGCGGAGGGGCTGGATCTCGAGCCGAAGGTGAATTTCCACTTCGCTATTTTCGTCCCGCTGCTGTTCAAGTCAAACGCTCCCCCTCTCCACGTCATCATTTTAAAACCGGAGTCAAAAAAGCAGCTAAAATAGGTAGGGTTCGGTAAATTCATATTTTGACTCATCCATTTCTCTTCGGCACGATTAAACACCCCGTCGGTCGCAGTAATATTTGCCACTCGGCGAAGGGGAGCACAAACCCCACTTGCAAGATTGAGAAAAAAAAAAAAATCATTTTAGTTTGACTCATGTGGAAAGAGTGAAACACAGAGAGTGCCCTGAAATTGGGCTACGCACCAGGCTTTTACTACACCATTTACCACAAGGGAAGAAACCAGAATATTGGACAATTTCAGCCACTAATTCAAGAGCATTTCGAGGCGGCCGTGGGCTGCAGGCTCCCCCTCGGCAAACACACCCGGTTTTGCTGCTGTTTGAGCATCCTTTTGGGCAGACGGATGAAAGAAGACGGGGCGGGGGGGGGGGAAAAACCTGAATTTGTGGTTGAGCTGATTTTGCTCCATCATAATTTTGCCAAACGATGCTCAGTCTGGTCGGCGGGGATCGCCTCCTACCTCGGCGAGAGAGGGGTTTTACCCGAAGCCGATAAAATGGTAACAGCTGGCTTGAAAACGAAACCCACCTGGAAAATCATAGGGGGACTTTCAGGCGGGTTTGGCAATTTGCCTCGCTGAGAATTAATCTGAAAAAAATAAATAATTAATAAACGAGCCCCAGGAGGAATTTTGGAGGCTGGTCGCCGCGATGTGCTGGGTGAAACCTAAGCCTGGATAGCATAAAATGGGGGTTTTCTCTGCCCCGGCCCCCAGCAAGGAGGGCTCCTGAGGGAAATCCCGACCCCGCTCCAGCAGGATGGTCGGGCGGGAGCACCGATTCCCTTCCGTGCTGCATCCCGCCTGGATGCTCCTGGTATCCCCAGCTCATCCCCCGGCTCAGCCTCTCACCACCACCTGAGCCGGGCGATGCCAATCTTTTCATCAAAGCTCGCTGAAAACAAAACTGAGAAACAGCCTTGTGGTTTGACAAGAATGTATTTACATAAAAATATATATTTTAAAAAAAACCTTTGGGGATGGTGAGAGAAGGCACTCGCCGTGTTTGTGAGGTCCCTGACATTTAAGCGAGGCTCGCCGAGCGTGGCGGCCTCACGTGTTACCCACGCCGAACCCCACATGGGAGCCAAAGCTCCTCCTCGGGCCCGGCTTAAATTTAGAAAGGCTTTTTATTATCTCCCCATCACTTCCCTCAGCCCTCGCCAGACGGGACAAACAGGGGCCATTCAGGAGGAGCAAGGAATTAAAGCCCAGGCATGCATAAGATAAGGGAGCTGCATCCATTTCTTTGCATTCCGGCCCAAAAAGCCGGGCACAGCCGAAGAAAAAAAAAAAAACAACCCCCAAAAAACAGCCCAAAAGTCATGTTTTTGGCAGCTCCCCTGCTGCCAGCCAGCCACGGTGCTTTCCTCGTTTGCTTCGGCACCGCGACGGTACGCATCAAACCCAAGCGCGCTTGCATTTAGCCGCACGGCTTGCCTTCGCTTGCAAGGCTCGGATTTGTTGGCACTGTTGTGTTTCTTCGCCGCGCTTGTATTTAGTCGCCGCGCTTCTATTTGTTTGCGACGTCTGCATTCCTTTGCAAGCTTTGTGCTTGTTTGCGACGTGTGCTATTTGCTGGCAAGCCCCGAATTCTTTGCTTTCCAAAAATTAATTAATTAATTAATTAATTAAATAAAAAATAGGGTGAGAAGGTGTTGCCCGCCCCCGGCGAGGCAACCGGAGGGACACGCCAGCCAGGGCCACTGCCCGTGCTGTGCCTGCTGGCCCTCGAGTGGCGGGGAGCCGCTGGCAAGCGCCCTGCCCTGGCTGTACGGACCGGTGGTTTCTTTCAGCACGCCTATTCCCTCTTTTCTGAGTCATTCTGAGATCGCTCGACATCTCTAGCTCGCAGGCAGCGAAAATACGCTTTTAGTGCGCAATTTGGCAGAGTGAGTCGGTCCCGCGTAGCGGCACGTGCCGGGCGCGCCTCGCCGTCTGCCGGCGCGGGCTCCCCGCCAAGCAGGCGCTTGGGGCTCCCCGCGTCCCGGCAAACGCCTGACGTAGGGCGGCGAGCGCCGGCGAGCCCTCAGGAACAGCACCGAGCGCAAGGAAACACAAAGTCGGCTTTGAAACCCTCCCATCAAGCAACATCTCCGAGGGCCTCATGCGCCAAAAACCCTCGAGACGTGCGGCCACAGCATCCCTCCCACACCCCCGGCATCCCTCCCGCACTCTGTCCCCGTGCGGGGACGTGCTCCCCATCCCAGAGGGCTCGCAGACTGCCCCGGTGAGAGCTTTTGGGAAAGGGCAACAACGCTCCCGGGAGATGCCAGGCCCAGGCCCTTTGTGGGCCGGGGAGGGGGGCGGTGGAGGACCCCGGCGCTGCCAGCCCTGCCGAGACCTCTGGCCTCGGTGGGCACAGCTGTTGGCAATGCCCAGCGGTGACTTGGCTCTGGTGGGCGTTTGGGATGCCGAGCCCAGGGAAACCGGCCAAAAACACTCATTTCAGGCAAGGCTATGCAAATAAATGGTGTATCAGGCTAAACCCTCCCACTTGGGGTCAAACCACAGCCCATTATAGAGCATCGCCACCCCGGGGCCCTGCTCCCAAAACCCCGGCGCCTTCCCCGTCTCGTAGCCCAAAGGGGAGCAGGGTGATCCCCAGCGCAGGGGCTGCCTTCAGACCTAAGGAGAGCTGGCGGGAAGGGCCCGGAAAGTTCAACCTCCCCAAAAAAACCCCAGTGCCCACGCTGGGCTGGAGCCCTCCCTCGCTTCAGCTCCCATGAAAAAGCATTTGCTCAGCACTTCTGCTGCGCCGGTTTCGCTGCTGGAAGCTACAAATCACGTCTGTCAGGTGGGGAACGGGGCTCACTGGCCTCTTCCCACCCATTTTTATTTTTTTTTTTTATTATTATCATCGCAGGAGAACATCCTCGCCAGCAGGAAAAACCTCGCAGCAAGCCGCCCAAACTCTCTGCCTCAAGCAGGTGCCGAGCCTTCAGCCTCCTGCTTCACCCCTGAGCCGTGCCGCCACCGCCTTTCCCGGCGGAGCGTCGCTTAGGCGCGTAACGCCCAGCACAGCCCACGCGGGCCGAGCAAACGCCGGCCCGCGTTTCCATTGCCGCAGCTCCCGTCCCCGCAAAACCCAGTGGGGCCGGTGACCCCTTCAGCACTCGCACTTAATAAAGGGCTTTTATTCAGGGCATCGAGAGAGACACCAACCCCCCCCCACCCCCAGCCCAGGCAGTCCCAGAGGGATGCAGTGGCGAGAGGGGCGTATATTTTGGGATCCCAGCTGGGCGTTTGGACCCAAGGAGCCCTGAGCCACTCGGCTACCAAAAAAGCTCAAGCATAGAAAATATTTACGCGTAGGAAGGAGGAACGACGGGTGGCAGCTACCTCGAAAGCATCCATTTGGCCTCACCAGGGTGCCAAGCGAGCCGGCGACACCCCCGTCCTCCCCCCCTTCCCTCTCTCGCAGGTCTTCGAAAAAAGCACGGGGGCTCGAGAAAGATCAGTACCAGAAACCAGCGCGTCTCCATCGTGACCCGCAGGAGGCCGGCGGGGACAGCACCGTCCCCGCGAGCCCCAAACCTCCTTCCCTTGCCCACACCCCCCGAAACCCCCAACCACGCCACCACGTCAAAGCCTTGGGGCGCTGCGGGCACGCCAGGATCGGGGCGCGGGTAAGGGCGAAACCAGTGCGAAGCTCTGAATGGGATGGCCCTGGGGGTGGGATGGGGGCACTGGCCCTCCCGGTTCCTATTTTAATAGCCACAGCGGTGAAGCTGAGGGTCAACCCGGGCTGGGGCCGAGCCGCCGCGGCTCCATCCTGCCGCCGCTAAGGGGGCAAATTAACGAAACCGCTGAAAAACGCTATGAAAAAAATATCAAAGATGTTGAAGGTGTTGCCGAGATTAAAAATATTTTTTTAAACCCTGAGAAACGGTCGAAAACGTTTAAAAAAGATTTTTTTTTTCCAGTCTTGAAAAGCACCTTAAAAAAAAAAAAAAAAATATTTGGAAAGCCTTTTAAATGTTGAAAACGGGGAGGGGGGGGGAAATAGGGAGGATATTGAGGCTACCGGGGCGGGCCGGAGGAGCCGCTGGTGCGCGGGAGAGCCGGCGGGGAGGCGCGGAGCCGGCGCGGAGCCTCCCCCCGGCCCTGCGCCCCCGCGGGCCCCGCATTTCCTTCTAACCAACCCCCCCTGCAGCCCTCGGCGGGAACTGCCCCGCGCAGAAAGTGCTGGAAGACGGGTTGGTTTTTTGGTTTTGGGTTGTTTTTTTTGTTTTTTTTGTTTTTTTTTTCACAAAAACAGACCCCCAAACCCCACCGAATAAAGGCAAAGCGGCTTCCCCCCCTCCCTCCGGCCCCCCCCCCCCTTTTTTTCCCTGTTGTCAAAATATTTTTTTTTCCGTTAGCAAAATAATATTTATTTTTTTCCCCCTGTTGTCAAAATATTTTTTTTCTGTCATCAAAAAATTTTTTTTTTTTTTTTTTTTTTTACGTTAAAACCCCAGCTGGCTTAATTTATACCTCTATTTATCAGGACACGCGCTACCTTTGCCCATGAAAAACGCCCAATTGTCTGAATTAACGACTGGATTTGGAGCGGAGGTTGCCACACAAGCCAGGACTGACGGAGCGCGACATTAAACGGGAATAACTGAAACTTTCTCACCTCTAAGCTGCTGCTGCACTTTTTTTTTTCTTTTTTTTTCTTTTTTTTTTTTTTTCCCCCGAGCACGCCAGCGCGCTGCCCAAAGCCCCTCATTTCGAGACTTTTATTGGGAGAAAACGGAGTGGCTGTGTGTCATCAAAACTAATGGGGGAAAGAAAAGGAAAAAAAAAAAAAAAAAAAAAATCCGACAGTCTGGTGATAAGTGAGGCGAACCAGGAAAATGCATCCGAAGAAGATTCTTTGCATTCCCGTATCATTTTAAAATGTATGTTATCAGAAAATAACGTGTGTTAGAAGACGCTTATCAGAAAATGAAGGGAATAACCCGGCAGGGGTTATAACACCACCAGTAAACAACATATAAATATATTAATTATATAAACAACACCGTTTCAAACAGGTTTCACAGCCTCTGTAAATTCCTAAAAGAGCCATAAATCTCCCGCGGGGGAAAAAAAAACAGATTCGATGCTCTGAGTTCCTCTGTCTTTCCCCGTTTCAGGATTACGGAGTGTGGGGGGCGCAGGACCCCTCTCTGGCTCACCAGAGGACGAGCAGCCGGGGCCGGACGGGCTTTGCTGAATTGTATACATCGCGTGCCTTGTTTTATTTTATGAGTGATAACGAAAGTAAGAAAAGTGCTTTGGGGGTTTTGCAAAGTTCTGCCACTGACATGCTTTGGGAATGACTTGCTGTGACGCTTTGGGAATTCCTTTCCATTTGGGGGGAGCGCTGCAGCACAGCCAGCGTGGGAAAGTGCACTCATCTCCCCTGCCTAAACCTGCCAGCAGCAAAAAACAAAACAAAACAAAAAACCCAGCGTATTTTGTACTTCGCTTTACCAGGAATCTCTGAAAACCCCCACCCCTGCTCACGAACAACAATTTCTCCTGTTGCTGAAGACGAAGCGTGCTTGAGCAGTTCGGTTTTTCCTGGGACCCACGCTTTTACACAAGCCGCCGCGCCTTGGATGTCCCGATTTTTCTAGCGACCGAATTCTTGATGCAAACAAGAGGGGACGCCAGCTGCCCACCACCGGCCGCAGGGACTGGCCTTCCTGCAGGTGTGAATTTTGTTACACCTGGAAATGAGTACTCTGCGTAGGAACGAAATGATCGCTGCCCCTGAGACGGCAGACCATCAAATCTGTCACGTGCGCGGTTGGTAAATGTGAGTTTTTTGAAAATACGGCATAAAATACTATTACGAAGGTAGGGGAAATATTCTCCATGGGTAGAAAAAAAAATATATATTTAGGGATTTCTCAAAGCAGCGCAACGGTCAGAGGAAAGACCTGCTTGTCTGTGCGTGCAGTTGAGGAGCCCAGCAAGTACAGGGAGGGGCGCCTTCATGCCAGGTTTTTTGTCCCAAACGGCGAATCTTTTTTAAAAACCGTAACCCTCTAAAATCTGCAAGGCCCCAAACTTCTGGAAAGCTGCACACTGTGCCCTTTCCCAGCCGGAGCCTTCCCGGGAAGCCCAGCCCGGCTGGCGGAGAGCGGCTGGGTGGGCGGCGGGGCCACAGCCACCCACCTCCCCACCTGGCCACCTCCTGCCTACCGGCTGGCTTGCGGGCAGGGGCGCAGGCAGCACGTTGGCGGGGGCCAGGCTGGAAGGCTGCTTTGCCGCTCAGAGAGAAATCCCCACCTACGGAGAGCATGGGTTTCAGTTTCGAGGCGTGACAAACGGCGTGGTACGAGCTCTTTCCTCCGCCGCCACCGCCGCCGCCTTCATCGTCGTGCTGTGGGGCTGCAGGGGAGGGGACGGGCGGGCAGCTGCCATCTCGGGGGGGTGCATGGTGGAACGTGCCAGGGATGGGACCGTGACACGCGCGCGGTGGCACGGGCGGGAGGTTTCCAGCCGAAATCGGCTCCCTGCATCCCTTCACGGCTCCCGGCAACGCCATCTGGCACGGCGAGCCAAAGTGATGCTGATGCCTTTACTCATGGTTTCCAATCCCAAACGAGAGGGGAGCAGGGCGAGCTGTCACCCGGCACTGGGAATGGCAATATAAACCCAGTCGTAGAAAATACGGACTTGGCATCCCTGGAGGTATCCAGACCAGGGCTGGATACGGCCCCGAGCCCCTCAGGTCTGCTTGGAGCGGGCAGGGAGGCAGTCGCGGCCGGGGCTACCCACGTCTTCATCTCAAGACTCGATACCCTGCCTGGGTTTAATCCTTTGCCTCATCTCAGTTCTTCAAACCCATTTCCCTGTAAGTTCTCACGAAGGAACAGTTCCTGTTTCTCCGCCTCGGCCGCGACCACGCTTTTTTCTGCCCAGCCCCAGGCACAGCCCTCATCCCACAGCTCCGCCAGGAGCCTTCGCTACAGCCCCACGGGAAAACCAGGGATTTAAAAGATACTCAGCTTTGCTCTAATTCAGAGCTTGCCAGTGGTTTTGGTGGGTTTTTTTTTTTGTTTTTTTTTTTTTAAATCTCCGTGAGCTGAAATTCCATGGGGATGTTGGGTTTGGAAACCCGTCCCCCACCAACCTGCACCCAGCCCCAGGGCTGCGGCGTGACTCCGGCGATGGAGACCCCTGTCAGAGCCGTACCGCCCCCCTCCCGCTGCCACCCCTGCAAGCCGGACACATCGCTTTAGTCTTTAGTCCCGCAGACACCATTAACCCCTTTTGTCAGCACAACGCAACTGCGCGCTCAAGCTTAAAAGTGGGTTTTGTGGTTGATGTAAGGATGCTGTGATTAACATGCGCCTGGGTTCAAAAAAAAATCATTTTTCTTCCTCTGCCATGCAGGCATGGGGACACCCAGGCGCTTCCCCAGAGAAAACCGGGGCTACCCTAAAGGCTACAGGGACGGGCAGCCCCACTTGCATCCACGCGGGTGTCTTCAGCCCCCGGGGCTGCCTCTCTGCAGGAGGATGAGGAGAGGGCGGCAGAGGCGAAAGCTGATGCCTGGGCGAGACGCTGCATCCCTGCGTGGCCCCAGGCGGCACAAGCAGCATCACCAGCACCACCAGCACCAGCACCAGCATCACCACCAGCAGCAGAGGGGGAAGAGTTATCCCAGGAGCGCTGCTCTCCCCTCTCCTTCAGCAGCCGCGCTCGCTGCTGATTCATTTTTGGCCGGTGAGCCCACGCGAGGCGCAGCGCCTCCCGCCACTCCGTGGGGTTTTGCCTTTCTTCTTTTTCGTCAAACGGGCGCCAAGTTACCAAAAAAACCCTCGTCACGTGGCTGCGATACGGCAGCCCCGCTTTCATTTACTGGAACTGCACAGCCTCGAAAAAACACAAGTTTCCAGCAGCCCGGACGAGCCACTGATGCTCTTAGAGGGCCCCCCCAGGCACCCAGGGCTTTGAAGGTAAGGAGCTGCTGCGCGGGTGCTTTCCCCGTCCGGGCGGTCCTCCTCAGCTCAGTGCCTTGCAGGGTGCGCTGGGTACCCCAAACCACCGTCCCAAAGCCGTGCCGCCCATCCCGTGGAGACACTCACCCGAACCGTGGCTGCTTCCCCGCATCCTCCAGAGCCAGCGTCTGCGATGGGGAGAGAAAACATCAGAGCTGGGTATGTTTTCATGGGAACGGGTTAAAAAAAAAAAACAAAACCCCAAAGTGCTGGCTGCAGGGGCGCAAATGTCACTTATTTCCCACCATTAAGGGATGCCCAAGATAATTAGGAGGGGAAAAAGAACCCGGACCCCGCCTTGGTCCCTTCTCCAAGCAGGACAGCTGTGCTCCTGCTGACTCACCCGCTGTTGCCTCCTCCAGTGACACCGGATGGCCCGGCAGGGTCTGCTGCCCTGCAGAAAAATAGGCTTTTTTTCATTTAGGCTGCTTGAAAAAAACCTCTTCTGCTTCTTGCGTTTCAGCAAAGGGGCAGGGAATCACCTATGGAGGAACGAGACCTTCATGAGTGGTAAGGGGAACACTGGATGCAGGACCACAGCCGGACCCCGCGCGTGGAGGTTTCGCCCTGTTGCCTCCAAGTTTCCACCGGCGTGGTTTTGTGCCACAGGGTGGAAATCGGCCGGAGTTTCGTGCCAGCTTGGATGCCGGCGGTGTGTGCCTAGGGCAGGATGCTCAACCACAGGGGCTTTGCCCCAGGGATTCATCCCTGCGCTTCCCCCGCTTCCCCTTTCACAGGCATGTAGTGACAAGGGTTTAATATCAGCTTCTCTGGGGAAAGCTCACAGCCCAAACCTGCATGGTTTCTGCTTGGATGGCGTTAATGCTTAAATATTAAGCATTAATGGAAATAATGGGGGGAATGTCAGGGAAACAGAGGAAAGCTAGGCTTTAGCATCCTTCCCCGGGCTGCGAGAGCGGTCCACACATGTGAAGGACAGCGCGTGTCCTCAGGGCAGGTAAAAATTCCATCAGCCAGGGCAAATTGTAGCCCATCAAGTGCAGAGTCTCCGCTTTACCCTGCTGTCCGGGTACCAGCATCCCCTCTCGGCGCAGAGCCCCCCGCTTCCCAGGTGCAGGCATATCCTCCCGTAGCAAACCCCACGCGCGGCAGTTTCCGACGCCAGCACTGAGAGCCGCGCGCGGATCCCCTGTACCTCTCGGACCATAACAAATCTGTCTGACGTCCTACCTGGCTTCTCCTCGCTGCAGCTCCCAGCCCGGGATGTGCCGATGGGTTTATACGGCCCCCCCATCACCCCCCCGCTGAGATGTGGGGAAGGGAGAGTTTCCCACGGCCGATGGCTGCTCCTGCTTCCCCCGAAGCAGTTGGCTGCACCCATTGGGAAAGGCTCAGGGGTTTTTCCCATCGGAAAGGGCCTTTGCTGGGAAAAGTCTCATTTCCCAGGGCTTTCAGCCAAACCCACGGGGACCATGGCAGCAGCAGGGGGCTGGGGAGGGGATGACATACAGGCACCAAAATCCACTATCCCAGGGGGTGGCGGGAGGCTCTGCCGAGTGGCCCCCAACCCTCCAGGCTTTTAGCCAGGTGATGCATCCCCAAACTTTTGGGCTCCTGGTTGCTCTTCCAGCCTGTCCGCTGGGAAGCACTCTGCTTTTTCCCCTACTTCCATCAGCCGGGCTAAAAAAAGCTGTGACCTCCCTGCAGACCTCATGGGAAAGGCTGTTGGCTGCCACCCGGGTGATGGAAACCATCCCTGTTCCCCCGGGAACAGCTCAGGCAAACAACCATCCGAGTTGCTCACCCCACTCCAAGCCCTTTCCCCCGCCGCTGAGGGACCCTTTCCCTCTCTCCTGCTGTGGGGGGGGGGGAGGGGGCGGCTGGCACCCTGCTCGTGTCCCACCCCCTGCTTTTTCACACAATTTCTGTTTTTCGCGATTTCAGCGTGGCCAGCAGCGCGGTTCTTATGTGTGTCAAGAAAACGAACCAACCCGAAAAAGGCGGCTTACCGGCAGGTTTGTGCTCCCTGATTCAGCTGGAGTTCAGAGATGAGTCAGGCAGCGGTGAACAGCCCCAGAAGGGAATAAAACGAGGGCTGCTTTCATCAGCCTTTCGCAAATTCATGCTATTTTAAAAAAAACAGGTTTGTGACACTGGAGTGGCTGCGGCGGCAGCTTGGATCTGGTGGGGTTTGGTGACCCCGGGTGCCCTTGTGGCTGTGGCTCCCCATCGGTGCCCCAGCCTCGCTGAGGCTCTGCCCGAGCATCCCAGGGACCATCCACGAAGTCGGTCCCTCCACACCTCCAGCCAGTGCTCCCCGGCATCCCCAACACTCTAGCGGTGGCTTTAACCCTTCCAGCGCCACCACTGCCAGCTCCTAACCTCAGGTTCGCCACGGTCGCCTCAGTGACAACCCGTGCGGCCGCAGCGCCGGGCAGAACCGGCTGCTCAACCATCCCTTGTTGAGGACAGCCGGGCCGCAGACGGTGCTCTGGCTTATCTGATGAGCGTGATTGCCCACAGGCCAGGGAAAAAACACCAAAACACCAGCACCCTTCGTGTTCTCATATGTGGCTTTCACCGATTTCTCATACGAGAAGCAAAAGTCACCCGCACCGAGATGTCGGCAGCCACCCTTGCGGTGGCAGCCCGTAAGAGAGGCCGGCTGCGGTGATGACGCTTTTTCTAACATGTAAAGGGAAAACCAAGGGTTAATGATATATTTCTGCGCATCGCCCCGTGTGGCTTTTTGAACTGCTCCATCCCTGCAGAACCCTCAGGCTCTTTCACGACCCATTACTGAGTCTCGTGCCGTTTAGAGGTGAATTCCTCTCTGCTAAAGCGTGGCTCCTGCGCACTGCCAGCTCCTGCTCTCCCTTTCGACTTTTCCCTGGGGCAGCAGAAAGGGAAGCGGGGCGAGGGACCGGCGCACGATCCCTCCTCCCTAATTATTTCAGTATGCGGCCGCAGGAGCCTGGCGCTGGAAGCGGCGTGTCGTTCCGTGGCCAACTTGGCTGGGACTCGAGGGATTGCAAGCCCCCGGGTGAACCCAGGAGGTGTGGAGGTCTGGAGGCATTGGAGCCCAGCGGCAGCTACCCGGCAGCAGCATCAACCGCTCGCTGTGCCATGGTCCCTAATGCTTGGATATTGCCCCAAAAAGCAAGGGGATGGGTGATCCTCTCGATCCAGCGCTCCCTCCTCGGGGACGATGCTGGACCTCGCCCCAGCAGAGCACGAGCCAGTGGGAAATGCCCTCCCTGGAGGGACAGCAGAAGAAACGACCCTATGAGCATCCCACAGGCAGGAGGAGGAGGAGAAGGAAGAGGGCTGGCATGCGCGCATGTGGTTGGAAAACACTCGTCCTGCTCCCCTCCCGCTCCCCTCCCCTCCCCCCCCCCCCCAAAATATTGCAACAAAAACGGAAAATGTGCTGGCAGTGATTAGCAGCTCCCTGGAAAAAGCTGGTTTGCTGGCCCGGCTTCAAAATCCAGTTTGCCAGAAACCCCCGGGCTTCTCCAACATGCGACTGCGAGTTTTATGGAAAGCCAGAGTTTTCTGCAGAAAGGGGGTTGTGGGCTTTTTTTTTCTTTTTTTTTTTTTTGGTGAATTTTTGTCATTGTCAAAAATCCAATTTTCCTTCTAAAAAGAAAATAAGAAGCTGGGCCCAGGGCAGCGCAGGGAACAGGGCGGGGGGGACCACTGGATTCACAGAGCGTCAGCCCTCACAGCGCCACGGGACGGTGATGGAAGAAAAAAACAGGTAGGGAAGAAAATTCGCAAAAAAAAAAAAAGAGGAAAATAAACCTGGAAATGCTGCCCTGGCTTCATTTTTCTGCCAAACCCTGCTGCCAGGGAGCACGGGGTAAAGACGCCTTTGAGGAAGCAGCAGCGGCAAGAGGTTTGGGTTCGTCTTTTGTTTTGGCACTGGTGGCGTGTGTGTTCTTGGAGCACAAAGCCCTGCGGAGAAATCCTTTGCAGTTGGATTTTCATGGTGGGACCAAGCACCCGGCCATGCCCTGGGGGATGCTTGGTCCCTGCTGCTGCTGTCGCCGCTGCACCCCGGGGAGATGTGGGTCCCATGGGACCACACAGCACCACCCGTGGGGTTCAGCTGCACAAATCAGTACAGGCAAAAATAATCACCCCCCGGAGACATCCCAGCAGCCGGCCGGGATGGCCGGGATCCCGTGGGATGACCGATTTTGCTGGGCATGCCGGCACCTGCCTTCCCGCAGAGCAAAAAAACAACTTGCTAAGTCACAGCAAAACCATGAAAGCAAAACCACAGAGCCCCAAAGCGCCTCTGAGTCACTCCCCCGGCCGCCGCCACGGCCCCACAGCCCTCCAAAACTCGCCGCCACCTGCAGCCGGCCCCCAAGCCGCTGAGCCACGCCGGCATGGCACGGCACCCCACGGATCAGACTGCCATATGGGTGCTGGCAACAGCTTGCAGGTGGCAAAGCCCCTCTGCCTGAGCAGGCAGGGGCACAGGCAGCAATTGCCATCTCACGGACAGAGGAGCTTACAGCAAAGAGGAGCGACAGCGACCATTCCCGCCGGCTCAGCAGCCTCTGCTGAGCCAAAACCAACCCAGCAGCCCCTGCTCGCCGGCACCGCTTCGCAGCCAAAACACTTCCTTCCCCTCTTTCCTGTAAAATCGCCCGTATGTTTTATTATTATTATTTTAAAATTGTGAAAAATACTCATTTGAAATGTGAATGGAGATGAAACATTCACAGAAAGTGCTACTGGGATTAGTCACCAGTTGTAACATCTCTATTTACATGAGTCACGGAGGTTGGCCGCACAGCTCTTAAATTAAATCCCCGCCGGGTTTTCAGGTTTTGGGCTGTCCTCGGGAGACCTTTCGGTAACTTTTCTCCGGTTCTGAGCAGAGCTGGTAGCTGCCTTCCAGCACGCGTGCTTACCGAAACACCGGCAGTAGCTGCAAGGGCTTTGCCGTGCCATCGCATGGCAGCCAGGGCTGGGAGGCGATGCTCGGTGGGCGGGATTTGTCCCTGCTAACCAAGTTATTTCCCCGTTTGTGCCAAAGATGGGAAGAGTGAGAGAGGCAGCAGGCGCTGGGGACGGTGATGGACGGGTGGGATGCAGCCGGGTGACGGCGGGGGCCAAGCCGGTGGCACCGGGCCCCGGCGGTGATGCCGACAGAGGTCACTGTTGCCAAAAAACTGCGTGCCCCAGCCGAAAAAGGGAACTCGGCGGGTAGAAGGCGGCGATGGGGCAGGCCCAGTTTTGAAGAGGCGCCGCGCTCCAGCGGCCACGAGGCCACCGAGCCGGGGACCTCCGGGGCAGTGGCAAAGGGCCAGGGCAACGCACGGGGTGACAGAGCTGGCATGGTGGTCTGCGGGATGGCCTGGAGAAGCCGTGCTCTCCCCCACAGCCACACTGGGGACTATACCAAGGGTACCAACCGAGTGAGATTAAAAGAAAAAAAAATATCAACGAGGAAAGGAAACAGCCTCGGCGTGGAGCTGGAGAGGGAAGAACAGCCTCTGCGTGGAGCTGGAGGGGGAACGCGCTGCCGTGGGCCGCCTCTGAGGTTGAAAGCTGAGCGAGGGAAGGGGGACCCTGGGCTTCCACAGGCATTCCTCGGGCTGCTAAACTCCTCACAGAGTCACTCGGTTCCAGGACGGCCATAGGGAAAGATGAGCAGACCTCAAGGAAGCGTGGTTTGGGATGCACTGGATGGATGCGTTTGCTTTCCATGGCAAAAAATGGCAGGTCCTGCGTGGCAGGACCCTGGGAGGTGCAGGAGGACACTTCTCTGCTGCCTCTCCTCGCCCAAAGCCCAAGGGAGGGCATGCAAACAGCTTGTGAACACACAGCATAAAAATAAAACCCCAGAAAGGTGACTAAGCACTCTGGGTACCGAGGCATGACGCCAGAGGAGCCCAGCCTCCATCCCCAGCTGCACCAGGCTCGCGCCGGGAGCTGCCGCCTGCGGTTATCGGGGCCACAGGACCCCAGCGTGGGCGGAGGAGCCGCAGGGGCGCCGCTGATGGGTGGCAGGGAGCTTCCATGTCCCATCTCCCCCATCACCATGCCGTGGCCGAGGGGAGCTGCTGCTGGCCGCAAAGCCCTCCAAGGGGCTGAGCAGCCTGACTCGCACCCGCAACCAGAGCAGGTCCCAGGGCTACCCCGAGGACCTCCCCTCCCCACCCTCCCGCCCCCAGACTGGGGCTTGCCGGGGCTTGCTGGGGCTTGCCAGGGGCAGGCTGGGTGCGTCCCCTTTGCCAGCAGGGTGCTCGCCCATCCACGGCAGGGGCAAGCTGGGGCAGGCTTGGAGGTGCCGGGATGCTGGGCACAGGGCATCCTGCCAGGAGAGGCTGGGGGGGACGCTGCAGGGGCGCCCCTCTTAGCCAGGCAGAGAGGGCGGGGGTCCCCCATGTGCTAAGACTGTCCCTGCCTCGCCCCCCCGCACCTCCCAGGGCACCCCCCACACCAAGCAGAGCACCCCCCCTTCACTGCCCAGGGGTGGCACACGCTCCATGGGCGCTCTGGGACCCGCAGGGGGATGAGGCAAAGCCCAAAACCCAACCAGCCGCCAGCGCTCAGTTTAAATGTGCAATATTTAAAACAGTCACCCTGTGAGAGCCCGGCACCAAGCAACACAAAGCAGCGCGAGGACCGTGAGGTGTCGCAAAAGCTATCGCATAGATGTATTTTTTGCAATTCGCAGCCAGCAGCTAAAGCAACCGGCATCTTAAACAACTCACAAAGCCTTGCCCGCAGCAGTAAATAGCACCTTACCCTGGCAGGCCGGGGGGAGCCCGGCGCTGAGGCAGCTCCCCAGGGCCGGAGGGAGCGCGGGGGCCCCGTGTGAGGCCGGGAGAGCGAAGCTGGCATTCGTAACGGGCGCCAGGCACCCCGAGACACAACTCCTCCGCCGCTCTGCCCAGATCATTGGTCCAGGTCGTGGCGGCGGCTGCTTTCAAATTCTGTTAAACCTTAAAAAGGAAACAGGAAGCCTCTCGGCTCTTGACTTCATGCAGCTCTAGAGGTTTGCACACCCACACGCCCTCCTTCCTACCCCCCCAGGCTAAAGCAATGGCAGGCAGGGCACTGGGGAGGTGGCAGAGCCGTGACCTGGGCACGTTGCACTCCAGGCATCAAGCTGGACCCGCGAGCATCCCAACCCCAGCTGCACGGGGAGACGCTTCCTCCAACCCCAGGGAAGCTGCACTTTGCACCTCCTTGCAAGGGGCTTGCTTAGAGCCTGCTTCGGTTTTTCGTTTTGTTCTTGGTTCCTTCATCGTCATCTTCCAGCTTCCCAAGCCACCAGGCAGCATGAGGCCGATGCCAGCGGGAGCGTGGACCCCGGGCGCCAGGCTGCTGTCCAAAACTCCTCGGAACATAGGGCAAACCCCCGCTTATCCAGCAGGAGAGCACATCTTCGGTTCAGGTTCCTCAGCTCCTCGCTCAACATCCAGCATTTGCATTTTCTGCTCTTCCTCCCGCGAGCGTGCACAGGGCAAAAAAGTAACCGCGCAACTTGTCCTCTTCATGGTTTTGGGTTCTGTTTGGGGCTTTCAGTGGCTAAAAATCATTCCTCCGCAGAAAAGTCAGGGATGGGGAAAGCAGTTTCATTAGCTTCGGGAAGCGAATGTTTAACGCTTCACATTTCTCCAATTTAGGAGGAAGAAAATGACTTCCCCAAACTGCAGCCAAGGGAGGAGGTATGCACACCCCCAAGCCTGGCACGAACCCCTGTCCCAAGGGAAGGAACAGCCAGGATCTCCCAGTGGCAGGAGCAGGGTTTTCCATACCTGGTAACAGGTTTATTTAATTCACACAAAAAAGAAGGTACCCTTTGGGGTAGGTGTTTTTTGTTTTGTTTTTTTTAAAAGACCGAACCCCACTGCCTGCAGGCTCCAGCTGTGTGAGAGGCACCACTTGGTGCTCCCTCTCCTTTCCAAAATCTCCAACACAAACCCACGGCCCCCAGGAGCGAGGCACAGGAGTTCCTGCGAACGCTGCGCAGGAACTTTCCTCAGGACACGTCCGATTTCCCCTTGCCCTCGCTGCTCCACCCATGAGCATGTTGCCTGCAGGGCTCCTCCTTTTTTGCAACCCGTGTCCTCAGCCAGAGCCAGCAGCAGGACAGACACAGGAGATCTTCAGGCCCAGGTCACTCGACCGAGCTCGAGCTTGCAATGAAAACCCCATCTGCTCACTTGCTATCATCGAGGCGGGGAGCCACACAACCCCCCCACAGGATAGCCCAGGGGGCTAGCGTCAGAGCTACAGCTCCAAAGCAGCAGCCTTTGAGGTCTTTGTCCATTAATTTGGGTAAAGATTTCACCTCCCCTGAGACAGAACACCCTATGTGGGTGCTCAAGGAAATGAGATCAACTTCGGAGCAGCTTCAAAAACAGGGATGAGGGTTGGGATTTGTTACAGGCCCCACATGGTTGGGACTCAGGTCCTTCCTTCAGGACATTAGGTTAATACACATTAAATGCACTCATTTTAATAACAGTTAGAAGGTTTGTAAGTGTTCTACTTTTGCTTTCTTCGTAATCACTCTCTGTTGTCTTCCTCTGTCCGTTCATCCCCTCCCTAAAAATCCTTTGGCTCCTCTACTTGAGGGCTTGGAAAAAGAAAAGGGGACCAGGATTAGGACAAGTCCCATAGAACAAGATCAAATTTGAAATTTCAGAATAAGCGCAGTCCAACAGCTTGGCTCTAGGCTGCTTTGCTAGTAGTAATCATTCAACCCCTGGCGGCTGCTTTTGTTGGAGTAACTCCACCTGTTTTATGAAAAATTAAGTGCCTGGCCTGCCCAGAACAAATATGGAACCAGCCACGCTCCAAGTTCAGTGCTCTGGGGAAATACATGAGGCAGCACAGCAGAGATGAAGGAAACACAAACGAATGCCCAATTATTTAAATTGCCTGTAAGTAGTTTCAGTTCTTGCCCAGACATAACGTAACGTAGTGGAGGCAGGTGTTTTCTCAGCAGCCACTGACTAATTGCAGAACAAAGATGAGAAAAGAAAAAAAAAAATCAACAAAAAGACGTAAACAGTGCAGTAGTGAGTATATCGTGGATAAGTCGGAGCAGGGCAATTTATACTCACAGAGCATGTATGCTTATGGAGGAGAAATACAGTAGTCTTTATGAAACAAAAAAAAAAAAAATAAATACTGCACGAATGAGACTGAAAGATCCTGCCAGTTCTTGAAAAGCATACTTGGCCCGATGTGAGTGGCGCAGCAGGTGGCTTGCTTTCCCTTCCAGCCTGAGACCCAAGAGGAAAAGCAAGTTTGGCATCTTCTGGGCTGCCTATCTCCTAAAATCTACAGTACCTCTTGGAAGTGGATTAAGATACATCACAAGCAAAGAAGTTTGAAAACCAAGGAAATCGTACAGTTCCCAGCCAAGGTCTTTTCAGAATTCACCACAGAAGACATATTTGTAAACAATCCTTAGTTACAAAAGTAAATTTATTATTAGTTCACTTTTACAATTTATTTTTTTAATTCATTGTAACAATTTATAAATAACTCCTGGCCATAGCCACCACAGCCAGGGACAAGCCTGAAGTTTTACGTTGTTCGAGAAGTTACAAAATCCAGTACATTTTACCTGTACGTTTTTGAGAAGCATGAAACAAGATACAGCGGGCTCTGTCATTCCGTAATCACATGCAGAACGAATGCCACAGACCTACAGCACCATAGACTGCGGATTTCTAAGCAACAGAGGAGCCAGCCTTAGCAACGCACGAACTGGCATATTCAACTGCTTGAACTTCAAAAGCAGCTCAGAGAAGCTGGCGGTTCCTAAAGAGATTAAAGAAAGAAAGAGAATGAGCACATATTGGTGTAACACTTGCCCAATAAAAGAACTGTCAATAGAGGAAGGACAGCCTGTCAGTGTGCAGGGTGTATCTCTGGAGATGTGCTTCCTGCTACTCGTTTTGCTGCAACGCTGGTTAAAAAGTAAATTTTTATATTAGACTTTTAAGAAACCCCAAATTCAGCTCATGTGGCAGGAGCTGTCAGAATAGAGGGGTGTAACAGGTAAAGAGGACACAGAAAACCAGGATTTCCATAAAGGTCTTTTGACCTGAACAGATACCCAGGCACCTGACTGGAAAACATCCAAGACGAGACACATAAGCTTATACGTTGAGGGTGTCATCACCGGCAGAGGACTCCTGTGCCGGGACTGCGGCCTCTGCAGAGCTTTCAGCAACAGATTCCTCTCATCACTGAGGTGGTAACGTTCATGCCCGTCACACCCCTAAGTAATCCACAGAGTCCCTTAAATCAAAGCCCAGCTGCATTTCTCTTGCAACCCGAGATACCTTAGGCAAACAGAGGAGCCCCGGCATATCCCCAGCCTGAGCTGATGGAGAGCAAGAGAAAAAGCTGCTGAGTGAAAGGGCCCAGAATTTCCCTGGATCCCAAATCAGATTACCACTGGAAGACTAGAAGAGCAGGTGATCACTCTAAGTAGGTACTTATAGGAAACAGATTTAAGGACATTCAGGATACTGCTAACCCAAGAAAAAAAAAACACTTTCCCCTGTCACAGCTCATCTTACATGGTCTTAATGCCTGCGAGAACATCATTACCTGCAGATCAGAAAAGACCTAAGACTTTTTTTATAAAGGCCAATTCTGGCTTCTTTAGTCCTGCGTAAAGCTTCTACCGTTTCTGTCCAGACTCAAGAGAATTAACACAGAATAAAAATCGATGAAACAGCTTTCAGAGGAAATACAGGCTGTCACATAATTTACAGGATATACTTCTTTTAGTATTCAAGGCCAAATCCAGAAGCGTCTGTCCATGCAAGTCTGGAGCGCTGTCCTGCACTCCAGGTCTTACCTTCCAAGCCTCCAGCTGCCAGCTGACCTGGCATTGGGACAGAGTGGTAAATAAGGAAGCAAGCCAGCATGCTCAGCTGAGATTCCTCCGCGGGCTGCCCACTTAGGTAGGAATGCAGAGAGACATCCCCTCCAGCTGTAATATACAGGAGACACTGATGAAATTTAGGGAGCATTTGTGGGAGGAAACAGAAAGGCAAGACAACAGCATTTCCACAGAAGCAGCCCACTGAAAAGAGTCTCCATCTCCCCACAGAAGGTGGGCTAGGGGTTTGCTTGCAAACCTTATTCCTTCTGCCACAGCCACCCTACAACCTGTTCTCTCCTGTGGTCACCTCTCGCTTTTGCTCCTAGAAAATTCTCCCAGTGTGATATTAGGAAAGCATTTCCTCTGGGAAACACAACCTTCCACGTTGGCCTTCCAGGGCCACAAAGATGATCCGAGGGCTGGAGCACCTCTGCTATGAGGACAGGCTGAGAGAGTTGGGGTTGTTAAGCCTGGAGAAGAGAAAGCTCCGGGGAGACCTTATAGCAGCCTTCCGGTACCTGGAGGGGGCCTACAGGAAAGCTGGGGAGGGGCTGTTTGCAAGGGCATGTAGCGATAGGACGAGGGGCAATGGCTTTAAACTAGAGCAGGGCAGGTTTAGATTAGACATTCGGAAGAAGTTCTTTACAGTGAGGGTGGTGAGGCACTGGCCCAGGTTGCCCAGAGAGGTGGTGGAGGCCCCATCCCTGGAGACATTCAAGGCCAGGGTTGATGAGGCTCTGAGGAACCTGGTCTATTCCCTGCTTACTGCCGGGGGGTTGGACTAGATGACCTTCAAAGGTCCCTTCCAACCCAACGGATTCTATCATTCTACGATTCTACGTTACCTAAACTTCCCACCAATATAGCCAATCGTAATTCTTCAGTGAATGTTTCACACCAAAGACGCTAAACTGAAAGCAAGTCGTTTTGTGCTAACATGCATGTGCTTTCCCTTCTGTTACCATTTTCCAGTAATTTTGAGGCAAAAGTCAAGCCAGATCAGTAAGAACACAAGAACGCTAAACTGCGATCATGGCTCTAGGATTAAAGGTATCTTCTCTGTACCTTGAAGCCACTGGTCCAAAGTATTATCAATAGTGCACTTCATCACAGGCAAAAATTCAGAGTTCATGAAGAGTCCTCGGTTTGGATTCCTGCTCATCCTCTCCTGGTGACTTCTGGAACTGAAAAATTCTAACACCAGCTTTATCTGCCACAGCTCAAATGTCTCAGACATTTCTCTTCTTTCTAATCTCCTGACAGCCTAGCAGAGGGGAAATACAAAGTGACTGTGAGAATGTGAACTGGAGGAGGAAAGAAACATTGCTGCCATAAACATGAAGTAAATGAATCCTAAACCCCACCTTGCCAAGGGCTGCCCTTCTGAGCACCTACTGAGAAAATCTGCCAGCTAATGCTTCTGGTGTAATTTTAGTCTTCATTAACTTAGGTTACTTTCCAATTTGCTTTTAAAATCTCTGCTATCTCCCTGTAAGCTCGCTAATATCCCCTTCTTCCTTTCTGTCTTTACAAAAATCACACACAAGGAACAACATTCTTATGCCAAAGTGTAGCTTTAAAAAAGGAAAAAAGTGTTTACTCCACCTGATCTATCGCTATGTACGTGGGCAGCATCTCTGGATTTTCTTGGGTAACGCACTCATAAAGGATTGAGGAGAAAAGATCCAGGATTTCCTGTTTCTGATAAAAGACACATGTTTAACAAAGCACACATGCTAGATACAATTTCTTTCAGGTTCTCGCATTGCTCACATTTCCTTCCATTAAAGTTAACCCATGCACTGACATTACATAAATTAGTGATAGCTAACCATGCTACACAGCTTCCTTTCATTCTTGGGCTTATTAAAACTAGGCATAACGCAGCTATATTTTCTCCCTCCCTTAAGTCATTTAGTGCAGAGAAATATAGTGCAAAACACCCCAACCCTTCTGCAGCGACTTCACCTAAATGCTTCAGGACACTGAACAGGGGTCTCAGTATTTGCTAAACACATTCTGCAATAAATACCACCAGTGTCGACAACTAGCAGCAACTGTGATGTAACCAATGGTTAAAAAACAAAACAAAACCAACAAAAACTACAGGTCAACACTGTTTTACACCTCTGCATTACAAAACATCCCTTAGAATATTCCCTGTTCCCACTACTTGAAGGACCGAATTCTGTTCCTCAGTTTAATGTAGGTTTTTTCCCCCACCTTTTATTCACGTAAGCAAGAAACCATGCTAGTTCACATCTAGACATCATACCTGGCCCATGTTCACAGTTGGTTTGCAGAAGTAATCAGCGAATGAAAACAGAGCAGGATCAGAAGTGAAAGCTGAAATTGCTTCTGGCTAAAAAACAGATTAAAACACCCTCTTAAAATGATCTTACTGGTTTTACTGCACAAACGTACTAGCGATTTATACCCAACCCTTCCTTCCCCGGCACAGAAACAAGAAAATTGTAACCTACATAAAGCACATCATGGGCAAAACGTGTCCCAACGCTTCTGTCTGCCCACGACAAACGTACATTCACATAGCTGCTCTTAGCTTAAGCTCATTGCATGCCCTGTGAAAGCCACTAGACTTCCTTTCCCTCAAGCAAAGCAAGTCACTTCAGTACTCATAACCATGTGGCAGAGCTAGGTGCTGGAAATAAATAACACAACACAACCTGCTGTGCTTCCCTCAGCCTTTCTAGAGACAGCATTCCTGGCAGGAACCCAGTTTGGGAGCGATACCTTGAATGCCCGAGCTTCAGAGTTTCGGTGAGTAACAGTTTGTGCTAAGAGACTGCGCCAGCCCATCGGGTCCTCCTTGTAGGAGAGCTGCCCAGCTCTTAGCTTCACATACAAGACACCACCTTTGGAAAGAATTGATCTGAAACAACAACAACAGTGCTTACTTTAGATTGACACATATACACAATGAGGCAGATCTGTAAAGGAAATGTGAACTCCAACAGCTCATGTGCAATAATATGCCTGTTTAAGGCTTTGTCCTGATTATTTAAACCCTGCCTCACTTGCATATGCATAGAAATCTTGGTATCTTCAGGGCAGGCTGCTACCAAAACGTGATGTGATGGCAGGCAATGGTGATGAAAGAGGGCTGAGCCCTAGTAATACAAGGAATCTAACTTCCTGAAGCCACTGCGGGTTCTTGTTAGACTCTCTAGGATGAGCTCCCAGCACCAAGGAAAACCATGCAAGTTGGTATCCACAGTTTTAAAGGCATGCTGTGATGGTCCTTCCTCCATGTAAAAAAATCCCCAAGCCACCACAAAACAAAAAAAAAAAAACCCCAAACCACCACAAAACCCCACTATTCCTGACCCAGCCTACAAACAGAAGTATGCAGCAGTTCAGAGTTACACCACTGCAAAGCAGCTGTATGTTTACCTGATTCAGAGTATCAGTTGCACTATTAACTGTAGGCATTGCGCATCTTTAAAATAATTAAGTTATCTGTACTGAAACTAACTGCTTAGCATAGCAATATTGCAGCAATTCACATGCAGTAAGTAAGATAGGGAAAATTATTTCTCACACATGCATTTATCTCCAAAACACTGCCACCCAGATCTCTATCATCTTAAAGGTCTGAGGACAAGATGTTGTGACATGAGAGCTGGCAGATTCAAAGCATCTGGAGACCCAGATAACAGGTAAGTCCCAAAGGCAGCAAGCTCCTCAGTCACCCACGCTGGTTTCTGCTGCAGCAGCACAGGAAGGCTCTTTTGGACAAACAAGTGCTCAAGTGTGGTAAAGGCTCAACCCAGGAGAACAAAGCTGGCTTCTGCCAGCGCTGGTGCAGCAGTTACATCAGTACGTGCCTCCTGATCTGGAGGAATCTGCGCTAGATGCTGCATTGTGGTGCCTAATTTAATCTCAATAGTGGCATTTAAATTAACTAGAAAAAACACGCTACTGATGAAAGATGCAGCTGGCTTCTTCTATGCTGCTCACAGCAACAAGTTACACTGTAGGCTGTTAAGTGCAAAGATGAGAATGATTTTGCCCACAGATACTGTATTCCGGTAAGATTTCTGTTTTTCACAGTTGCCTGACGGAGAGTTAAAATGCAGTAAGCAGCACCTTGTATACTTCACGTAACATGAGAAAAATAGTATTTCACAAAACAGTAACAGTTAGCTACAGTCTGGGAAACATGACATCACATCAACTCAAAACTAAACTAAAACCATGAGTTTAAGATGGTTTCTGGTACTGCTCAATCCTGCTGCCAATATCTGCGGTTTTTACTATCAGGTTTTCCCCTGCCCTGTTTTTGCATGAATTATTCACATCAATAGGTGAAACCAACTACGCAGTTTCTTTCTTCACCCTAAAGTGCTATCAAGTGCACAACAGCGAACCGATCAAAACCAGACTTCTTTCCAAACTGTAGGTGTTACAAGTACAGGAGGTTTTAAAAAAAAAAAAAATTAAAAAAATATTACTACAATGTTATTATTCAGTTAGGCACTATAAAGAATACTTACTTTAGATGATTCGTTCCCTTGCTTAAATCTATTAATAATTCCCAGTACCGTGGTCCCTTCACTCTGATCTGTCAATGTAAGCATTTTTATTACTAGATATAAACAAAACCATAAAATTAAGTTTTCTACATAAGTTAAGTTCTTTCTGGGCTCTTACAAGGGCATGTGCCCTTTTGCAGTGTTACCCACCCTGAACACCAAGGAAGAGCACCTAGCTTTGTCTCTCCTACAGTGAAGCTTTCTGGCACAGGGAACTCCCTACTACACCAGATCTTGAAAGCATTATGATCAAGACTGAAGAGAACGGTGTTGCATAATTTAACAAGTGCTCCATAGTGACAGAATTGCCTTCAGAACCATTACTATGAGACAGCATTGTCCAGAGTCTGGCCAAGGTAGGACAGGGAAACAAAGAAAAGTCACTAAATCTCTGTTCTGACACTGTTTTGTGACACAAACTGGGCGATTAAATTCCCCATTAAAATGGAGACTTCCTTTACCTGCTTCAATAAGTGAAGCTCTGGAAGAAGCGTGGGTGCCATCAGTTCCTCGGTGGCTTCTGTATACCACTGTGTGCCCTTCAAAATGCCAGCAGTATTCATGTATTAGTAAAGGTCATTTTCATGCGAAAAGACAGACAACGTGCATCTCATTTATAACAACTCCATTGGTAGAAGTCAGTCAGTTTCTGTTCCTGAGTTCTGAGTAAATACATGACTTAGCATTGCCTTTAATGTCAGGAAACATAAGCCTAAATTGAAGGTATATTTCCCCCATGGACGAAGCAACACATAACATTGTGCAAGTCGGGCATCCTTCAACTGAAATCTGAAGATTGAGAAGTAAACTATATTATGAACATGCAGAACTCTCTGCCAGAACCACAAGGCATCCATGCTGCACCTCTTCTCTCCCGAAATCCCAACAACCCTTTCTTTAGTCCTTTCATGAGCACCACCTGTCTCACCTAAGCCTGTACAAAATAAATCCTGCAGAAAGGACTCTTCCCCAAAGGACACACAATACAGGCACCAAGGACAAACATCAGTTTGCTTATTTCAGCAGATTTAGGAGAAGGCTTTTAAAAGCACGGATGGTTCCAACCACCTCTGTGTCTTTGAAAGCTCTTCCTCTTTAGAAAGAGGAGAATTATGACCCTGGGTCAGTCATGACACTCTCGACTGTTTGAAGACTTTGTGGTGTCTTTTACTTGTCCTGTATTCTGCTCACGTGTGCTTTGATGTCACCTTGAAAGGTGTGAGTGGGCTGAGCACAACCCTTCAATTATTTGCGTAGAATTTGTCTTGTCTCCACCACAACTTGAAAACAAACCCAAGTCTGCTGGCCACAACAATGAAAATAGTGTGCCTTTGGTATATCAGAGTCTTCAGTTGTCTCCCACACTTTCTCGAAGGCCTTTGCTCCTTACTGACTCCCAGACACATTACCTTGTATGTAACCTCTATCAGTGCGTAACAGGGAGTGTTTGTATCCACATCAACGGGTGTTAAGAGCCTTGGTTCTGCCGCCAGCACGTACAGGTGACGCAAAGCCTGAAGATGGTACCTGTGTGTGGGAATAAAGAATTCAGCACTGTGCAGTACAGGCAGGGAATAACCCCTAAATACCAAACCACACACAGCCCAATACCCAAATACAGATGTTAATTAAACTAAATAGAAATTTGTAGTAATGTTGTAGGTTTCATATTTTTTTTTAACACGTACGGGTTAGCTAACAGAACAGGGCTTAATGAATTGTAACCAAAACTGATTAAGAATCATAGATGGACAGATCTTCCATGAAAATCTTTACAGCTGAGTAAACTGGAACAGTCACGTCATAGGAGTACAACGTGGAGCCTCAGGAAACCTGCTTGCATTTTCTCACTGATCAAAGGTCACTACCATCATCTTGTATCTTTACTTATTTCTTCTGCTTTCCGTTTTTTTTTTTTTTAAACCTTCAAAAATTTATTTACAGAGTGCCTAGGTAGAAATTCTAGATCATTTGTCTCTAGATAACCTCTGTTGTAAGAAGATGATTTAGCTTAAGGAAATATGAACCTAGTAAACGCTTACCGATTGTCTGTGCTGTGAACAGGGAAGTGAGGGTACAGAGCACAAAGGAGAGCAGCAATCGAAGAATTTGAAGTGCTCAGTGAATATCTGTAGAAAAACATTATCTGTTAGTTTCAGTGCTAACAAAGGCTGACCACTAGCAAAGGTGTTCAAAATATTCCGGTGTTCCAGGGAAGGGAAAGACAAAGTGCATACAAGCAAGGAATTTAACAATGTGTTCCCACAGCAGTCAAAATAAACACGTAGCAGTAGGAGATAAACACAAGCCAGAAACATTCCTATGGCATTCAAGTAACACAGTATCCAGGAAACAGAACTTTCATTTGCAATAGAAGACGTCTTTATGCATCCGTACGTTATTTAAAAAAAAAAATAAAAATCGAGTAAATTGCACACTGCTCCGGCTTTTGCAAGACAGGTGAACAAAGAAAAAAACCTGCCTTTGGAAACGGCAAGTTACCTTCCTCCTCCCAGAAAGAGAAGTCCCAAAGCCATGTGGTGAGCCAAGTGGAACCCATAGTTCATCTCTCCACCTGTCTTCTTGTGCATGAAACGGCAAAGCTGAAGGACTTTGAGGTTTCCAGAGCCAGCCATCACCATTGCGAGAGACAGCAGCAAGACGCTCAAGCACGTTTCGAGATTATAGTGACCTGTCTTCAAGTAGAATAGGAAAGGCATTATTACACTTCTGTGGTCAAACGCACGCCTCTGGTCGGCCTAATGCGCTGCTTTCTACCCCGGAGTTTGAAAACCACATTCCACAGAAAGAGGGAGAGCGGAGAATCAGTGAAGTCCTAAGCAAAAATGATTCACAGCCCTGCCACTTTCTATAAATAGTCTGTAGTATAGAAAAGTAAAAGGGATGTTTTTGTATCCATTATGGTTTTGGTGACGGTAATCACAGCACGTTACACACAAAGCCTCTTTTTCATTGAGGGAAAACTAGAAAGAACTTACTATTGAAGCTGTTGGTGCTGACAAACATTTCAGAAAATCTGTTGCATATTTGTACTGGAAAGAAAAGAAATGCATACTAAATACAGATACAAAAGATACGTTACAGCTCTATGGAAATTGAAAGGAAAAAATAAAAACCTCTTACCAAGCACTTAAATGCTGCCAGATTTTCTGAACCAGCAAATCGAAATCCCAGTGACAAACACGCTCCAGCAATGATGTAAACATGAGCTTGCCTAATAAGCAACATAAACAGGAAATGACTAAATGTTTCTCTTTTCCTCATCTGAATACGCATCACAAACTCCTTTATAATTAAAGAAAGGGAAAACTGGAAAGAAAGACTTATCCTTTACTGAAAACAGAGAATAAAATTTCCTAAATATCAAGGGAGAGATTTTTTTGCATACTGGTATCTCCATAAAGAGTTCAGCTGCATTTTTCAGAAGAATTTTTTACATGTTACTTACGCCAATGTTTCTAAACTCAGGTCTTCAGATGAAGGCAGCTCCGTTGCATGAAGAGATATACTGTTCTCTCTTATGATCTACAAAAAAAACCATAAGAGATTGCAAAATTCACCTGGGGAAACTGATTAATCAATTGAAACTCTGGGCATTGAGCGTTCATTAAGTGATACAAAACAGGCCTGTTTCACATGCATATAAAAGCTGGGCTTTTTTCCACATGCTATTGCTCCTTTGTACTTCTGATCCAAAAGGGACACCTTTCAATACTCCTGGATCTGGATCCCTTAAAGATTTCTAAAACAATGTCAAGACTGTGTCAGAAGCACGACGTTATCGCATCTACCCAAATATGAGAGAAAACAGAACAGGATGAGACCTCAAGAGGCTCTGTAGTCCATCAACATCCTGTATTTCTGATAGATATTTATCTAAGTTACTCATAATGCCCAACTGAAACCTCCTTGCAGCAATTTTGCACCTGGTTTCAAGCTTGGGCAATCTGGAGGAAAGTCTAATCCCTATCTCTCTCTGGCACCATTTTACGTCTTCAACAGTTGTATCCCTCCTCAGTCTTCTCTCTAGCATGACGGGATGGGAGTCTCCAGTGCTCCTACGTAACAGTCCAGGAATCCAATGTACACATCATCTCTGTCACGTGAACACAATTAACAGATTGTCTTGTGCAGCTCACGTGACTAAGGAAACATTCGCAGGCAGAACAATCCGGCGAGATGTATAAAACCGGGAAGTATAAACACATTAAGTGTAAATACTTACTTGAGGCACGTTGCTATTAACCCACTTGGAATTGGGCAAGATGTCATCCCACAAAATCAGGCATCGAGCCAAGGTCTAAAAGAGTGAGAAAGCCAAAACATAAGGAAGTAAAACAACCCAACACAAACGGTATTTTTAGTGTGCTAAATGCATCCAGAAATGCAGACAATCCAACTACACACTAGCAGCTTCTTCACTATTTCTCAGCCTTCAAAACAGAAATTACAAAATCGCTTTTATTTTAAGAGATGCAAATTCTGCTTGCAGAAAAAAAGAACTACAGAATAAATCCTTGCAAGGTATGTATCTTTAGCTGGTAAACAGATGAAAATTCACTATGTACTTGTAACAGCTGCTGAGACTTAACTTATTTTTTATCTGTGAAATTAATTTGGGAAAAGCTATAAATATTTACCTAAACATTTAACATTCCCCATAAAACGTATCATTCAAATATTTCTCAATAAATTCTGTCTCTAGTGCTGAAGGACAAGCAAGCTGCCTTACTACAAGCAGAAATTGTTTGAAATTATGAGTTTGGCTGGCAAGCAACAGGGTTACCAGCTTTCTAAAGGATTCTACCTGATAGACATCTAGGCTGGATTAAAAACTAAAAAAAGATTAAAAAAAATTTAAATAGACTGAGAAATGAAACAAACAAACAAATCTTACCCTCAATAAAAGGAACTCTGGTTTTACAAAGTCCAGCAAATACATGGTATCTGGTGCTTGAAGCCAGTCAGCAATTGATCTGTAGGAAACAGTAAAGGAACAGGGTTTCCAGATCATATTTCAGCAACGCACAAAATTGAGCAAGCCACACAGAACAGAGGCAACATTACGGCAGTTTCAACCACCGCTACTGCAAGTTACTGCAAAATGTCTGAGCAATTACAAGGTTAATACCTGTTATTAGTCTTTAGGTAGATCATAGCAAGTGCAAGCGTGGCACCCGGGCAAGTAACATCCACATTTATGGTGTCTCCCTCCTGTGAAAACACAACGCATACTTTCAGGCCAGCTGACTAAGAAGGCAACAGCCTGTAGTGATGTGTATGTAGTGTAGCGATGCGTTCAAAGTCAGCAGGTGCATAGAGACACACACTTGTCAGACTTCCAGCTATTGCTATTTTCAGCTTAAATGAGCAAAAAATCATGAAGACGTACCTTGATTTGATAACTGGGAGACTTGTGCTTCTCTCTGTGCATTCCTGCCTGGAATCGCCTGTGACCCCCAACCATGTACTGGTAAAGCTGCTCGGGAACATTGAGGTCTGACATGCCTATCAAGTTACTGCCATGCTACGGAATGAAGAAGAGAAGAAATAATATGGAAGTGCCTTCCTATATGAGAAAAAAAAATGCTTTCAGCCAAAGGCAGTTGGGAGTCAAGGATGAAACAGCTCTTATTACCCCCACCCCAATATAGAATGATTCTTCTACTAGTTGCAGTTGAAACGAAGAGAGGCACTTACCCCTAGGCAAACCATGCCTAAGGCTAGCCCAGATGCAAGTGAATAGGACTCTCTGTCTGTGCAGTACTCCATTTCTGGTCCAGGGGGTCGTCCTGCAGAAAATAAAAATCAGTGAAATTAATCTTTTAAAATTCCAACTAAGTAAATGTTGTTTAATTAAGTACTACATTCCTAATGAAATGAGAAAAAAAAAAATCCGCCCCTTCTCAACAGAGTCAGGAAAGTTCTGAGTGGAATTACAAATATTTGTCACTTAACCCATTCATCACCAAACGGTGAATCCCTCCAGGAGCAGTACATATTGCTAAATGATATGTTTGGAGTTCAGAGAGACAGCGAAAATGCCGTGTTACAACTGTGTATACTTTAAGACCTCTCAATCTATTCAAATGTTTTCAGCAGAATTCAAAAGCTGTTACGAGAAAAGCTCGCACACATCAAATTCCCAGAAACAGATACAATTTCCCCCTTAAAATTTATACCAATTTTCTAATAAATTATACAGTCTCTTTTAACTAAAGTTACATATAAATGTGAATAAGAACCTACCTGTTACAACTAAAATCAGAAGAACTATGCACAGAACGAGGACACAATTCAGGTAAGAAATTTACCATTCAGAAACATCTCTTAAAGACTGCTCTTTAGGAGGACTTAAATAAAATTCGCAACAGAATTTAGGACACAGCCGCTGTACTTCCAGCAACGTAGTGAGTCAAGAAGACTGTCCTTGCAAGCGGAAAACATTTTTTCCCCTATCCCTTGTCTCCATATCTGGTTTCTACAGTGGCAGCTACCTCACGGACAGACATGAGAAACAACAAATGTCTGGGAATCATCAGATGCGCTGGGAATACAAGTGTGCAATGGATCTGCTCAAAAGCTATAGAGGGTCAAGATCTCTGCAGATACAGCAGATACGGTCAGGAGGAACGTGTAGTTCCTGCAGTCCTTTTACCAAGCACCTGGCAACCCCAGAAATCCCAGAACAGCTCTCATCAAACAAAATTTCCAGACGGGAAGTATGTGGGTCCAGCAACAATGCTGCCACATTTCTACTAAATTAAACAGTTGTTCTACGCTATGCAAACACACAGTCCACAGTAACTTCTGCTCCTCTGAAAACAGAAGACGGGGTTTGGAAAATGAGGGGTGAATATTGTGGTGGCAGATATATAGTTAAAAATGTTAAAATTCTCAGCTCCACGATGCATTGTGCAAATCATTCACATGTTGCGATTCTCCCAGTCCTCATCCCAGTTTTTTCCGTGTTGGCACCTACCTATTTCAGCCAGCAGAACCTCAGCTGTGTGCCTGTGAGCAGTGCCCTGATAGACAAGGCCTATTCCTATCACAGCAGCCACCTGCACATTGTGGGGGACATCCAGCTCTGTTGAAGTTGGTGGCAGGAGGGCAGGTATGTGGATACTCAGGAGGCGCGTAATGGCCATATCCATTGTGCCCAGCTTGGCGGCAGAAACGCCAAGCAACAGCCCAATACTTGTCATTTCATGGCCCTAAGAAACGAAACAAATATCAACAACCAAAGAAAGCAGACCTGTTCAGAAAGGGAAAAACGCTTGTCCCAGTGTTCCATTTACCTCTCCCAATGAGCTGTGCACAATATGGAAACATTAAGTGATAATACTGCTGGAAATCTTTCAAACAGAAAAAAAGTCCTGCGCTACTAACATTAATGAATAACAGTGATATTCTTTCACACCAGGCAACTTCCAATTCAGTGTTTCAAAGAAATATTCTGACTTTTCTTTCTTGTTTTGTCTAAAGAATTCAAGTCCTGTAGATATTTCTCTCTGTTGCTTATGAAAAAACATCTCACCTTTGTTAGGTAGTCATGTATATTGAGCGTGGCAAGTTTTGTGAGGTGCCCGTTGAGACCCAGAGCCATGAGGAAGCCTGCATATTCATTTGCTAGTTCAGCAATTTTGGGCTTGTTGTAGACAATCCAAGCAGAGTCGATCTGTGAAGCAGGTGCTATCTTCAGGCCGGCGGCTACCCCGTTGTGAAAGCTGGCCCAGCAAGCCATGTTAGGAGGCACATCGATGTTCCCACTGTTCAGATCAACAGTGGTGTTCCTAGGAGGAGCACGGCCTGCCCATGACAAAAATCATGAAAAGCACTTAGGTGAATCCAAACCACTTCAGAAACACCTCTCAGCTTCAGTTAGGTGCCATGTGAATAAACACTGACAGCACACTAGGTAACACTTCTGATCTGAGACAGCCTCCAGCATCTTCACGCATGTCAGAAGACAGACGCACAGTATACTAGATAAACAAGCGATGTGGACTTGTATGGGTCATACCCAACACAGACCAGCTGTGTGTCCTTAGGCAATTTATGTCACTTTTCTCTGCTTCTCAGAATACACCTGATATAAAGTCTCAGCGTTAGATAGTAACACTGGCCTTGACCATTCCAGGACAAGAAACTAGTAGGTGGCAGATTCAAAACCAGAGTCACTTCTCCACAAGAAACACACTTCAGCTATGAAACTCTGCGCAGAAAGACACAGAAGATACTACAAACATTATAAGAGGTTCAGAAAGAAATAGAATAACAATTGAAAGAAACTCCATCATGTTCTGTTGAACACTGAATTTATTTGGAATAAAACAATGACCAACGTACCAGTTAGATTCAGCTTAGGGATAGGTAACTGCTCCGTTGGAACAGGATGATATGAGAACAAAGTGAACATTCCTCGTCCAACAGGCAGTGCCATGGTTCGCTGGCACAGCTGTAACAACCTGTCGGGGAGATGAAACAAACCAAGCCAATTGCTTAATACAGGAAATTTTTCCAAATACTTGACAAAAAACAAACCTACAGACAACAGGCACTGGCATTTTTTTCCCCGACTACAAGATAGCACGCTGTCTTTCATTTTTTAGTAGGCCAAACTTTGGTCCTTAAAAGATTAATCATAAAGATATACTTTAGCTGACATCATGGTGAAACTTGCCACTATTTTTCCCTGGTTTTGCTGGTTAGACAAATCTGCGCTACGGACAATTTAGCAGCCATATCAGAAACAAGGTGAAAGGAGAAAGCAAAACAAAGCTGATTGCCGTATGGGATCTTGCTATGACTAGTGATCACATCTAGTAATAACCTGTGTGTCAGAATTAATAATGTGCTTCCAAGAATGCTGACCACAATTCTCTATGATTTACTCTGGAAACACTTTCTAGACTTGTTAGATTACTCAGCTTGTTAGTTCAGACAATAATTTGATGCATTCCTTTAGCTTTTTAGCTTCCTACTTCTGCAGAGCGTTCTGCATGTTAATGATGCTCTGAAGTGTTTTGGTTTTTTTTTTGGTTTGTTTTTTAAAGCAGATACTTTTAACACCCTCAAAATAAGTGAGCAAAGAAGCAGGAAGGGAGCAATTGTGAGGCCACTGGGCATATAACAGCTCTGATAGGAGATTTCAAAATAGAGAGGGATGGGACTGTGAATTTGCTTTCTGTAGAATTAATTAGGTCCCCTGACCCAAGCCTTACTTAGACCTAAGATCAGACCTGAACAAAGGGCTCTCCAGTTTTAGGCAGGGGATGGACGACGCTTTGTTCTCTACAGAGGCATTTTCTCTAGAGAGTAAATCCTCCTTATATTTCTTACTTTTTAGGTGGGATAAAAAAAATGTTACAATCTGCTTTCAAACCCTAACTGATCTCAACATGCTGTTTGGGATTCACACTAACAGTCTTTCCCATACACTGCTCCAACGTGGAGAGCCCTCCAACTCAAATACAGCAGAGTTTTTACGTACACTGAGCTTCAAAGACTTGGATTATGAAGACCAACACCCTTCTATGTGTCCTTCACTCAGGCCTGAGTACGTTAGTGCTCAGGTCGGACTAAAATAAATTGCACTGTTTGGTTAGACATACTTAACTTTAAGCCACTAAAAATACTCAAACAATTTTTCACCCGAGTGAAACACTAACAAAATACTGCTAGAAATGGAGACAGTGTTTACCGGTTTTCTTTCTCTTCTATGTATTCATGGTCACTGGCTTCTGGCATCTGCACTACATTGACACGTACAGGACGGGCACTCTGAAGGAGCCTGCGTACTTCCTGCACTCTCAAATCCTCGCTCCATATTAGTGACATCACTTCCTCATTCATGTCATTCATGCCATCCTCATCCTCTTCTGATTCGGTTCCGGAGGGAATATCAGAGGACAGCACTTGACCCACAGACTGCAAGGGAAAGAGAAAGGAAAGAAGTAGTTTCCAGTAGTGCACATGGATATTGATAACTGTCAGAAAGCCAGCAAATACCAGCACCACAATTAATTGCACCAAGATGTGTCTGTAAATAGACTCAGATTTATGCAATTATGAATGATGGTGTTCATCCACTCCTTACGCTAATTTAGAAGGACACAAGGATTTCTGAACATTTTACTCAACTTTTTTTGCACATTTAAATTAGATAAATAACTATCAAGACAAGAGGAGATGACACCTCAAATGCATCAAAGATGTAGCAAAGGCTGTTGAGCAAGGACTGACAAGCGGGAGCTTACAGAGGTGACATATGAAATAAGAGAATCATAGAATGGTTTGGGTTGGAAGGGACCTTAAAGATTATCTAGTTCCAACCCCCCTGCCAAGGGCAGGGACACCTCCCACTAGACCAGGCTGCTCAAAGCCCCATCCAGCCTGGCCTTGAACACTTCCAGGGATGGGGCATCCACAACTTCTCTGGGCAACCTGTTCCAGTGCCTCACCACCCTCACAGTAAAGAATTTCTTCCTGATATCTAATCTAAATCTCCCCTCTTTCAGTTTGAAACCATTGCCCCTTGTCCTATCGCTACATACCCTTGCAAACAGCCCCTCCCCATCCTTCCTCTAGGCCCCCTTTAGGTACTGGAAGGCTGCTATAAGGTTTCCCTGGAGCCTTCTCTTCTCCAGGCTGAACAAGCCCAACTCTCTCACTCTGTCCTCATAGCAGAGGTGCTCCAGCCCTCGCATCATCTTCATGACCTTCTGCTGGACCCGTTCCAACAGGTCCATGTCTTTATTGCGCTGAGGGCTCCAGAGCTGCATGCAGTACTCCAGGTGGGGTCTCACCAGAGCACAGTAGAGGGGCAGAATCACCTCCCTGGACCTGCTGGCCAGGCCACACTTCTTTTGATGCAGCCCAGGATGCGGTTGGCTTTCTGGGCTGCAAGCGCACGTTGCTGGCTCATGTGGAGCTTCTCGTCCACCAGCACCCCCAAGTCCTTCTCCTCAGGGCTGCTCTCAAGCCGTTCTCTGCCCAACCTGTATTTGTGCCTGGGATTGCCATGACCCAGGTGCAGGACCTTGCACTTGGCCTGGTTGAATTTCATGAGGTTCACACAGGCCCACCTCTCAAGCCTGTCCAGGTCCCTCTGGATGGCATCCCTTCCCTCCAGTGTGTCGACTGCGCCACACAGCTTGGTGTCATCGGCAAACTTGCTGAGGGTGCGCTCAATCCCACTGTCCATGTCTCCGACAAAGATGTTAAACAGCACTGGTCCCAGTACTGACCCCTGAGGAATGCCACTTGTCACTGGTCTCCACTTGGACATTGAGCCATTGACCCCAACCCTTTGAGTGCGGCTGTCTAGCCAGTTCCTTATCCACCAAGTGGTCCATCCGTCAAATCCATGCCTTTCCAATTTAGAGACCCGGATGTCATGCGGGACAGTGTCTAAATGCTTTGCATGAGTCCAGGTAGATGATGTTGGTCTCTCTCCCCTTATCTACCAATGCTGTGGCAACAAAACCAAATTTGTTGAGCATCATTTGCCTTTGGTGAAGCATTTCAATGTATATTAAAACAGAGGTTAAACTCCAGAAGGCACAGAGTCTCCTGGTGAAAACCTGCTTTTAGAAGCGCCAAGACCTACTGACCCTCAACCCAATCAGGGCTGCTGTTCCGTGTATTCTGTTCATAAACCTGTGTTATTTTTCTAAACATTGATGTTTTGATGAATCACGGCTATAATTCGGATTCCCCCTTCCCAAAAACCTTGGAAAAACCAAGATATATGTTAAAATAAACAGTCAGCCTGAATGGTAGTAAATTCCAAATGTTTGTTGCTGTCAGCCAACCTGGTTTTCACCACAGCACCAGAACGTTTTTTGAACTTCCACACCAGAGCTACATGACCAGAAAAATACTGAAGCATTTAATTGCTTAGAAGCACTGTGGAAAAGCCCTCTTCCTAGGCAAGATTTATGAAATCCTCGTTTAAGACCCTGTCCTCCCCTGTTGGTTCACATCACAGAAGGGATGCACAGGACCACCGACAAGAACGGTAGGGATATCATAGGTCGGGATGCAAGAGAATACGTCCACAATCTGCTTGCTCTACACTTGTTTCAGAAAGGCTGTCACTCTATCTGAAGCATGGTTCATTTTATTTTTAAAGGGTTCTTCAGAAATAAGCTTTCCTGCAGAATATACAGGTTCCTTATGGTCTGACAAAATAATCTGGATGTTGACCCTAAGGTGGGCCAGTATATTCTTCTTTCTGTTCCATCTTTCACAGATGAGAGATTAATTTAAAAAATAACAAGGCAAGTGATGACAAATATTGTTATGATAAATCTAGGAACAAAAAAATCCCACACCTCTTTCTGAACTGGTCATTTTTCCTGTTCTATACCTCAGAATTTCAGCAAGCTGAAAGATACAGAATCACACAAACTAGATCAAACACAGGGTCTTCCTAAGGCTCACCGGTTATACATGACACCAGGCAAGTAAATTAACAGCTGATGAATGAAACCCAATTTCTTCTGATAAATATGCAGTAAAATCTCAATACATAACTGCACCACCCATATAGCCAGCGTCCGTTTTGAAACAGGAAACTCCACCCTACCCTCCTCAGAAATGACAAACAATTTGGTGTTTGAAGATCACTTTATCCTTTTAAGGCAACATATATTCGAGGCATTGTTATAAAGTAAGTGATAAAATCAAATTTATCATCATTTTAGGATTCAGTACTGTTACAGTTGGGCAAAAGTTCACCAGCAGAAAATAAAATGGATTTTTAATGAGTGGTGAGACATGGGATTTGAACATGTTGAACATTTTTCTGCTAAATGAATTAACTTTTTTTCATACGTAGTTAGTCGTGAAGCCTCTGTTAAAAAATTGGACTAATTTTAATATCTCTCCCAAACTTCAGACAGCAAAAAGGATCTTGACCAAGATGTGCTTGAGACTACAAACCCCTCTTCCTGACTTCTGAAAAGGCTACAGACAATCTGGTACTATTAGGTGTTTTATGCATGCCACTAGCCAGCTTTCAAGAAGAATTCTGGCTTCCAGAGTGTTCTCAATAAAAAACACTTACATGAGCTACAACTCTATTGCTAGTGACTCCCACCATCAGAAGAAAATAATTAAGAGAAACACACTTTTTCATTTTACTTCAGGATACAAATAACTAAACCCTTTTTGAGATAAAAGAGAAATATGAAAAGCTTATTTCAGAAAGCAATGCAGTTCTTCCAGAGGAGAGGGAGGTGCCAGCCATGCCAACCCAAGAAGCAGCCAGACTAATGAATACCCTCTTCCTCTCCCTGTGCCTCTGCTGTTTTGATGGCAGAGCTTCTGGACAGAATACCTCTCTAACACCTCTCAAAGGTACAGCCATTCTGGAGAGAAGGAGAACTTACAATTACAACAGGCAATCGAATAGCTCTGTAGGCAAACCAATTGAGCACCATGCCTAAATTAAGTTTAAAATCTGTTTTATATTGACAGTTTGCACAGCTATGCATGTGCTCTTTCAGTGCCAGATGGTGTTTTTTATACCGATACCCTCGCATACATGTAAGCCCTGTGTTGCCCTCAATCTTGAATTCTGCGCTTTCTGATGCCCTGAGCATCAGTAGATGGTGGGGAAGTTTCTGAACAGAGTGCTCTGTGCAATACCCAGTATCGTGAAATCCACTTATGCCCATACTCACAGATTTACCCTTTTGCAGGTTCCCTTCACACGCCTGTTTGGACAGATCCTGGCGCCCAATCAAGAGACAAACTGCTTCTGGCCAGTCTGAGGCAGGCTGCTCTCGGCAATAATATATTGCATCTCTAATAGGAAGAGCTACACCAAAGGGGAGAGACTCCAGATCTCTTAAGGTGAAACCTTAAAATTAACGAGAAAAAAAACCCTGTTTTATCAAAACTAGATAAAGTGTATTTCATATTATGCAAGCACAAGACTATTACATATGATTGTTAACATTTTGCACAATGATAAAAGCTGCTCTTACCAACATTAGTCATCCAAATAACTAACTTTTCAGCCAGGCTGGAAACAGATGTGCTCTGTCTGAAACTGCATCTGTAAAATAAAAAGGAATAAAGGAGAAGCCAATAAAAGCTAGCCCAAAAGTCAGCAGAAAGTCAAAAGCTCTCGAGTTTAAAATAATACTAAAAAAACTCCATACCGATTGTCATCCGGTTCTATTTGCTGTTTTCGTTGCCCTAGGAAAGACAAGGCCACATTACTTCCACATTCTCCAAACAACAGAATAGCACAAGACACTAGAAGATACTATGATGGCATCAAAGCATCATTACCTGATGTAATCTTGTACAAATAATGGGAGGCTTCATTAGATACAGCACTCTCATCACCAAGTATATACAGAGCCACACTCTGGATAGGAAAGAGACACCATAATAAATAGTCACTTAGTGTGCAGCTACTGCCATACTGCCTAGCAAAGCAGGCAGAAGATAACTTCAATAACTTAAACAGTGAGACAGGTTTATTAAGAAAACATTATTAGTAAAAGGAGACTGAAACAACTGCAGCAAGTAACAAACTCTTCACTTTATATTTTTATCCTGGAGTTTGGAAAAAATAAATCCTGAAACAATTAATTCAATTTTCCCTAATAATTGTTTCAAAGGTAAAAAGAAAAAGATCTTCTGAACACAAAAACATGTTCCTAGTGTATTTCCCATGCTTCTCATTTCATTTTATTTCTCTTGCAAAACACACACACCTTCTACAGACACCATTTTTTCCACTTAGTTTTCTCCACATCTTGTATACTGGCTACTTTGTGAAGGCTTTGAGTGAAAAGTTGTTCCCGATTCAAAGCAGGGTCCGCTTCAGCTATATAGCCAGCAAAATCAAAGTGATCTGTCATCCTATTTACTTTTTTGATACTGACAGACAAGCTGGCATGCCAAAGGTAAAAAACACAAGTAAAAATCTTTCGTGTTTTTCATTAAGATTTTCGGCTAAGATACACTGCTAACATGCCAGCTCTGACCTCCGTATAGGCAAGTCACGCAGAGGTAGGAAAAAAGACGGAGCTGGATGGACAGACACAGGTGACATCCCGAGGAAAAGTCTACAGTTCTTTAGAGCTTGAATGCAGAAGCAAATTTTAAGTGAAAGCATCAGCACTTTAACCAGTCTCAGTGCTGCTGCTTCAACCCTCCACACTCTGAGGCAGAGGACAGGCTGACTCCTAGCAGCTCATACTAGAGACTCTGTAACTCATCTTGGACGCTTGGGTCAGAGCAGAGTCTCTCCTCCCTGTTTTGCTCTTCAACCACCCCAGGCTCAAGGCCTCCGCTCTGAACCCTGTATTGGCATGTTTTCTCCGTAAGCGCTTTGTGAATAAGCGAGCAAGGCTGACCAGGAGATAACATCAGCACTTATAACTACTCATGCGACTAAATGCTTATGTTGATACATGCCCAAGAAGAAAGCCGGGAAATTCTCACTCACAAAATACAGTTAGCTTTGAGTTACATTATTACTTCGCACATGCCACTACTGCAAACCACAAAAAAAAACATAAGCAGTGAAGCATAGGATACTCACTCTGCACTCATGAGCTCTCCTTCCCAACCTCAAATACCTCCTCCCACCTGCTAAAACCCATCCACACCCTTCAGTAATATTAAAGTAATAAAAGAGAAGAGGTGATTCACAGGGATTTCTCTCTGCTAAATACATATTATTCTCCATGTGGAGAGGCTGACACTGCACAGTTTACTATACTTCAGGGATACTCAAGAGAATTTCATGCAGACCGATGAGGTCTACTTCGTATGGAGCATCAACGCTTGGAGATGCTTAAGTCTCCAAACAGCACAGTTACAGCAAAGCTATTTATCGCAGGCTTAATAACCCTCCAGTATGCCCCTGTGGCTCCACACAGTACAATTAAACCCTCTGTTATTTGACTTCACATTGGGGACGCTTCACTCCCAGGAAATTAAGAAGCTGAGGCAAACCCTGGCCACAGTACTGCTATACTGACAGAATAAAGCATATTCTTTTTACCAAAGTACATACCACTACTACTAGTTTGCTCCTTTCACAAATTCCTGGTAAGTAAGGATAAGGCTGCACTGCTTCTCCCTTCAGACAGGAACTCAGCCACTGAAAGATACTTGGAGGCTCAGCAGAAAAAAATGAGGGCTGGTGCATGAAACCTGTTTGGACTTAATCATATGAACAGCAATGACACTGAGTTCATGGCAAACACAAAAATTCTCCACTATTCCCAAAGCAAGCCCTACAGTACTTCTATTTTACTACAAACCCACAGCATTTCCCCAAAACGTTACAGATCACATCTCCCTCCTATTAGATGGAAGTTTATAGCTAGACAGTAATGACAACATGAGACACTTATTTGTCTTTCAAGAACAAAAACTATCTCAGCCCACACTGAAAAGGAAAACATATAAAATTAGTAATTCTCCAAAACCTCACTGGAACAGTCTTGTAATTAAACAACAATAAATTGCTTAAGTGAGAGGACAACCTAACTATAACGTCTTTGCCTTCCCTGATCAGAACATGAGTAGCAAAGCCTGGCCAATCATATGAGATTATTTTTTTTTTGTCAGGAGGAACTACTAGTAGTTTGTGTTGCGTGATTAGCAAATTTCAGCTGGTAGCACATTAAACAGGTGCACAGATGACACAGGACCTTATTTTAACTTTAAGTTTTGTGGTTTTAGCTCTGATTTAGTTTTTATGAACTTTAAACTGAGAGCCTGCCAGTCTAGCAATGCTTTCCTCAAGAGAGGCACGTCTCACTACCAAGCTTTTCCACAGTTGTCTGCTAACATTTCTTAGCCAGCCTGAGCTGGGAGTTTGCCAAGGTGAAACCATCATTCCCTCCCAAGTTCTTGTTCTGTGGAGTGTCCCATGAGGCGCTGGACTGAAGGCACCAGCTCATGACTATACTATGCTAACGTCACTCCAGTCTTCTTAGGAGGCTATTAAAAACAAAGGAACAAGGCAACTTCGGCACTATGAACGCAGCTTTGCATATTGAGATTAAGTCCTGACCAGCTTCAAATGGAACAGTTACCAACGTGCTCAGTATTAGAGATAATTTGCACATCATTATCACTGAATATCCAGCTTTGCAAAGCCTTAAACTCACCTTGATCAATTACGCATGTCTGTCTTGAGGTTTTTACAAGGGCTGGATAGTCTCTGTAGTAATAATCTATATAAGCTTCAAGTTTTAAGTCCCTAGAACGAGAGACAGGTGAATCACATTAGAGGGGAAAAAAACCCAACACTTCACCTTCCTGCATTTCTGTGTCATTTTTTGTTGAGTTTTTTTTTTGTTTAATGTTTGTGTCCACACCAGATATAAGGAGGGAAGTTTTGACTTCCTTAACTAAGGCTGCCCGTGGGCACTGCCCATTCCCTCAGCAGAGAATCTGCATGTTTAATTTTTCCCCAGTGCATTTCTCTTCAGTTGTCATTCTGCTTTGTCCCACACCTCCACCACGGCCTAAAGCGTGACCACTGTCACTACAGTTTCCTCCAAATTCCAATTGTTAAAGCTAGATAACCTGCTGGGTTATCTGCAATACATGAATGCATATAACAGCTGCCACCTCAAAAGACACCGTCTTTCATTCCAGGCCAACATTTTCAGCATGAAGGACCGGATGCCACTTCTGGGAACCATTTAGCCAGCCGGCTATAGTACGTGCCACTGGGGAAGAATCTATAGCCATGTAAAAAAATTGGTAGAAATAGCAAATACAACTCAGGGAGATGTTAGTGGATCTTTTACTTAAACACGTACCTGTATCTATCTATCTATATGCATGCAATGCAACTTGAAGGCGGCTGTGGAAGACGTGAAGATGCAGTCACTGGCTGCAGGGAAGATGCCATAACAAACAAGAATATTTGACAGATCTCATGAGCTGAGCTGTGACAATACAGTAGAAAAAACACAAGCTGCAGCATCTAAGGTTTGTGAATCACGCTGATTTTGGGATGTGGCCAGAACCATACAAGAGATTTGCTACAGCAAATATCTTTAAGCACAATGAGGTTTTAAAGATTCATTCATTTCCTTCAAACACATGAAAAGTTTGCTCCACGTTGGACAACCCCCAAAGTTCCCATAAAAATAATACGTACCCATCACCAAGACACACTGCACAATACACAAAATCTGTGATTTGTCAGTTGGGCTTACCTGGCCAGCTGAACCAGAAGAACAACAAGCGAACGAATTCCTTCTCCCATTAGACTATTCAGCTTGAGCTCCTCATAGATCAGATGAAGAACAAAGAAAACAGCAGGAATATGGGTGAACAGGAGGGTTGAGGAATCCAAACTAAGGCTATGTGAAAAGTCATCCTTCGGAGCTGAAGCTTCCAGAGGGTCCAGTCGCAAAGCTTTGGCTACAGGATGAGACTCAAAATTCCTATGGTAATCAGAGCCCAAGAGATATTCCCAGTCCTAGACCAAACAAAACAGGAAAGAGAGGCAGAGGTTCCACAGTGAACATGACCTTCCAGCAAGAGAACTCCAGAGTACTGCTACAGAGGAGTTTTTTTCCTTATAGACCAATACAAACGTGATTGTTGTATGGTAAATGCACTGCACAAACCCTGAAAGCCAGAGACTCAATTGTTAAGTTGAATCCTTTTTTTTTTCCCCCGCATGTTGTGCATAAAAGAGTCAATGCCTTATATTTAAGAGAACAAGACAAAAGAAAGCCAAGAGTGACTTCTTTGCACCAATATTCTGTACATAAGACCTCACTGAGTATTTATGCAATTCACCTAGTGCTCTCAGCCTTCTTTGTACCTCCCTTATCGCAGCACATCAGGAATTAGATCCTGACCTTTGTTCCATGTAGACTGTAGTCCATAACCCCATGGGCTCACTGAGCTGTCAACCCACAAAAAACTAATAGCGCGACCGGACCATCATAGCTTGTAAGCGTCTTGTGATAGGATGACAGTAAGCCTCATCGACTTCACTGTTCGACCATGTGAAAGCTTCCTGTCCCTGTCTAGGCAAAACCCAGTAAACCAATCTTAAACGCTCCCCTAAATTTGGAGAAAATCAGTGCATTCAGTGAGGTATATAATTTGATGGTCCTAACTTCCTAACTAAAGGTGCTGAGTAGCCATGAGAGTGAGACAACCTCATTTTAAAGGGATGAAACTAGGAGTGAAATCTAGGAGACATTTCACTTTGTCAGAAGACTCTCTGGGATTGCTTTGTGATCCTTCTTAAATTCATTCCTGAGTCTAATCTACTCCTCTGGAAGTGAGAACCCTGACAGGCAAGGTCATGTGATGCCACTACACAGGACAAAATAAATGCACTAATCAGAGGATTTCTCCTCTGGTTTGCCTTTAAAAAAAAAAACAAAAACCAAAAACCACCCAAAACAAAACACAAACCAACCTAGCCCCTCCAAGGCGGGGGGGGGCTGTCTTTTATTTATAAAAGAAAAGCATTTCTTACTTCATCTGACCCTGTTTCTGATGGTCTAGCCTTCTTCGGAGCAATAACTGGTGAAAGTGATCCTTCAAAATCAAGCTGCAAGAAATAAAAAGATCAGAAGTAGCTCAGTATTGAAATTCCAAAGTTTGCATAAGCGAATCACCAATCGTAACGTCTGAATTCAAACCAAGCACCACATGACATTGCTTTAGGTACTTCTATACTTCGCTTTCATATAAGACAAATACTGCAATTAGATTTTTCTATACACACCTAGTTATTCTAGTGCATGGTGCGTAATTTCAGTTCGACTGCCTAACATCTGTTATTTACTAGGGCAGAGGAAATACTGTGGATGAGCTAATGCTAGTAATGTAGATACACTGTAATTGCTTTCATTTCAGTTGTATGCATATCCATGCTGTTTGTTTTTTTTTCCTTCAAGTACCACAGGAAATCCACTTACAGAAAACTCCAAATACATTCAGTAAAACAGTTGAGGGGGGGTGGGGTGGGTGGAAGAACTTTAAACACTATAATTCAAAATCTACATGGAAATCCTCATTAGGAAACAGGAATCTGAGCCGTGAACTGTGTTTCTAGTGAAAACAGGCTTAATATGGATTAGGTGAATCAAATCCTTAATGCATCAGTGTTAGTCATTAAATGTAGTAAAATCGTCATAATCTATTTTTATTTGACCAAGATAGTTGGTGGCAAGTATCTTATAAATAGATTTTATGATAAACACAGGGTAAAGTGTACACCTTAAATTTAGAAATATAGAATTGACTCGATGGCATCTTGTGATTTAAGACAAGATACAACCTATTTCTTACTTCAGTGCCTCTCTAACCATTTTGAACCTTGAAGAATTATCAGTAGTGTTAATGTAAGCTAGGAAAACAAACATATGAGATTGCTCACATTACGGGTCCAAGACAGTCTCTCTGTGTTGTAACCCATCATATTCATGAGACACGTTACAAACAAATTCCATTCTGAGTGATAGCTTGGTCCTCCTGGAGCATTATAAGCATTGTACCACTTGACAAGCATCTGTACCGCTATCTCCTTGGGCAGGATAGCTTTGATGCCTTGCAGGCATCTTTTCACTGTTGGAAAAGAAAAAAAAATTAAAAAATAAAAAAAAAAAAAGTGAGTTTTCCATCTTACCTCCTGGTACTTCTTCCAGTCAGTGCTATAAATCTCTACAGTTCTTGGACCTCCTTTTGACTCTCCAGCAACTCTTCCAATAAAAGCCACACCACACAAACTCCAACAACTGTTCCTTTAGTTCTGGTTTAAGCACAGCCCCTCTAAATCACCACACAAAGTGGAAAAAAGTTCCTTTTTTGCTCATTACTGAAACTAGCTTGTGTCTTAACTGGCATCTCAGCCCTTCTTCAATCAAGAGCAAACATAACAGTAGAGAGCAAACCAATTTAAAGGACAAAGGAAATTTTAAGAGCGCGGCAGGTAAAGCACTAAAAGCAAGAGCGCACACCTAAATAAATGGCAGCACCTCTAGAAGGTAAGTTAATAGAGCCTGGAATATGTGATACTGAATCATTACGTCTAAGCTACGCATAAGCTACTTCAAAAATGAACCCTCAAAAATCAGGAAACATATTTCACGTGATGGATTCTGAATCATACCTAGTTCCGAAGTTGCGATTTCAGGAATTGTAATCCGAATCATTGTATTATTGCTGAGTTCCTGAAAAATGAAAGAGGAAAATTATGAAATGCATAAAATAAAGCCAGGGTCCTTTTCTATGAACTCAGAACTCATTATGTATTAAGCACATTCCTAATTCCTGGCTATTTGCTACACTAAAGATTTGCAACCTCAGACGCTAGTTCCATGAAACACTTGAAATAGATCTTGAACTGAATCACTTGAGGGAATCAATTAAATTCGGTGACTTCCTACAGAGAGAAAGATATGGAGCCACCAACGCACAGATGTGATATTTTGCTGTTGATCAGGAGCTGCCAGCAACATCTCACTATCCAGTAGAAGTAAACTTGACCCTCACTTTGCTTTGCTAACAAAGCATTGACTCAAATTACAGGATAATACCTACTAAAGTTACTCTGTTGTGGACAGGATCTCTCAGAGCATGAATGAAAGTCCCATGCTGCTGGAAAGTACAGTCTTCAACATAAGTTGAGTCATGAAGTTTGGAAGAATCCCTTAGCTCTGGAACTGGTGACAAAAGCACACCCTGAAAAGTGGTAAAAACGATTGCTTAGAATTGTTGAAATAAAAGGATCTGAGCAAAGGACAGCTAAAATTACCATTCTTAATGTACTAATAAGTATTTTGAAAACAACCGTAAATATCTTTCCGATCTCTGCCTCAGGCTTTTTACAGAAATCACAAATAAATGACTAGGACAGCACTAAATAGATCTTATTTAAACACTGTTTATATTCAGGGGCTTTACAGAAGAAAAATAAGACTTAGCTGCAAAAGATATCTTTAAAGTTAAAATCAAACAATCATTTGAAGCTGTTACAACTAAACCCTTTCCGAGGCAGACTTCTTTCTTCTTACCTCTTCTAGGGGCCCCAGGTGCTTATTCAAAGGCTTGGATGGAGTGCTGACACTGTCCAAGGGAGTACTTGGCCGAGGCATTTGGTTGGACATCGTCAGGGATGGAGCAGGCAGCCCAGGAATAAAAACCTTCCCTACCTTTTTGTGAACAATATAAAGGAAAACAAATAGCTGGTTTTCATGCCTGTGCTTCCAGGAGCTTGCTTACGTATACAGACATTATCAGATTTTAACACCTTAAAGGAAAATTTTTAAGAAAAGTGGATAGGTATTTAAACTAAAGTCTCTGAAGAGATTAAAGATTACTTCATGTAATTACTTTCCTCAGGTGATGACACAGTGAAAAACCTACCATACAAATTGCAGTGTCTAAGGTTTCTGCGTACACACAGAGAACATAGAGCATCTCCATAGAATTTAAGAAGTTTTAATTATTTTGGATGAATCACGTCTATCCTAATAGCCCTTTGTAAAGCAAAATAATTTGACATTTAAAACTATCTGGCATGCTACAGAGAAGTTTAAGTTTTTTGTTCTGGAACAATTCTTATTTTCCATATTCCTGAAGTTTTCTTTCTTTGAAAGCATTATATTATTTCAGTATTTTACTATCGCTGAAAATAAAGTCAAGAGATTGTTTAAGTGTACAACAAGGTGCCACTCATTTTTCAGAGCTACCTTTCCAGCACTGCACGTAAACTACACTTGGTATGTGAGCACAGCCACCTTCCCAAGCAAGCAGCAGTCTACAGTACCTTACAATGATACCTTGTAAGTACGAGGCACACAGGATCCCTCTGTACAGCCCAGCTTGTAACCAAAGATTCAAACACTTATTTTGGGATAGAAAAACTGTTACTCACCCGAACCACTCCAGAATAAAGCACTAGATTTCCACTGCCTTCCAGAACCAGCAGTGTATCAATGCCCTACAAGAATCAAGCAGCATACTCAGCTTCTTGTATTTAAGTAAACTTACCACAGTTGGATGACGAGTGACAAAGCAGGATACTCCACGGTTAATAGTCCATACAGAGGTACATACCTGCACCGGAGCTGCATCCTTTGCTTGAATATTGGTAACAGAACCAAAGATCAGCTGCGACTTATCATTGCTCTCTTGAAATTTTACACACCTAGAGATTTGAGAAAACAACAGGAAACATAAAAGGACTGTCCTATCTGCTGTTACAGAAAGAAGACAGAAAAGTAAAACTATGTTGCATGGCGCAGCTACTCTTATTGTGGTACACCTGGTTCCTTCCTCCTTCCTTTGCTCGTTTTGCCCTGCTAGGCAACTTATTTTCACTCTGCTAGTTTAATTAAACACCCCAATGTACTTCTAAAGGGTAAAGATAAGAATAAATAAGGATACCATTCAAATTAGAGTAAACATTCTCTCACAACTTCCGTTTTATTTAAACAGCTCAAATCATCTATGCCACCACAGTTAAAAACACGTCACTAAAGCCACATGTCACATGACATAACAGATTCCACTAGCTGGAGTAATAAGTATGTTAAAACCCGCATCTAGCTGGTAATTTCTGGAGCGCTCCTCTTTGTTCACCTGCCCCCAAGACAGGGATGCTCACCGCAGCTGGAGCTGGGATTCCACTAAAAAGCACAAGAACTTCTGCCCACAAAGGTCAGTGGTAATAAACACTTTTGATGCTTGGGAATTCTTCTCTCTGTAAGAGAGACACAACCATCAGTTCACCATTTGGTCTACTACAAAAATTTTAACGAAGGAAAACACAGTGCCCACAAGCTGTAGGATCACACTAGACTTCAATTAGAAATGCATCGAGTTACTAGAATGCACCAGTCTCAGCTTCAGTCATTACTCTTGAAATTGATTTTCTAGCACTTCAATCTCCACATTCCCCACTTTTTGGCATGCAGAGCACATGCTATTTGGCTTGGTTCTCCTGCTCAATCTTAGGTTTTATGCTGCGTTTTGCTCCTTTTGATGGTAACACAGAAAGAGATACTCCCCCTAGAAGACCAAAAAAATCCCCAAAGCAATGACCAGGTTAGAACCTACTTTGCTTTAGAGATCTCATTAAACCATTCCCCAGCTCAGAGGGCTACAAATAACTCAGCAGGTTAAACTGTTACAAGTGTCCAATTGCCTTTTCAAGCGCTGCACCATCAGTGAGCATCACACTAAAATAACCTGTTATTTTACTTTATTTCCACCCCCACCTCCCCACAACCGACATCCAGAACTACTCACATCCCAGTACAAGCACCTAACCTCATGTTTGTGACTGTTTCTGTCCACAGATGATCTATACACAGCTCAGGAACAATTGGTTCAGTTTCTGGTATAAGGAAGGAATCGCTGGAAGTGCTGTTTGGCGAATGGGTAATACTGTGCCTCTTCGGTGACTGAGCATTACTGGAAAAGTTGAACCTCTGCACTCCTGAGAAAGAATGCACTCCCAGGGCAGGGGAATGAGAGCGACTGCAGAGACATAAGACATTATTGAAAGGCGGATTTTCAAAATCAGGTATAGAATCCCAGGCAGCTTCTACAGTGGTAGAGACTTTAAAAACAAACCCAAACCATCCTAAACCAGTAGCTAGTTCCGTATTAGTTTCCTTTAGTAATACAATCCAGCATAGAAAAACAATTCTCTAATTGATTTCCAATCATCTCTTGTCAGAATTCAAGAGATGAGATTTCAAAAGGAAGAAAACCAACACTTCAATGGACATTGCATGGTCCATGCCATCAAAAATTTCTCCCAATGTGTTCCCGCTAAACACGGCTTTCTTTAGAAAAGCTAACTGAAAACACTCCTGGGACTGAAAAGACCTGCAGACAGTCCCTGACTCCACTACAGACTGGCTGTATGATGACAGAAGAGCCTCTTTGGCTTCTACCCCAGTTACCCTCTTGTGCTATAGGGATAATAGCACACCAAGTGTCACAAAGGCATTCGAAGAGGGCTTTCAGATGCCGTAACACAGGAGGCACCTGCACCTTAGATTGTCCCTACCGTTACAAGTCTGTCTGAGACAGCAATTCCAGATGTACATCCTATTCTATAGCTTGCATTCTTTGATATTGTTTGTCTATGCATCATGTTCAGCACCCACCTCAAAGCAGCCATGTTGGAGATAGACGGTGAGCGGGACTGCATGCTGGGCGATGACACTGATCTGCTCTGGCTATGGATAGATGAGTAGTTCTGGAAAGGGGAGCCGACAGGAGAGTCTCCTTTTGAGAAGCTTCTGAGATGAGCGGTCAAAGAGCTGCTAGTGGCCACGTGCTGCGGTGTGCCCATCTGCTCCGAGAACTTCAGCACTGTGTTCTGCTCCTGGGAGAGAAAACACAGCTGTCTACGCACAAACAGCACATGGGTAATAACAGCTGGGAAGACGCTCAAATAGCTTGTTTCATCAGTTAGGTGTTAAAAATTTATGCCTAGCTAGGTGCTTAGCATTAAAAGTCATTCCTACTGACCATACTCTCTCACTCCCAGGCATAGTCACACTCCTGTGGTTTTCAGGGCACTAAGTTGTCTGTCACTTTTCTTACAGAACACAACAGTTTAAGCAGAGTCAAAACCTCCTGGTACAATATAAGGAATATCATGATAAGCACAGCATACTTTGTGACCATCACCATCGTGTGATCTCCCCTGACTCTGGTACATGCAAATACATGAAAGAAACTACTTTTAAAAAACAACAAAACATACCAACAAACATCTTACTCTTTTATAAGTGAAATAAATCACAAATATCTGGCATTTGTAACACGCACAGCCATAAGGGCACATAAACACACACAAAAAATTTTGATAATGATATTTAGTCGACAATGAATTCGTACCTCCGGCTTTACTCTCCGAAGAGCCCAAACAGTATGTAAACTCTGCACAGTATCGTATGTCATCACAATGGAAGGTTCAGCATTGAGAAACACGATCCTCAAGGTGTAATCAGCAACATACTGCACTCTAGCAGAACCAAACACACCTGCTAAAGAAGCAGTTAACTTCAGTTAAGGCAAATGGATCATTTGTACAGCCATTGTTATCTGTTACACGGTTAGCATTTTTCATACCCTCTTTCTTCTGCAATTCCCAAGTTTCCCTGTTCATGAAGCAGCTAAAACACCCCGCTTCTGAATTACTGAAAGTGACCATTTGCAAGTTTTGTAATACCGAAAACTCTGAAGTGACACATTAAGCATTTGATGCCATACTGATGGACTTCAAGTGACACACCTAAAGATGTAAACCTACCTCCAGACTTACAGACGAGAGGTGTTATCTCATCTAATGGATGTAGCATGCTGAACATGGTAGGCAAAGGTTCCCTAGAAAGAAACCAAACAAAGCATGTTCAAAAACCAAAGGCTAGCAAGCGTAATTGTTCTCTCTTGTAGCTGGTACATGTGCTGCCATCCCAAAACAGCTCCTCAGACCTTAAAAAAAAAAATAAATAATCAGAGCCTGAAATCTAACAGTAGTGACATATATTCCATTCACAGAAGTTTTTGGATTAACCGAGTAGAATCAAACAAAGGCTCGTGTATCAAACAGGAAGATTAGGTCTTGTTTTTACGTTTTTCCAGAGCGCTTGAGAATGACACCCCCTGGTGGCCCCGCGACAGACTTTGGCTGGCACGAGTGAACAGAGCTGGCACCAGCTAAATCAGGAGGAGGAGTAGGAAGGGGAGAGAGCCCTTAACCCAGACTCAGTTTAGGTTCCACAGGTCCCAGATAAGCAGAGAGCCATCAGGTCATTCGTATCCATCACAGAGAAGCAATCAAGCCACCCATCTGTGGTGGCAGTAGCAAAAGGAAGAATTTTCATAGTAGGCCAGCTTCAGTAGGGTCAATCATGACTTTTGCAACGTACCCTCTCAAACATTTTCAGGACCTCTATTTCTAATCCCAACTCTTCTGAGGACTAGAGAATCACAAGTGCCTGGAATGCACATATAAAGCCCAAGAGAGAGCAAGTGGCTCTATTAAAGCTGCTCATCAGCATACCATCCATCTCCTTACACTGCTTCTCAGCTGTACGCCCAGCCACAGAGCACAGGGTCTAGGATCCACATGAAATAGGTAACAAGATACTCCATACTTTTAAAGCTGAGAGATACATCCTGCAGCTGAGAGAAAACGTCTCAATGACAATCCCAACCCTACCATTCTGTGAAATCCCTCAGTGAACCTCCCAGTCGTCCATCACAGCCTGGAACCAATTCCCAGGACAAACCTTAATGAAATCAGGCTAGTAACACCCATATCGTGCCTTCCATGTCCTATCCAGAATCACCACTCCCAACCATTTCTTAACAGAGGAATATAATAGACTAACAGTAACCATCCCCTTCCTGCTATTTCCTGATGTTTCACCTGATTTCACTCATCCCTGTCACAAAAACACAGCTCCTTTCATTATTGCTCTTGCATCCCTGTATTAGATTAGCAAACAGTCTATAATGAAACAAACAAAGCCACTCATTACATACCTGGGTGGACTTGGCGGTACTTCATGTGAAGAACTGCTGCGCTCAAATAACAAACCATATTTTGTTGGCCAGACGTTTGCAACCTATAAAAATTACAAATAGATTTATGACCAAAAAATCCCCAAAACAACAAGTACTTACTATGTTGATTATGCTTCATGTTTGAGTATTTCATTGTAGCAAAATAAGATATTTAGGCCTTTTCTTGAGAGAAGGGTAATGTAAATCAGAGCAAGTTCTCAGACTACGAAGTGGTCATACCCATACCATCACGCATCTTACAACTGGCTGCTACTACTTTCAAAAGTATTCAATGTCCTGATCGCACAGCTGCACTTTCATCAGCTTTGTCCCTTTCACCCATAGAGTGAAGAACTCAGGCAGCCACCGTCAGCAGTGTTTTATGCATACCTCCCCACACCAACACAGCGTGCAAACAGATAACAAGCCCATTTGTGGACAAAAAAAGGACAGCACTTACCTGAAAAGGTAAAGCAGCAATGTAATCCTTTCCCTCTATGCTATGCACATTTATACATGAATTCTGCAATATGCAGATACATTTCTCTACTACTTCATCACTGCCTGAAACTAGGGAAAGAAAAAAAAAAACAAACAAAGTAAACACACAGTGAAGGTTCTTTCTTTCCTTAGACATCCCCTATACACAAAATGTAAATTTGAAAGGAGGATGGCTGTCTTAACACAGCAAGTCTCGATGACTAAACTTCTCATGACAGTAGAGCTGAACTCAAAGCATTCGTTTGACATTACAGTAAGCAGGAAACTTACCATCAGATTTTTCAGATTTTTCTTGGGGTATAGTGAAGTCGCACCATAAGGCCTAAAACCAAACACGGTATAATTATTTCTGAAGATCCAGCTGATGCCACTACACAGTATCATCTTTCTGTATTTCCCAAAATAACCCCACCTCAGAACACTGTTTGAAAACAGCAAGTATTTTTTATAGCTAACGTGCATTCATTCAGTTGCCACCTCTTCACATTTTCATACCTGCAGAACAGGGCTGTCGACAGTGAAAGCCTTATAAACAGTAGATGCTTGGTTTTTGCTTCCTTTGCTCCAGATGACCATATTGCTGGCCACATACAGCTCTTCATCGTAGTCCACCTCTTCCCCGACATCACTGATACCTTTCCTCAACTGCCAACTTTCCTGAAAGCCAAGATTTTTTTTAAGGAAAAGTTACAAGACCTGCTAGTGCAGTCACAACAGCCAGTCATAGCTCAGCGGTCACGGTTTGGCCAATTTATTTAGGAAGCCAGAAAGCCAGGCCAGGGCCCCCCTTGCCCTCGCCGCCACGATCGTACCCGCTGCCGCTCGTGGATGGTCACCTCCCGGAGGGACCCCACCAGGCCGGCCGCCCCGTCGGAGGAGCAGAGCTCGGAGGCGGGCTGCAGCCGCCGCAGCTGGAGGGTGAGGGCGCTAGGATGGCGCCGGCAGTGCTCGCGTCCCCGGGGGGCGAACTCCTGCAGGTCGCCGGCCGCAATCATCGTCGCCCTCTCGTCAGAGTGGTCCGACATGGGGGCCCGATATCCTCATTATTTCTGGGACGGACACACACCCGCCACGACCGGGCTGCGGCTCCCGCGCCACCCGGGGGGCCACGCGGGAAGCGGCAGCGCGGCTGAGGCGAGCACGGACGCCGGCGGCGGCAGCTCCTCACACGGGCGCGGCCATCTTGTCGCTCCCGCCCTGCCCCGCGGCGCCGCGCGGGGGACGCCGGGAGCGAAATGGCGGCGGGCGGCGGCGGGGAGTTACTCACTCAATCCCCACAAGGGCTTCGGGCTGGGCCCGAGGGGGCGTTTGGCGGTGTCTCCTGAGGGGAACCCTGCTCAGAACGCCGTATTGGGGTGGTGCGGTCACACTGATCTTTAAAACAAAATCGCTGGTGTGTGGGTGTTCAGGCCCTCGGCAGCTCAGTGTCCCGCTGTCACCTCAGCCTGCTGGAGCCTCCTCCCGTTCCTCCCTCCTAAGGGACCTTTCTTTATGAACTTGGACCTGTCTCACCCCTTACGAGCCAAATTGTCACTCTGTGCCTTCTCTTATTACTGTAGCCAGCAGACAGCCAAAGGACTGTTCTCTAAACGTGGGGCCTGTGACAAAATCCACCTTTACAACCAGGCCTGTATATTTCTGCAGTTAAATATTTTAACAGCTTCTACACTGAGGCTTCAGTGTCGTTTCGCTTTAAGGTGTAAAAGTTTATGCAGCATGCAATTCATTTAACTGTACAGTTTGAGCAGTACACGCGAGCAGTTACTTTCCAAAGGCAGGCACGGTGCTTAGGAAGCAGGAAACACGTTAGACCATTTCATAGGACTGGCAGTGCCTTCCGGACGGCTGTCACTCTCCAGTCACCAACAGGTGTGTTGTACAACCCTCTCATCACGAATGAGATTTAGGAGCCTGCCAACTACACCAATTTGCTGCAAAGGAAAGGTTATGGATCCTATACAACTTTGACGTAGCAGCAATTTAAGATTTATCAACACAGATCAGGCTGTATGATTTTTAACAATACTTAAGCATCAGCCAATTATCAGAGTGATTTAATAAAATTTGCTATAATAGACACAGCAACTTAGTTAAAGATTCAGGAATGGCAAGGTTCACACAAGACTTAGGACAGTTTCCTAAATCAAATCATGCACACACACAGATACAGAGGTTAACCCGCGTAATCCAGATGTTTCTGCAAATAGTGGTAAATTATTGTTAGCAAGCGATCTTTGAAACTCGAGAAATCTAATTGTAGGAAATTGCTCACTCTTTTCCTTTGTTGGCATTTGTCAGCAGATGACCTTTGAACCCTTTGTCATCTGTCAGGATGATCTTTGGAACCTGGTGAAATCTCCCCTGAGAGATGTCCCAACTCGGGGAGATACTCGGTCACCGCCTGCTGTGATCCCAGAGAGCTCATAGGGTCTCACTTAGGATCACTATTTATAGAATTGCGAGATGATTGACTTTGGTCAGTGTTTTTCCATTTTGGCCACAATTCGTTTCGGGTAATTCTGTACCTTCCAGATCGGGCTATGATCCAGGCAGCAGGAGTTTCAGGTATGGTAAGGGAGTGCCTAAACATCCCAACTCACTGTACTTGTAACCAGGACAAGAAAGTAATAAATTGTCCCAATTTACTGCACTTGTAACCAAGATAAGAAAAGGACAGATCATCCCAACTCACTGCACTCATAACTAAGACAAGGCATGGCAATGTAGCCCAGGGGGGAGTGTACCACGACACCCCTTCACAAAATTTCAGATGCTTGTGTGATACGGATTAGCATAACTCATTGGAAGGCTCCACTGACTTACACCAGCTAAAAACCCAGCTCCTGATGCGCTGGTCGTCAGTGCCCGAGGCGACTGTTCTCCTGTCTTGAGTGCGGAGAGGTTGTATCATCCACTGTCCCTCCTGAATGGGTGCAGGGACAGCCTGCCACACTTGTAAAGGCTAAGGCTGTGGGTGCCGAAACCTTTGCAACTGCATCACTGACTACCAGCACTAGGTGTCAGGCAGTTAGCCTGGCTTTTCTGGTGAGAACCGCCAGATTTTTCCAAAGGAAGGACGCCTTGACGTGCATTTCTGTATAATCAAATGTCACCCATGTGTAATCAGGCCATTTGGGTTCCAGGATCTGCTGTTCTGCCGTGGTCGTGGTGTCACAGCAAAACATGCAGAATTAGTGCTCTGGGATGTACTCAGCTGCCAAAATTTGGTGGGAGAATCAGACTATTTTTATTCTTTTAAGAACAAGTTTCACTGATGAGATCAGCACCGTGCTGTTAATCTGCCCATCTTGCAGGCGCTGTAGCACACGCAGGCATCTGTATCACGCAGGCATCTGTATCACGCAGACATCTTGGCAGTGAGCAAGCTTATCCTGTGGTCTTTTCAACAATTCATACATTGCAAAACGAGCTCTTTTCTTTACCTCTCACCTTTATGATTGCTTACCTAAACAAGAGGGTGTTGCTGGCTATAGATCACAGCCAGTTACTAGCTTTGAGCATGGTGCCGTTCCTGCGACGGCGTACTTTCTCCATTTGTGTCCAAGTAGCATACCAGAAAATGCCTTTTTTTTCTTTTTTTTTGTAATTAGTACCTATGACATGAAGTTCAAAAGGAGCCTGTGTTTGTCTGACAGGCAACAATAACAGAACAAAACCTGTATGAATTACCCCGATGGGAACTGGAAGGGTAGTGCATTCTGATGAGGATGACTTTTTTTCAAGATCTTAGTTTCACATGAGAAATCAAAGGAGAATGGAGAAGCTGGTGAAGAATTGAAAACATATTTGAAACCATTCTTCCAGCGTGTGGTTTGGGGAATCCTTGGCTCCCCAATGACAATAAGCACTATCGTTTTCTCAGAAACGAGAAGAAGCCTGCTGGGGAAAGCCAGGCTTAGGAAAAGGAAGAATTCACTGAGCTGCAGATGCTTTCAAATTCTATCACGGCTTCTGTCAGGAAGACAACTGGAAGAAATGGTAACTTGGATCTACTGATCCACCCAGCGACCAAATTTCCATTTGGAGACAAATCATAGAATCATAGAATGGTTTGGGTTGGAAGGGACCTTAAAGACCATCTAGTTCCAACCCCCCTGCCCTGGGCAGGGACACCTCCCACTAGACCAGGCTGCTCAAAGCCCCATCCAGCCTGGCCTTGAACACTTCCAGGGATGGGGCATCCACAACTTCTCTGGGCAACCTGTTCCAGTGCCTCAGCACCCTCACAGTAAAGAATTTCTTCCTAATATCTAACCTAAATCTCCCCTCTTTCAGTTTAAAACCCTTGCCCCCTGTCCTATTGCTGCATACCCTTGCAAACAGCCCCTCCCCATCCTTCCTGTAGGCCCCCTTTAGGTACTGGAAGGCTGCTATAAGGTCTCCTTGGAGCCTTCTCTTCTCCAGGCTGAACAAGCCCAACTCTCTCAGCCTGTCCTCATAGCAGAGGTGCTCCAGCCCTCGCATCATCTTCGTGGCCTTCCGCTGGACCCGTTCCAGCAGGTCCATGTCCTTCTTGTGCCGAGGGCTCCAGAGCTGCATGCAGTACTCCAGGTGGGGTCTCACCAGAGCACAGTAGAGGGGCAGAATCACCTCCCTGGACCTGCTGGCCATACTTAGAAGGTCCATACTTCTTTTGATGCAGCCCAGGATGCGGTTGGCTTTCTGGGCTGCAAGCGCGCATCGCCAGCTCATGTTAAGGTTCTCGTCCACCAGCACCCCCAAGTCCTTCTCCTCAGGGCTGCTCTCAAGCCATTCTCTGCCCAACCTGTATTTGTGCCTGGGATTGCCATGACCCAGGTGCAGGACCTTGCACTTGGCCTGGTTGGACTTCATGAGGTTCACACAGGCCCACCTCTCCAGCCTGTCCAGGTCCCTCTGGATGGCATCCCTTCCCTCCAGTGTGTCGACTGCGCCACACAGCTTGGTGTCATCGGCAAACTTGCTGAGGGTGCGCTCAATCCCACTGTCCATGTCTCCGACAAAGATGTTAAACAGCACTGGTCCCAGTACTGACCCCTGAGGAATGCCACTTGTCACTGGTCTCCACTTGGACATTGAGCCATTGACCCCAACCCTTTGAGTGCGGCCGTCTAGCCAGTTCCTTATCCACCAAGTGGTCCATCCATCAAATCCATGCCTTTCCAATTTAGAGACCCGGATGTCATGCGGGACAGTGTCTAAATGCTTTGCATGAGTCCAGGTAGATGATGTTGGTCTCTCTCCCCTTATCTACCAATGCTGTGGCAACAAAACCAAATTTGTCAGGCATGATTTGCCTTTGGTGAAACCATGTTGGCTGTCACCAATCACCTCCTTGTTTTCCATGTGCCTTAGCAGAGGTTCCAGTAGGATCTGCTCCATGATCTTGCCAGGCACAGAGGTGAGACTGACCGGTCTGTAGTTCCCTGGGTCTTCCTTTTTTCCCTTTTTGAAAATGGGGGTTATTTTTCCCCTTTTCCAGTCAGCAGGAACTTCACCAGACTGCCACGACTTTTCAAATCTAATGGAAAGCGGCTTAGCAACTTCATCTGCCAGCTCCCTCAGGACCCATAGATGGATTTCATCAGGTCCCATGGATTTACCTACCTTGAGGTTCCTCAGATGGTCTTGAACCTGATCTTCTACAGCAGGCGTTTCTTCATTCTCATAGCCCCTGCCTTTGCCTTCTGCAACTTGGGTGGTGTGGTTGGAGCCCTTGCTGGTGAAGACCAAGGCAAAAAAGTCATTCAGTACCTCAGGCTTCTCCATATCCTGGGTGACCAGGTTTCCTTCTGGAGAGGCCCACATCTTCCCTAGTCTTGCCTTTATCCCTGACATAGAAGTTTTTCTTGTTATCCTTGATGTCCTTAGCCAGATTTAATTCTATCTGGGCTTTAGCTTGCCTAATCTGGTTCCTGGCCACTCGGACAGTTTCTCTGTATTCCACCAAGTTTACCCGTCCTTGCTTCCACCATCTGTAGGCCTCCTTTTTCCTTTTGAGCTTGTCCAGGAGCTCCTTGTTAATCCAGGCAGCCCTCCTGGCATTTTTGCCTGACTACTTCTTTCTTGGGATGCATCGCTCCTGATCTTGGAGGAGGTGATCCTTGAATACTAACCAGCTTTCTTGGGCTGCTCTTCCCTCCAGTACTTTTTCCCATGTTACCCTGCCAAGCAGGTCCCTGAAGAGGCTGAAGTCTGCTCTCCTGAAGTCCAGGGTAGTGAGCTTGCTGCATACCATCCTCGCTGCCCAAAGGATCTTGAATTTTACTGTTTCATGATCACTGCAGCCAAGGCTACCCTTGAGCTTGGCGTTCCCCACCAGCCCCTCCTTGTTGGTAAGGACAAGGTCCAGCATAGTTCCTCTCCTCATTGGCTCCTCTACCATTTGAAGAAGAAAGTTGTCATCGAAACATTCCAAGAACTTCCTGTATTTCTTGTGCCCTGCTGTGTTGTCCATCCAACAGATATTGGGGTGGTTGAAGTTCCCTGTGCGGACCAGGGTCTGTGAATGTGATGCTGCTCCTGTCTGTCTGTGGAGGGCCTCATCTGCTCTGTCATCCTGATCAGGTGGCCTGTAGCAGGCTCCTACTGTAATGTCACCTGCCCCTGTGTTCCCTTTAATCTTGACCCATAAGCTCTCCATTGGGTCTTTATCCATCCCCAGGTGGAGCACCATGGACTCCAGCTGTTCATTGACATAGAGGGCAACACGCCCTCCTCGTCTCCCCAGCCTGTCCTTCCTGAAGAGTCTGTATCCCTCCATTCCAACAATCCAATCGTAAGAGCCATCCCACCATGTCTCTGTGATGCCAATAAGATCATAGCCCTGGAGGCGTGCGCACATCTCCAACTCCTCTTGCTTGTTTCCCATGCTACGTGCAGTTGCATAAAGGCACTTCAGCTGGGCACCTGATGAAGCTGACTCACTGGCTGGAGCAGCTGCATTTCCCTCATGCTGCTCTTCAGGTAGTCTTCCTTTGAGGTGTTTTATCTGTGACTCCCTGGTTCCTATTGCCTCAGGAGCCCCTGGCTCGTCCCCAGAAGACTTTGAGTGTGCTGCAGCGTACCCAGCAAATCTCGGAGCAACAAGTTGAGGGCCTTCGCTAGTGACCCACCCCTCAGACCTTGGAGCATCGTCCCTTGTCTTGTCACGATCAAGCCGGGTAATATTCCCCTCCCCCAACAAGCCTAGTTTAAAGCTTGGTCAATGAGCCCCGCTAGCTCATGAGCAAACACCCTCTTCCCCCTTTCAGAAAGATGAGCCCCATCTAATGCCAATGAGCCTGATGCCGTGTAGGCCATCCCATTTTTGAAAAACCCAACGCTGTGGCGGTGACACCAGCCACGGAGCCATGACAGACTGCACACATCTGTTTCTTTCAGAGTCCCTACCTGTAACTGGGAGAACAGAAGAAAAGATAACCTGCACCCCAGACCCCCTTATTAACCTTCCCAAGGCCCTGAAGTCTCTTTTGATTGTTCTTGGGCTATGCGTTGCCACCTCATCACCACCCATGTGAAAGAGGGGGTATTTACACAAATATGACTGTGAAATACAAACAGCAGTTTTGTGGGCAAGTAAGAATGCCCAGGGCTCAAAATGAGGAAGGTTCAAGCCAGTGTCCAACCTTTGGAGATGGCTTTCTGCTTTTACAAAATAATTTGCAGACCAGGAGGAATTGTCCTAGGAAGAAACAGCTGAGCCAAGGGACAGAATGTGCCTGGTAAGAGACATAGCATGTACCACGTGCCCAAAGAAAGCAGCGCAAGAAAAAGGGCATTTTAGTAGCACCAGAAAATGTTCAGTTTTCTCTGCAAATCGTTTGCAAGCTGCATCCTGTGACCGGGGTATAACATTTAGCACAAACGGGCCATCTGCCTTGAGCTAAAACCATGTTGCCAAAATAATTTGGTATTTAAAAGAACAGGAGCCCCTGCAAACAGAAATAAAAATAGACACAAAGAGGAAGCAGAAATAAAGGAAAGAATAGATTTAGCAAAATGAAAATAAAAATACAGAAATAGCAAAGGGGAAAAAAAAATCTCAGCAGATAACGGCCCAACACCCGATTGCCAAGTACCGTTTCTGCTAAATGGTCCAATTTCACAAGTATGATGTTGCCTCCAAAGTCTCTGACTAGTCTTGTGAAGAAATGCTGTCAATGCTCTGAAATGAAACTGCAGAAAACATAAAGGGTCAAGTTCAGGCTCTAGTTTGGCACCGCGACGCTCTGGGGTGCCTCTGAGAGCACCTACGGCACTTACGGATCCTGCTAAGAGAAGGCTGGGAATACCTGTGGAGCTGCTGATGTTATCGTGAGGGCCTTACAACTTCTCGTAGAGGCAGGAGAAGCCCGTGACGATAAAGATACGCACCTTTGTGCTCTTGAGCAGGACTCTGCGTGCATAAGTATACAAACGCAGCAGGAAAGCATGGACTCAAAGGGCAGTGGTCCCTTGTCGGAGGGACGGCCTGGGCGATGCATCTGATAACCTTTGCCCTGGAGAGCCACCGGCTGAAAGCGTGGCTCAGAAACGGCCGGTACCTGTACAGTGTTACCCGCACTCTGCTTTGCCCCGCGCCTGCGGAAGGGGAGAGGTAGACGCTCCCTCCAGTGTGGTCTGTGCTGTGCTACAGCAGCTGGAGAGCTGTGAGCCTGACTGGTTTAGCTGGTTCAGGCTCAGATCCTGGCGATCAGACAGAGGAGAGACAGGCAGCCTTTGTTTCCAATTAAAGGTTCTCCCTTTGTTTTGATCCTCCTTCCGTTGACATCAGCTGCCTTTTTTCCTCTCCCACTGCCCTGGGAGGACCGTGAGGTATTTCTAAGGCCAAATGCCAACTGATGCCCAGCCCCAGGCAGCAAGAGCAGGGGATGCTTGTGAGTCTGGCCACACATGTACTTTGGGACCAAAAAACACAAACCGTTTGTGTGCAGACCCCAGCAACTGTTGACTTTGGGCTCCGAGGTATGGAAATACGTAATCTGCTCGGAGGAAGGCCATGGAGACTGCTTCTGAACCTATATTCTATACGCTGTCGGAAGGAGACCGAGGACAGCAGTATGCTGGGCAAGGTGGATGCTGCGTGTCACCAATTCAAGGGCAGTGAAAGTGGTCAGACTGTCTCCTGCCTTCCAGACCTTTCCTATCACGAAGCTGGCCTGAGAGTTTCTCCTGTCCCTGTTTCTTCCTCCCCCTCCATGCACCAGCCCCTTCCTCACATCAAGCTGTGCCCAAATAAACTGCAACAAACGCTATTGAGCTGGAGACTAGTTTACACCAGTGCTGAGCAGAAACCAACCTACTGTGAAGAAATGACCCAAATTAGGGGATTTTAGAGAGCTGCTTAAATCCTCTTTACCTGCCCATGTGTTCTTATTGTTTGTTTTTTTTTTTCTCTTCTTTCGTAGAAATTGCTCCTGCTTCCTTGTGTTAGTGGGGCAATTATATGGCATTATCCCAATGCAAGGGGCTGTTTTCACTCTGCAGCCCACAATGTACAAAGGCCCTTCCATTGCTTTGTTCCCCAAAATCTCAAAGCCAGCAGCAACGGGGAACACAGCCAGATGAAAGCGCACCCGTGTGGCAAAGGCTGACCACAAACGACAGCCTCATATCAAGAGCCAGCCTGGAGAGGCAGAGGGACAAATGCCTGTCCCCCGGTCTCCTCCTACTCCCTGAATGACATTGGATGCATGGGGAATACACTCAAAATCTGGAGAAAAAGCAGCGCTGGTGGAACTGCATGGAAGACGCTGGCTCTTAGGCACCACTGAAGACGCTCAGTCTTCCTGCAGTGGCTTTTTTCTTCTCCCCTTTAATCTGGGCCTCTAGCGACACGTGCCCTTCCTCAGCTGCTGATCACTTCAAGATGTGAGAAGCTGGTCTGGAGCGAAAGAGGCGGCAAGGGGGGAAACTCAATCTCTGTCACCAGGGCCTGGGAATATGCAGTGAATAAGCAGCTTTGCAAGTCAAAGAAGTCTGGGAGTGATTTGTTCTTTTTTCACTGAATTTAGGTTGTGTTTTTTTTTCCCAATTGGAAAAGATTTCAGACTGGATTTGTGTGGTTCTTTTCTTTCTAACAGCCAGAGAAGCCCTTCCCAGCTCTCGTTATGAATTATACCCAGAAGCAGCTTCAACCCAGAGCTGTCTTCTTGCCTCATCTCTGTTTCCACAATGTGCTGATGTTTACCTAGTGCTAGTTGAACAAAATTTACATCTCTTTTCCTAACTTCACTCTTCTGCAAGGCTTTGGTAAGACTATAGCAGGCTGCCACAAAAAAACCCAAAAGTTACGCTTGTGTCATAGTTTCAAAGAATTTTATGTGCAGGGAGCAGAATGGTTTCAGCAGAGACATACACTGAGTCTCATCAAGTCAGACTGGCTGCTGGTTCCCTGAATCCCAGTCCCTTCCCATTTGGGGTGGGGGAGATGCTGATGGCCTCAATACGGCTTGATCTCAAACCTCTTCAAGCATCGCCAGCATTCTGGTCAGGTTCTGAATACCCAGAAACTCCCTCATTTCCTTCCTGTGCTATAGGGAGACTTGTTCTGTTTCACTCTTTACATGAAATGGCTTATGTTGAACACTGGTTTCACTTGGATCTTCCTCCTTTTCTCATTGTGGCTTGGTTTTGTCTCCATCCCCTCTTGTCCTGCTGTTCTGGTCCAGGCAAACAAGGAGGAACAGTGCTTTCATCTCACCATGCTGTTCCTAGCATGCCAAGTGCATGGCCCTGCTCGTGGGGCAGCCCTCGGTGTCAATACAGGCTGGGAGATGAAGGGATTGAGAGCAGCCCTGCCAAGAAGCGCTTGGGGTACTGGTGGATGAAAAGCTGGACACGAGCTGGCAATGCGTGCTCGCAGGCCAGGCGGCCAACTGCGTCCCGGGCTGCATCAAAAGCAGCGCGGCCAGCAGTGCGAGGGAGGTGATTCTGCTCCTCTGCTCCGCTCTGGTGAGACCCCACCTGCAGTACTGCATCCAGCTCTGGGGCCCTTAGCACAGGAAAGACAGGGACCTGTTGGAGTAGGTCCAGAGGAGGGCCACAAAAATGATGAGGGGGCCTGGAGCACCTCTGCTATGAGGACAGGCTGAGAGAGTTGGGGTTGTTTAGCCTGGAGAAGAGAAGGCTGCGGGGAAACTTTATTGTGGCCTTTCAGTACTTAAAGGGGCCTTATAAGAAAGACGCTGGCAAACTTTTTAGCAGGGTCTGTTGCGATAGGACAAGGGGTAATGGCTTTAAACTAAAAGAGGGAAGATTTAGACTAGATAGAAGGAAATTTTTACGAAGAGGGTGGTGAAACACTGGAACAGGTTGCCCAGAGAGGCGGTAGATGCCCTGGAAACATTCAAGATCAGGTTGGACGATGCCCTGAGCAACTTGATCCAGCTGAAGATGTCCTCGCTCATTGCAGTGGGGGGCTGAACCAGATGGCCTTCAAAGGTCCCTTACAACCCAAATGATTCTGTGAACACTGGGTCCTGTAACCTTGCCCCCCAGGCAGCAGCGGTGTCCCCATCTTCTCGGTGTGGGGCTCTGCAGGAAGGGGAGGCTGGGAGGAAAGGAGCCGTTCCTCAGAACGTGCAAGCGCAGCCCTAAAACACCTTCCTGGAGATAAATCCAGCCCTGCGCAAAGTTGTCCATCCGTGGAAAACGGAAAGACAAGCTCTACCGCTAAGCAGCAGCGATTGCACCTTTCCGACCTGCCGGCTCGGCCCGCTGGGCTTTGCGGGGCAGGAGCGAAACCCCGGAGCTCAGAGCAGCGTCCCCCGGTGCTGCCCCGTCCCGCCCTGCGCCCAGCGCGGCCCCGCGGGCGGGAGGCGGACCGCGGCCGTGCCGGGGCGGGGCGGCAGCGCTCTGGAGGCGCCGAAGCGCGGCGGAGCGGAGCCGGTGCCGGTGGCGGTGGCGGGCGATGGGCGGCGGGCGATGGGCGCTGCTCTGGGCGCTGTTGGCGGCCCTGCGCCCGCCCCGCGGCGGGGCCGGTGAGTCCGCGGGGAGCCGCCGGGCGGGGGGGAGCCCTGGGTGTCCCCGGGCAGGGCTGCTCGCGTGCCGGTGGGGGCGGCGGGGGTCCGGCGAGGGGTGTTTGACCGGGGCGCTTTTATCTGCAGATGCTGCTTCGTTTCGCCCTGCCGGCGGCTGGGGCGTCGCATGGGCACCTCGGTACCCCCGCACTCCTCCGCCGCTCGCCGGGCCTGCAGACCTCAGCAAAGCTTCGGTCCTGGGGGGAAGCTCGGCAGCGATTTCGCTGCGGGTTTCTGGCGGCAGGGACATCTCTGCCAGCCTCAGGGAGAGCGTGTTTTGCTGTCCTGGGACACATCTCTGCCCCTCCAGCCTGGTCGCGTTGGCAGCACTTTGCTGTTCCATGCGCCCCTGCTTCCTTGGGGGCATCACGGCAGGCAGGGACCAAAAGCTGTGACAGATCAGCGGGTCTGGGGTTTATCCCGTTAGCCGTGAGCCAGCTGCGTGCTTGGTGGTGGGACAAATTGCTGTGAAAAACTGCAGTTGGTGGCACAGGGGTGTGCTTTCTGGTGCTGTCGGTCTGCTGGCTTTTCAGCTCCACGTGTTTAGTTACCTGCAAAAAGAAATGCAAAGAGGCAAAAAAAGTAGTTTTTGGACTTAAAGCGTGCCATTGTCGGGGCTGCCTAATGCTTGGTCACAGGCTGCTAGCTGCTGGGGGTTTACAGCCCGTGCTCGGGGTGCTGGGGGGTCGTGGAGTCGGAGTCGGTGTGCAGACGGGGTTTAGCAGGGAAGGCAGGAATGCGAGTGTTGGCTTTGGGCAGGGTGGAGTTAAAAGCTTGGCTCTCTAACAGCAGGAATCTGCAGTGGATTTAATGAGGAATCCTGGACTGGTTTATACCAAAGGTGTTTGAACACTGAGAGTGTCTTTGGCAGTCAGGTGTGGCCCCAGGGGAAACTCACTTCTGACAAGCTCGCAGGGGATGGGGAGGTAGGAAACCCCACAGGCGGAGATTCAGGGGCTCTTGATCCCTCCTCATGTCACGCTCCTGCCCTGTCAGCGTGAAGATAACGCTCAACAAGTGCCTGAGCAGAAAACTGTTGTCAGCAGGTGAATTACTTCCAGTAATGGGAAATCCAGGGCTAGGGATGTAGGGAGCTTTTTGGCAGACCTGGGTGTTTTCTAATACCTTCCTCCCTGGGACTGCAGCAGAATGACTTGCTGTTACAGCCGTGGGGTGTGCAACTCCCTGCGTTTTGTTTTCATCCATCATGAAGTATCCTGCCTCTAAGAGCAGGCAGATTTTCTTGCTAAATCTCCATTCTCCGTGGACAGTAGTGGAGAAAGGCATGTGGGACCTGCTGGGACTTTGCTAGCGCTTTAGTTTTGTTTTGATCCCGGGCGTTTCAAGAGAGCAGCGCTGTGCTGCAAGTGGATTTATTTCCACGCCAGCTTTTTCCTCAGGCCAAGCTGCGGTTAGTGAGGGGAGCTGCTCCAGTGTGGCAGGCACCCACGCGTGCCTGCCCGGCTCTAGCGTGGGCTTTTAGAGCCAGCCTAAGCAAATCGCTCTGGACACAGGTAAGGGGTGTCCTGCCACACACAGCAAATCCCTTCGAAGACACCGTGAAGATATCCGCATCCCAAACAGCTGGGGACGGAAGGGGTACCCAACAGGTAGCGCTAGATATGAAAAAATTCCTGTTGTCACGTGAGTCAGAGAGGAAAGTATTTCATTCCTCGGCCAGCAAACACCTCTCTCCGCTTAATCGGTACAGAAAAGGAGGCTAAGATCACCTTTGCTCTTTGCCTTTAAACTTGAAGCAGCCTTGGGGAGCAGAAATCATCCCAGAGCGGGCAGAGTGCCGGCACTTGTCCGTATCCTCCCCAGTCAGGGGTCCCCGCCAGGGAAGCTGCTCTGGCCAGAGCAGGAAAGCTTCCAAACGGAGCATGAAAACAGCTGTTTGAGGTCGGATTGTGCCAGGCATCGAGTGGCTCCAGCCTGGGTAACCTCTGGGAAGAGCAGGGGAGGGGAAGGGATTTGGTGTCGCTCTGTTTGTTTGCATTTGACAAATCTTTTTGGAGCTGCCTGGCTGTTGGAGCGCTGGTGACCCGGTCCGCAAGTAAATGGCACTCGGCTGCATTTTGCAGCGGTCACGTGGCTTTTGTTTGTGTTGGGATGGGAAAGCTTAGGAAGCAGGTTGGAAAAGCTTAGGGTCTTTTTTTTTTTTTTTTTTTTTTTCTAAAAGGGAAACCCATTGTTTTGTGGGAGAGCCAGGGAGAGCCTTGCGCTTTCCTCTGCACCACCAGACCGGGGGAAACTTAAAAACCCTTCTCAAATTTCTGTCTAGAAGTAGCATTTCTGGAGGCTTAAAAATAGTGAGCAATTTAGCAAAGGAGTATATCCAGCCTCAAAATGAGGTTGTGTTTCTTGGCTCTCAGGAAAGAGCACTAGGCTCGCGCTCCATTCCTCACAATAGTAATGACGTAGCTTTAAAAACTTGTCGTTTGACGCTTGAGGACTAAGAACTGCCTCAAAACAAACTCAGCTGAACTCCGGTTAAATAAAAAGGTTGTGCTTTCTACCTGTGGTATTACCTTTTAAATTGTCTGGCACAACGCCTTTGCTTGCTGAAAGCAGCAAGGGAGATTTACCACTCTACGTGGGATTTCTGTACGCCCACGGAAGCCTCAGGAAGCTCAGAAACAGCCTAGTGAAAGCATCTACTTGTGGTATATTTTCTAGATCTTATCTTTTCAAAATATACAGGTTTTTTTGGGAGGAACTGCTTTATATGGAGCTGCTCTTCATCTTGTTTGTGGCTGGGGTGGGAAGTGCTGGGAGGGTGAGGGGGAATGCCGTTACAGGACTGGTATGTTAAGTGATTTGGGGGGGGGGGCATGAAGCCCTCAGAAAGAGCTGGTAAATAGTCTTCCCTTGGGAAAAATGTCTGGGAAAAGACCCTGGGACAAGAACACTAAACAGTAGCCGGCTCCTACACATCGTCTGAAGGCATTTCTTCATCTGTCTGCAGCTGTTTTCCCGAGAAAAGCGGCTCAGTGGAGGCACTTAACTTAGCAAGAGGGTTTGTGGTTGACTCAGAGAGCATCTCCCTCTTTCAGAGCAGCTCACCCTGTCCTGGAATGGGAGCAGCGTCACCAACAAAGAGCCTAAAATCAGAGAAATCCCCGCCGAGGACTCTTTCTCTGGCCCAGCTGAAAATGCTTGAGATGAGGCTCCCAAAAGGGGTTTACTGGAGTAAAGTCCCAAATTCCTCCTGCCCGGAGATCCTTATATATTCCAGTCCCAGGAGCGCAATGCAGCAGAAATAGCTCCTGCCTCTCCCCTGACGAAACAGAAGCAGCAGAGTGCTTTCTTTAGCCCAGGCTGCTCCAGTTTGTTTTAAAAAAAATTTTTTTTGGCGGTGCTGGTTGTACATATTCTGTCTTGGGGCAGCCCCCTGCTCCATGTTTCCTCCTTGGGGCTCTTGCGAGAGGTGTCAGAGATTTTTGAATTTTTGGAGCATCTGCCAATGAACTGCCTGTAATTATTAATGGAAGCTATGGGGCTGTGCAGGATGTTGTTGTAAGAGGGCACTTGCTGGCTGGTGATAGCAAAACCAAGGTCTTCTCTTGCAGGTGATGCTGACCGAAATCGAGATCCAAGGCTGTACCTGTTGGCAGAGTCCCGCCGCCCCGGGCAAAGCGTGGCCACTGTTGGCCATTGGCCTCACCAGAACACAGAGCAGCCCAGGGAGGTGCCCTCAGCCAGTTCTCTAGGAAAGATTAAGTTTAACCCCACAGTGCGACACATCATGATTAACGAGCACAAGGATGTCACATTTAATTGCTCCATCAAAGTACCTCAGCTGCTGCTCAGGCCGGACACCCCTGGCATTTCCTTGTGGAAGGATGGGAGGGAGCTGGACGTGCTGGACCGCATTGCCACCAGCCACTTTGAGATCTCTGACGAGGAGGAGGTGGCAATGACCTCCACCTTCAGGTAACTGGTGCCATCTTTCCTGGAGGGATTCCCTGAACATTGGCTCCCAGGGAAAGATAGGAGGTCAGATGGCTAGCAGGAGCTTGGGACTGGGACAACAACAGGCAGATGCTCCCTAGCCCCTAAAGCCTGGTTTTGCAAGCCCAGCTTCTGCTTGGCGTGTGTTATGGGGTGGGTGGTACTGATGATTGAAACTCACCCCCAGGCTGGCAGTTTTGCCATGTCCTCCTGTGGGAGCGCTGTGCGGGGCAAGGCTCCCTTCCAAAGCCCTGACATAAGTCTCCGTTCTCTCTGGCAGCATCCTTGCAGCCCAGCGCTCGGATAATGGCACCTACGTCTGCAAACTCAGCATCTCTGGCATGGAGGTGGTGTCAGATCCGATCTTGGTGCAGCTGGAAGGTGAGATGGAGGAGGGGTAGGGTGGATGTGCTGGAGACATGGGGCGTTGCGTCCTGGCTGAGTGAGAGCCCTGGGGACCGTGACCTGGGACCTGTGAGCTGTTCTCCAGAAATGGGGAGGCCTGGATGGAAAGGGGCTTGTTGCCAGAGCTGGGCATAGCCCCTGGTAGGAAGTTTGGGGTTGTTGATAGGGCTGTGTTGCCAAGCTCTCTGAATCTGGAGTGCTGTGTCCATCTCTGGAGCCCTCAGCACAAGAAGGACATGGACCTGTTGGAGCGGGTCCAGAGGAGGGCCACGAAGATGATGCGAGGGCTGGAGCACCTCTGCTACGAGGACAGGCTGAGAGAGTTGGGGTTGTTCAGCCTGGAGAAGAAAAGGCTCCGGGGAGACCTTATAGCGGCCTTCCAGTACCTGGAGGGGGCCTACAAGAAAGCTGGGGAGGGGCTGTTTGCAAGGGCATGTAGCGATAGGACGAGGGGCAATGGCTTTAAACTAGAGCAGGGCAGGTTTAGATTAGACATTTGGAAGAAGTTCTTTACAGTGAGGGTGGTGAGGCACTGGCCCAGGTTGCCCAGAGAGGCGGTGGAGGCCCCATCCCTGGAGACATTCAAGGCCAGGGTTGATGAGGCTCTGAGCAACCTGATCTATTCCCTGCTTACTGCCGGGGGGTTGGACTAGATGACCTTCAAAGGTCCCTTCCAACCCAACACATTCTGTCATTCTATGATTCTATGATTCTATGATCTCTTGCTTCCCTGCTTGTTTCTGTGCAGGGCTCCCGCACTTCATTCGTCAGCCTGAGAAGCTGAATGTCACCAAGAACAGTCCCTTCAATCTCACGTGCCAAGCCGTGGGCCCGCCAGAGCCTGTGGAGATCTACTGGTTTCGCAACAATGTCAAAGTCAATGAGAAGCCCCACATCTCCCCATCAGTCCTGACCGTGCCAGGTGAGCACGGCAGCATCCTTGCCACAGCCAGCTGGGACACCTCTGTGTGGCTACTGGGAAGGGCAGGGTGGGAAGGTGTCTTGTGCCATCTCACAGCCTATCCCCTTGGCCTTGCACCTCCTGTTGGGCAGGGACTGTGGTCCCGTGCACCATCACAAGGTCGTTGCAGCGTGCTTCATTTTTGTGTGGCACTGTGCATTGCTGATTGCTTGGCTGGAAAGCTCAGCACAGATACATTTCCCAGGACATTTGGCATAAAATACAGCTATCAAATTTTATACAGTGGGACACGGGTCCAGCTTTGCAAAAGGGGTACCACAGAGGTACCGGTTTGCAAAAATGAGTCTCAGCCTGTTACTGCTCCGTCCTCAGCACTGGGAGCACAGCTTTGCCCAGCACTGTCTGTGCCGCTTGTTTGGCAGCCCTGGGGACCACTCTGTCAGGGATGATTTGGGGGCAGGAACTCTCATCTGATCCTCTCTGGCTGCTGCTTTAAATTTCTTCCTTGGAGGGGGCAGGACACTCAAACCCCTCTTTCCTAAGCAAGAGGCAGATTTTTCCTCTACTGTGTGGCCATGCCAACAAGTACAGTGCTGCTCTTATGGGCTGTTTTACTGGTAGCCCCCTCTTAATATCTCTGTAAGACCTTGGGTTGGCCCCTGCAGCGAGTCTCCATGCCAGCCTCATGGAGCACAGGGAGAAAAATCCTTCATGTATCATAAAACCCATCATGGTTTTGATGCAGAGGCAAAAAAAAAGAGGGGTTTCTTGATTTGCTCATGAGAAGGCCGCTAGCTAATTAGCAACCAAACTATAACTGACTCGTCTTGGCATCCAAAGGCAGGCTTTAAAAGGCAGTGAAAGCTGGAAGAAGTGACTCATTCCTCTTGGATGTTCTTGCATCCGGCTGGCAGACGCTGGGTTGGGTCATTTGAGCAGTCCCCCTCCTGGCCTAGGAGTGCTGTCGCACTGAGAGGCGCTTCTGCTGGTGCGAGCAAATGCTCGGCGTGTCCAGTGCGCCGTGGTGAGCCCTTGGCCTTGCAGCAGCAGCAAGCAATGCGCCCAGGAGGTGCCCTGCACCTCCAGTAGAGTCCTTTGCATGAGGTGAAAGTCCTGAGCACTGTTGCTCCCCAGGGTGGTCTTGCACTAGCCATGCCAACGCCCCAGGGGAAGCAAGCAGCCATCCTCACTCGGGTATTTCCAGTGGCCCCCAAAAGCAGTCATTCTCCATTAGCATCTGGGAGATTTGAGCAATCCTCGAAAAGCAATAGGTCATCTGATTCGAGCTGTGGTGGTGGGCTCTTCTGCTTTCTGCCTCGTCTTTTTTGAACGCCCAACAAGTGCTTACTCAGGAGGTTGTGCAACGGTGCCATGGAAACGTGCGGTCCTGCCCGCTGTGCCGTGTCTCGCACTGACAGCACGCTCGTGCTCACAGCGTGGAAAGGGGGTGGTGAGCTGGATGGCAGGGGTCACCCCCGGGCAGTCAAGTGAAGAAATGCCACGAAGGGAAGCGACAAGTTCGAAATAAAAGGTCTTCTGTGTTGCTGGGGAAAAAAAAATAATAAAGCAACAATGCCAGAAAGGAAGCCGCAAGGGTTTTCTGTGAGCAGCAGGTAGAGAATTGGTGGGATTTGGGCATTTTGTGCGGGTCCGGTGAACAGGTCCTTGTTTTTCCCCTTGCAGGTCTTAATGAAGCGGCGCTGTTCAGTTGCGAGGCTCACAACAGTAAAGGGCTGACAGCGTCCAGCCCGGGGCAGGTCAATGTGAAAGGTAAGAGGAAACGTGATACTCACTTTTATCTGTTGGCTACATGTGTCCAAGCAGGAGATTTCCTGGTCTCCGCACTTCCAAGCACTCACTTGTGCTGTGAGTTGAAGGAGATGTTTTTAGGACTCCCGTAATTATTTTTCCTTGGTTTAAACCCATATGTAAAATCAAGCGGGATGCACATAGTAGCACGGTCACCCAATGCAGTTCTGTCATCCCAGTATCGCTGCTGTGGGAGGACACACCAACAAAGCACATTTGAAAGCAGAACTGTCAGCCCCAGTGCAGGTTTTGGAAGGGCTGTGTCACTCTTTTCCTTCCTTCACAACCAGGGTGGTGTTCACAATTTTCCACAGGAAATGGTGAAAATTCTCGACATTCCTGACGGGAGCCACTCCGGCAATGTGTGGAAGGTGTTCCCCAAAATACGTCATTAGAAGCGATGACATATTTCACAACGCAGAGTGCTGTTTCAGCTCACAAATATAGAACATGGTCAAAATAGTCCTGCAAATGACTTTTTTCTGCTTCCTTGTCCAGTGGTCTGAAACATCCCGCAATACACAGCTAGAGGATGCCGCTGCGGCTGTAGCCAGGGCAGTACCTGGGGTTCACACACAGTCGGACTGAGCCCCCGGAGCTGCCAGGGGGAAGCCAGCCGTGCCGCGTTTATACTTAGGCCTCCAGCTGACTGCCCTTGGCTTTTCCCTGCAGGAATACCATCCGCACCTGACAGCGTGCGTGTCCTCAACAGAACAGGTCATGGTATCGTGATATCCTGGGTGCCAGGCTTTGATGCATTCTCTGCCTTGAACAGCTGCAGCGTCCAGGTAAACATCCATAACCCCCCTTTGCCCCTGCAACGTCCCTCACACAGACACTCCAAGGCAGGTGGAAATCTGTGTTGTTTGGCGTGAACCACCCGGATTTGACCAGGGTGTTGGTTTGGACAAATTGAGTTGGACTTTGGGGAGTCCCTGGGGAGGGACTCTTTATCAGGGAGTGTAATGATAGGACACGGGGTAACGGCCTCAAGTTGAGAGAGGGTAGATTTAGATTGGGTATCAGGAAAAAATTCTTTCCTGTGAGGGTGGTGAGGCACTGGAACAGGTTGCCCAGGGAAGCTGTGGCTGCCCCATCCCTGGAGGTGTTCAAGGCCAGGCTGGATGGGGCTTTGAGCAGCCTGGTCTAGTGGGAGGTGTCCCTGCCCAGGGCAGGGGGGTTGGAACTGGATGATCTTTAAGGTCCCTTCCAACCTGAACCATTCTGTGATTCTGTGATTCTGTGACTTTCCCAGCAGCATTGAAGGGGGAAGCTGGCGTGCTGTCCCACCCGCACCCTATGGTCCAGGTGGCTGGGGAATTGGTGAGGCATGATGTTGAGGAGTCCAAGTTGAGCAGTGAGCAGAGTCCCCAGATTTTGGGACCTGGGGCAGCTGGTGCACCACCAAGGTGGACAGGAGGCTTGGAAGGAGGTGCTGGAGACCAACTTGGCGGTGTCTGCTCACGAAAAGCAGCTTTGCTCTGACCACTGCAAGAGGGAGTAGTCAGTGGCAGGGGTCCCACAGAGAGAATGACGTAGGGAGCATGAAGCAGGCTTTTGTCCTGGGAGTGGGGTGGTTGAGTGGGGGCAGAAACAAGGGGTGATGAGAGCAGGTGAGCCACCTGCCTGGAAGACTCCATCCGGGCTCGTGCCTGTGAAGTGTGCGGGAACAAACTGTGAGAATCTTTCCCCTCGGGCGAGACAGTCAGGTTGTCATCATGAGGCTTCATGGAGAGATGCCCAGAACCGCTCCAAGTAGCTCTTTGGGAGACTTTGTGAGCTTTGAGTTGCTGCAGGTGCACCCTTGTCTCTACTTTTACCTCCTGGTCAAACACTTCCGAACCAAGCAGTCTTCCTGCTGGGGTTTGGAGGTGGAGGTTTCTCGCGGCTCTCCGCTCCTTGCAAACACTGGGAAGGAGCTGAGGGATTGCCTGTCTCCTGGACAAGTCAAGGAGTGCCATCTCCATGGGTACAGCCCTGCAAGTAGTTTCCAACTGCTCTTTCTGTTTGATGTTGCTGGGTTACACAGTTCAAGCCCGTTGCTTGCTCTCTTGTGGGTATGTTTTTTTTACTGGCTAATCTATACTCCAGCTGAGATAACGTGTGGAGAGAGGCAATGTTTGAAGCCAGGTAAAAGTGAAAGGAGTTACAGGGAGGAAAGGTACCAGAGCTAATATTAGCGACGTGTCCACTGCTGCCTTCCAGCTGGAGCTGGGGAAGTGGGGTGGAGAGCCAAGGAATTTCCTATGACTTAACGTTCACAGTCTGTCATTAGGAAATAGCCTTTCAAACTGGAAAACAAGACAGGACTTCTGGCAAAAACACAGCTGTGACTAAGCCTTTTTTCTCCTGTCCCCTTTGATAACCCCCTCGCTTGAGTAGCGTGGCCCACCGACCAAGTGACTCATTTCTGAGCACACTGGTGCTTAAAAGGGAAGCCATTGCTGTCATACCTGGCAAGTTCAAGCTGTTTAAATTTGCAAAAAGCCTGATTTTTTAGAAATACATAAGTCTGGTGGATTCACCCCAGAAGACAAGTTGAGGATCAAGATAGCTGAGCTGGGCTCGATGCTCAGGAGAACAGCCAGTCCCAGTGGCGCTTTCAGAAGCGGCTTGCCTGTTCATCTGATTGCTGCTCACCTCCCTCAAAGCATCTAGCAACGGCTCGGGGATCTTCTCAGTTTTATGAGGTTGAGGGCTATTCTCTTTCATTTTTGCTGGTGTTGATGCTGAGACCATCCTGAGCACCCTGAGCTACCCAGAGGGTACGGTTGTTCCTCAAGCAGAAGGGCAGCTCTCCTGCCACCCCCAAATCACTCATGGAGGCTTTTGAGAGGACTGTATGACTTTCTGATTGTGGTTCATGCTGAAACATGTCCTGTGGGTTGTCTTCCGAGTTATCTGTCTTGCTTGTGCTGGCAACCCTCGTTCTTGCTCTTGCCTCTTTCCTCTCCCTGTCCCGGCCCAGGCCACTCATGGTGTTTCCCATGAAATGAGATGCTTTCCGGAGAGCTGCAAGGGCTGTGTGGGCAGCTACGTGGGCGCTTAACAGCCATCCCATTGGGAAGAGAGCAATTTCTTTTTGTGTGAAATATGTGACTTGTTTTTAGGACGTTGAATTCGTCCATGCTACTAAATGTAATGATGGAGTCTGACGAAGTCTGTGATTAGTTCTGCAACATCTGATGGCGAAAAGTCCTGCAGTCTAACGATGTGTTGCATGAAAAAGGACTTCCCTTTATTTATTTGGGACTTGCTGCCTGGAAATGTTATTGGGTGCTTCTTTTGCTCCGTGCCACAAGAAACAGCAAATCATCCCTCCCTCTTCCTTTCTGCAGTGATGGCGATTTCACATGTCTCTGCCCTGTTCCCACCGCAACTCTTTCTCTGCATGCACTGGAGTCCTCGTCCTTGGCCCCATGAAGGGCCTGCCGTCAGCTTTCTGCTTGGCAGAGACGAGCCACCGTGCAGGAACAAGGTCCTGCAAGTGTTTGGATGGGGGGCAGGGCTCTGGATCCTGTTTACAGACATAAAATTCCTGCCATGCATCTCACCCTGCAGGTTGTTGCTGACTAATCCCTGTTTGTGGACTGATTTTTCAATTAAGGTCAAGGAAGCCGTTCCACGAAGCAACGTCTCACTTCTGCTCTTCAACACCTCAGTGCCTCCCCACGTGTATCACATCCAGCAGCTGGGGCCCATGGCGGACTATAACATCCGCGTTTCCTGCAGAAATGAAGTCGGCTGGTCGGCGTTTAGCCCCTGGATAATTGCCAGCACCACTGAGGAAGGTAGGAAATGAGTAGCAAAGACTGAAAAGGGATTCCCTGCCTCGGCCTTGCGGCTGTGCGTTGTGCAGGACTCTCTGGATGAGACGCTTGTCTAGAGCCATGGTTGCTTACGGGGTGGGACATCTTGACTCTGTTAATTGGGGAAAGGAAATTTACCCATGGGTGGTCACCTGCTGGAAATATTAAAGACTGTAGGAAATACTGTGTGCTTTCTGGTTGAGCTGCAGCTCATTTTCTATCAGCCTGCCGTGTCCCTGCACCCGTCCACCTGGCTCCCCTCACCTTATTTCTCTTTGATTCCTGCAGCTCCGACCACCCCACCGCTGAATGTCACAGTGTCATTCAATGAATCCAGCTCCTCCCTGGAGATCCGATGGGTGAAGCCCCCCCTGGGGAGAATCCATGGAGAACTGCAGGGCTATCACATCTGGTACAGGTGGCAGAACTCCAAGGGGTTGGTAAGTCACCAGGGGGTGGGGAAGCATGGCTAAAGCCTAAAAAAATCCCAGCAGGCATCAAGCAGGGATGTCCAGTTTGGTCTTGGTGCTTCCGTATATTCTTTCTGAGCTTGTTTGTCTACTGTCTTGTGCTTTCATCGGGGCTTTTTTAATACAAGTGGTCTCTCTCATGTGTGTTTACATAACTCTCAGTAATGCCCTAAGTCATTAATATTGGGATGAAGCAGTTCTGCTTGAAGGAGACAAGAGGTTTGCTGCCACGGCTCCTGTTCTCTAAAATAGAAGTGAGATGCTCTTCCTGGTGGTGACAATCTTTGGTGTGGCCTTTGGAGTGGCAGTCGAGGTTTGGCAGCATCTCTTGGTACTTTCAGCAGTGGAGTCAATCGTAAGATATTTGGGAGAATTTGTTCCCTGGGTTTTGAATTGTTCCTTACTCTGATGGGATTTATTCCGTGCATGAACTCATCTGCAAACCCATGGCACCAGAGTTTCGTAGCTCAAGGAACATTTTGGGATGGGGGGCCTGTCCGTGAGCGTATGAAGTCATCTGGCATAACCTTGCTTGCCTTTCCCAGGATTTGGGAAGTAACGTTCAGGAATGTGCTAGGGTAAGGTTGGCCTGACCTCTCGGGCAGTCCTGGCTCATCTCAGCTACTGGGCAAAAGAGCATCCTGTCCGGGTTCTGCCAGTGGTCGGGGAACCTCTGGATAATTGCACAGATGTATCCAGCTGTTGCCTCTGCGCTGTGGTTTGGTCTTCCTCTGTCCCAGGCTGAAAGCACAGAGAGGCACTGGTGGCCTGAACCCGGTGTGGAAAAAGTGACTCACACCCTATTTTTTGTAGGATGCTGCATTTTCTGTTCTCGTTTTGCGCCTCTGAAAAAGAGCATGTATAGATCCAGACTGAATGAACTCAGGGAAACAATATTATGGTCTTGTGACTAGCATTGGGAAAAAAAAAACCTGCTGACACATTTGTTGTCTCTCAAGCAGGAAGCAAAAAACAGGACTTGCCCTTTAAGCCCTGTGAGACTATGTTTTTTTGTTGTTGTTTTTTATTAATTTCCCCTGTCAAATGCTTATGGGGTGAAATTTCTGCTCTGGTGCCTGGTCAATAACTGTTCTCATTAACGCTGGCTTTCAGGAGGCTCAAAAAACCCATCAAGCTCAGGAGGGAGGTAGCCGTGCAAGGGACCTTGGCTCTTTGCAGACTGAAGGAAGCAGTTGCGTTTGCTGCTGATACATTTTGTCAGCCTCCAGGTTTTATGGAAGGCAAAAACGTGTGTCAGAGCCAGCCGAGGGCAGGGGCCAGCATGTCTTTTTATAAGGGCTCTTGCAGAATTAAGAGGCACGGGAACGGCTGGAGCCTGTGCCGTAACCTTTCTGCAGAGCACCGTGGGCTGATGTGGTGCCCCGTTCTCCCGTGCCACCGCCAAGGGTCTCCTGAGCCGAGGGACAGACAGTCTGAAGCACAAGAGCAACGCGCAGCGTGCTTGCTGTCAAGTGGAGCTCTGATTTCTCAGAAATAAAGTTTCTGAGTTTTGGGCCTTCACAGGCTAAATATGAAATGCCCCAGAATAACCATTGGTTTAACAACCAGTAAAGGTGTGTGCATGGGGGGTGTCCTGTATTTCTGTGTCAGCAGGGCCACCTGCAGGCCTTTTCTTTCTCCACAACCAGCTTTAAAACGATTTTAAAAACTTCAAAAAAGTTATTTTATTTTATTCTTAAACCAGCAGCTCTTGTTTGAGCCAAGGCTGCCAGAGCTGGGACGTGAAGAAATTCCTCAACTACCGCAAGACTCATAAAAAAACCATTAACTTTGGCAGTTCTGTCCTGCCAGAACGGCTGTCTGCTTTGCCAGCGTGCTCATGCTGTCCACAGTCTGTTTGATAGCAGCTGGGCTCTGTCCTCAGATGACACAGCAGAGCCGCGTGCGATATGAAAGGATCCCAGGGCGTTTTTAGGCTGGCGGTAGGGAAAGGATCTCATGTGCGTTTCTGCCGAAGGATGCCGTGAACGTGAGGTAGAGGAAAGCAGGAGTGCGGGAACAGAGGCGGCAGCAGGTATCAGCTCACGCTGCTGCCTGATGGCACAGACACGCTCCTGGGGCCGGGGTGTGCTTCACATCCATTTCTGTGGCTTTTTTATGACTGTGAACAGAAACCGGTTCCCTCTGTGCAGCTCCGATTTCCTCCTCCTTGCTCACCGATCCCCCTCGGCTGCTGCTCTTTCTCGGCTGTGTGACGTTCAGCCAGGGTAGGGAGCTGGGCTCTGCCGGCCGCAGCAGCCCACCAGATATTTTGGATGCCACTGGGCAGCTGTTTTGCACTGGGGGTTGGCGGAGAGCAGCAGCAGCACTTTCTCAGATGAAGAAGACCGGGAAACAACAGGGAATTTGCAGGGAAAGACTCACTGGTGTTTTTACCAAGGAAAAAGGTGCATGGGGCATGCTGACTCCTGCCTTGTTACCAGGCAAGGAAGCATGCCCTTAAAACTGGAAATATTATTAGCTTGACACAAAACCACAGCTGGAAAATATCTGCCCTAAGATCTGCTTTCTGCGGCAGGGCACTTGAACAACCAAACCATGAGCGCTGTAGCTGAAAGCGAACAGAGCTGCTCTGTGGAGGAGCAGTGGTGGCAAGTGCCGAGGCTTTGCGGCTGCCGAGGCTTGTGGGGCTGCCTGGCACGAGCCACAGGCATCCCTGGCCGGCAGCAAAGAGGGGTGCGAGCCTCCGCTGGCTAAGCCGATCGCAACGAAGGCTGGGGATGAAAATGCACGTTACCTGTAGTGCATGAAATGCCTTTCCCCCTTCCTTGTGAGATTGCTTTCCTGCCTTTTTTCTGGCTCAGGCTGCTGGTCCGACTGCTGTTGACAAGCAAAGAGCGGCGGCAGCATGAGGTTTGAGTGGGAAGCACTGCTCAGCCCCTTTCCAGATCCCATCTGGCTCTTGCAGGCAGGGCTATTATTCTCTGTAAATAGCTTGATGCTGCATTTCCTCTGGGCTTGTGAAAGCAAAGCAATGCAGAAGTTTGACAAGGGGACAATTCTCAATAAATCTTCAGGTTTCCGCCCCGCTGTAGGGATGGGCCGCCGTCTCTCCCAGCCCAAGCTTTTCTTCCCTTCCTTTCTCCAGCAGAACGTCTCCGCCGAAGCCTGGCAGAACGCCAGCGTGGCCGTCCTTCCTGTGGTGGCCACCAATGCCACCTGCTCCGTCCGTGTGGCTGCCGTCACCAAGGGGGGAGTGGGACCTTTCAGCAGCCCCGTGGAGGTCTTCATCCCTGGCAGCGGTAAGGAGACGCGTGTCTCCGCCCATGCGGCATTCACGCAGGGGAGGATGACGGGGAAGTGCGCAGGCTGTGCTTTCCTTGCCCAGCCAAGGCCATTTGGTATCCCTCCATCCTCCTTCAGATGCTTTCCCTGTCGGCCGGGCTATCAGCCAAGAATCTGGGACCTTTGGTGTGCTTTGGTAGCCAGGAGAGACCTGCTCTCGGCATGCAACCTTGGTCCTCATGCCCTCTTCTCCCACGTAACCCTTTGGGCTTTACTGGGTTTGGCTTCAGGCCTTGGGAAATCCTTCCCCAGTCCCTGGGTGCTGCAGGCTGACTCTTTCACTGGCTTCATTAATGGGATATTTTCTTAGGGTTAATAACCTCAGCCCCCTCTTCGACTCCAGCCTCCGGGAATGCGGACTCCTTTATCGTAGCCCTGGGCTTTATCTGTGGGACAATTGCCGTCGGGCTGATCCTCTGCTTGACTGTGGTCATCCAGAAAAGATGCGTGGAAACAAAATATGGGTAAGCCGAAGGTAAAACAGTTTGTAGAGGTGCCCTGAGCTGGGCAGGTGGCAGGTGTGTGGGGCACAGGCAGGCAGGGTGGGTGGCCAGCAGCCCACACTGGACGTGGGTGGAAGACTTCTGCCTCTAGTACTGACATCGTTCCCACAAATGGCATTTTTTTTATGCCCATGGTGAGGGACTGAGTGTATTTTTACTGCAGCGATGGTAATTCCCCTTCCTTCTTTAGCCCAGTAGTTCACCTTTCACTCATTATTCCTATTTTTAAAGGGAAGTAAACTTGTGCAACTTGGTGTGGGAGGGTGGCTTTGGCATTTTGTCACAGAGGTGAGAGAGCAGAGATGTATAATATCCTGTTTCCTGTGGCCTAGAGAAACATCTTCTGCCTCATGACCCGCCAAATCTGTCTGTGTCCGATGGCTAAGTGTGGCACCAGCCCCGCCGGGCAGAGAAACTGCCACTGGGCTGCATAAGTGGTGTTTTAATGATGTGGACAAAGGACCGTTTTCTGCTACAATAAGCCAATGCTGCTCACTCATCCTTGTGACTTTCTAAGTGGCATTTAACTGCCCTTTGCTACTGTTTTTGTTCAACAATTGTGGTGCGAGCTGCTTTTCTTTTAAGCGCTACCACTTGGGTGTCTGTTGCCAAACTGGAAACGTGATATAATTAACTCCTTTGGACAAGCATCATTTCAGCAAGGGAGTTTATTGAGCTGGTGAAGGAATCCCACCTACTCTGATCTCCCATGGCATCACCCCCATCCCGGTTTGGAAACTGGTAGTATGTAAGGATGCCTTTCCTAGCTGGTGGAGCATTGTCACTCTTCCCTTGCGATGCTAGCTCCCTGGGAGCTCTTGAGTGTCCACTGTGGTTTTGTTTCCCGAAGCTGGACATGGTCCTATACCAGAGGGGTTGCATAGCATCTCCCAGCAGCATGGCCATCACCACTGTTTCGGGGCCATGGTGTGAAGCTCCCTTTGGTTTCTTTTTGGCTAAAGGATAGGGGTTGCACATGCCAACAGAGAGCTGGAGTTGTGCATCAGGCAAGAGAAGAGACCACTTTAGGACGTGGTAGATCTGGGCACCATAATTCTACCGGTACAGGCTGCACTCTGAGTAGGAAATGAGTATCCCATTTCCTCCCCCCAAAAAACCTCTGTGAATCACTCCTTGACAGATCAGCCTTGTTTATCAAGTGACTGTTTTGCTCGGACGTTGTAAGCAATGGCACTGATCCAGTAAGAGGGAAATGAAAAAGATTAGGGTGAACGTGCATTTCCTCCTTCACTACCGATACCCCTAGTGGCACCGTGGTCGCCCGCCCCTGCAGCGGCAGTTCCTTCAGCGGAGGAGAAGCAGCTCCATGTGGCCCAGCATGGTCTGTTTCTGTCCCTCCAGGAATGCTTTCAGCAGGAACAACTCAGAGCTGGCAGTGAACTATACGGCCAAGAAGTCCTACTGCCGGAGAGCTGTAGAACTTACACGTAAGTATACATTTTATCCCTCTGCAAGGAGGTTGATGGGGTTATCACAGCAGTGATATGTCTGCAGGTTGGAGGTGACCTGAGCTTCTGTTCCCCTCTCCCACAGTCGGTAGCCTGGGCGTCAGCAGCGAGCTCCAGCAGAAGCTGCAGGATGTTGTTGTGGACAGAAACGCCCTCAGCCTGGGGAAGGTGCTAGGAGAGGGTGAGTGCTGGGGCTGGAGAGCTGGGGATGGACGTAAGGGATAGGGGCTGCCACTGTTGCATCATCCCCCAGCTCCAGGCCCAGGGTATGTGGGGGAGATGGTGGGTCAGGATGACCAAGTGCTAGGACCCCTGGGTCCATGTTCTCCTTCTGCCACTGATGAGATGCAAGCCTCCCCCTCATAGACATTTGGGGTTGAGGTCTCCATCTTAGAGCATTTCAGATCTTCAGTGACATACGGGTGCACTGAAAGGTGGTGCTCTGGGCTGTGGGTAAAGTGCTTGCTTCTTTCCCGTGGTGCAGGGGAGTTTGGGTCAGTGATGGAGGGGCATCTCAGCCAGCCCGAAGGCATCCCACAGAAGGTGGCTGTGAAGACCATGAAGCGTAAGTCATCAACCTGGCCTCGCAGAACTTGATGCTGTTTGTCCCGGTGGGTGCCAGCGCTCCTGTTACCCATCTCAGGTGGTGCTCTCTCTGCATCCTGGCACCATTTTGTGGGAACGCTGGCCGCTCTGCCACAGCTCCTGGTGCCAGTCAGGAAAGGGCATTCGTGTCAGACAGCTAAGAACGGCAGAGACATCCTTGGTCCCTTCCCCCTGGCCCATGCAGGAGCTGTGCTGTGAAGGGACATGGCAGGAGTGATTTGGGGTGTTAAAGCTCTCGGGGTTTTAAACCTCCTCCTTTTTCTCTGCTTCCCAGTGGATAACTTTTCCCAAAGGGAGATAGAAGAGTTCCTCAGTGAAGCAGCATGCATGAAGGACTTTGACCATCCCAATGTCATCAAGCTCCTAGGTATGGGCTGTCACTCCCCGCCCTCCAGCTGGGATTTGGACAGAGGAGCCGGACTGGGGACTGCACAGGTCCCCCACAGATGTCTGCGGTGGGAGTGTGGTGCGTTTGCCCACGGGGCTGTGCAACCTCTTGGTGTTTTCCAGGCGTGTGCATCGAGCTGAGCTCCCAGCAGGTCCCCAAGCCCATGGTGATTCTCCCGTTCATGAAATACGGTGACCTGCACAGCTTCCTGCTTCGCTCACGGCTGGAGATGGCCCCCCAGGTAACAAACGCAGGGAACAGAGGGCCCTCCGTCTGCGAGGAGCAAGGTGGGACTGTGCCTCTACTGGGGACAAACCTGCCTTTGTTTTTCGAGAACATCAAGGGGAGTTGATTGTAGTCCCGCTTCCTGCCTTTGTAAGGTGGCAGCAATGGGATCCAGCTCCACAAAAGCCTGTGGAATTCTTGCCTTCCCTTCTCCAGGCTGATCAAGCCCAACCATCTCAGCTTTTCCTTGTACACTATCTCCTCTAGCCTCATCTTAGCGGTCTCCTCTGGGCTTGCTCCAACGTGGCTCCTACTGAGGAGCCCCAGATGGGACTCAGCATCCAAATGTGGCCCCCTGAGTGCCAAATTAAGGGGAAGAGTAGCTTCTCGCAACCTGCTGGCTGCACTCTTGCTAATGCAGCCTGCTCTAGGTTGGCCTTTGTTGGCACAAAGGCACGCTGCTGGACCATGGTCAGCTTGCTCGACACCTGAGTCCTTTTCTGCAGAGCTGTTTTCTAGCCAAAAATATGTGACCTGAAGGAAAGGCAAGAAGGAAGGAGTGTCTAGTTGCAGACTGCACGCCAGAGGTGTGGAAGGAGGAGGTGGGGGTGCGAAGGGTTGTCCACTGCTACAGCAAACCACAGCGAGACAATGCTTGGTGTTCTTTCTAAAATAACTGCCCCCGCATCTGCAGCTTCTGCGGGCTTGTGAATCAGTACATTTTACGGTCTGAGGCTGTTAGCCCAATGTGGATGAGAGAGCCCGTGGTGGCTGCTGCTGTGGGCTTCTTGTATTCTCTGAGGCTAGTGAGACCACTAGGACGTCAGCTGGCAGCCCTGGACGAGGGAAGCCTTTCAGGTCAAGCTAAATATGCTTCCCAAAGGTATTGCACTGTCTAACCTGCACCTTCCCTTCCCAGTTTGTGCCCCTGCAGATGCTGGTGAAGTTCATGGTCGATATCGCGCTGGGGATGGAGTATCTGAGCAGTCGGCACTTTCTCCACCGGGATTTGGCGGCTCGAAACTGCATGTGAGTGTGTTTTCCTCTGTTTCGTCCTGGATAGATGAACAGCAGGGCAAGCCCTGTGGTTTTACAGCACAATTTGTCTTCCTTCAGTAAAACCTCCTGCTGTCTTGAGAGACATGGGAAAAGAGCTCAGCCTCAGGTTTCTGCTTCAGAATTTGGCACGACAAACTTTTCTGTCTTGTCATCCCTGTTTCCGCCTGGCAGGTTACGAGATGACATGACGGTGTGCGTGGCAGACTTCGGTTTGTCAAAGAAGATTTACAGCGGCGATTACTACCGTCAGGGCCGAATAGCAAAAATGCCAGTGAAGTGGATTGCCATTGAGTCCCTGGCTGACCGCGTCTACACCACCAAGAGCGATGTGGTAGGTCCACGTGGCTGGGTAGCCAGGTGGCAGGAGGAGAGAGTTGGGGACCGATCGCGGGGTTGAGTGGTCGGCCCTCGCTGCACTCTGTTATGGCTGGTCTTGTACCCTGAAGTGCAAAGCCAGAGGAGAGGGAAGCTGTCAGTAACAGGACGCGCTGACCTTTTGCTGCCTGCCCAGTGTCCTGGAGTAGGTTTATTGAGTGGGCCGCTTGCCTCTTCTATGGCACTGCTGATTATTTCCAATTTTGGGGAGGGCAGGGCTGGAGCGACAACTCTTAGCATTGTGTGAGGGCCCACTGGACACTGGGCAGTGACCTTTCCCCATGAAAAGACTCATTCATTCCTCCTGGAAATGTCCTTTCAGTGTGCTTTCCCTTTGTCCTCGCAGTGGGCATTTGGCGTTACCATGTGGGAGATAGCAACCAGAGGGATGACGCCCTACCCAGGAGTGCAGAACCACGAGATCTACGAGTACCTCTTCCACGGGCAGCGCCTGAAAAAGCCCGAGGGCTGCTTGGATGAGCTGTGAGTATTGTGACCCTGGCTCCGAGCTCTAGCACAGCCCTTCTGCTCTCTGTCTGCCTGCAAACCGCCTGCGCGTCGCTTGCCCTTAGCTGAGGTGGTGTCTGGGGGGTGCTGCGCTTTGTGGCTCTCGCTTGCTCGTGTCCTCTCTTTAAGGACACGACGACGGCTGGGGCTGTGGATTTAGGCGCTGAGCGCTGAATGTGGCTGAAAGCCTGCAAAGCTGTGCATCACGGTGCAATTAAAGACCACGCCGGTCTCCCACCCTGCTCCCACCTAGCTGCAAACCTGCTTCTCCAAGTGGAGTAAGACAGGTCTGTTCCAGAGAGGGAGTCACCTTCAGACTCACCCCCTCCATTTCTCCCACAGCCTCCAGAAACAACAGTTATTAAAGACTGATTTAAAAAAAAAAAGAAATGGCAAGGATTTAACCTTTTCTTCCTTTTTTCTTCCTTATGGGGTTGACAGGGAGCTTACAGGAACGCACGTGCGGGTTTGCTCTCAAAGGAAAGCTGGCCAGGCTAATGGAATGGGTCAAATTTTAAACGAAAGTGTCACATAAACAAAAACTTCAAAGCCTTTAATGTTTGTGTAATCTCCAGAGTTTTCACGTGCCTGGTAAAAGCCAAATCCCGGGGCAGCCTATCACCCGGGGAGGAAAAAAGCGTCTTCTTAACTCCAGGCAAACTGGCGCACAGAAATCCCAACGCATGTCCTGTGAGAAAGCGGCGGTTTGCAGGGCTGGCGCAGAGGCCCGATGAGCCGGGCCGTTGGCAGCTGGTGGGAAGTGCCGAGGTCACCCCACTGGGCCTGCGAGGACAGGAGCAGTGCCCTCTGCAGTTTGTGGTGGAGGAATCAGACTTTTTAGTATTTTTATGTATTTATTTATTTATTTATTTATTTTAAGATAGTACGTGTTAGCCTGAAGGTCTTGGCTCGCGAGGCTTTTCTCTGCCCCACAAAATACCCCCTTGTCACTCAGGGCCCCTCAGTGCCTAAAATCTATTCATCTGGAAGGGGAAAATGTGGGACCCTCAAAACAAAACTGCGTTTCTGAGCAGCTCAGCGAGAGTTTTTCTCCTGAGTTTTCTTCCTGAGTTTTTCTCCAGTGCCATTACAGCTCAAAATGTTTAACTCCCCCCGTGGCGAAGAGCTGCGAATACAAAAACAGTTCAACTAGCAAAGCTGCTTGGGGTGGCACAGCATTCCTCCAACACCTGTCCCTGAAGGAAGCAGCAAAGAAACCTTTTATCGGATCCAGCCTGCTAGAGGGCAGAGGAGATGGTGTGTGCCCAGCAGTGATGTGCTTGCTGGGACTTCCCAGTGTGCCCTGACATCCAGCCGGGGTGCAGGCACCTGCGGGAAGGACAAGAGAAGGACTCGGCGTCCTGGGAGCAGAACCGGGATGTTCCCAGGGGGCGATCACAGGGCTGCAGCTGGCTGCCTCTGCCCGACCCTCAGTGAGTGCCAGGCGCTGGAGGAGACTTGGAACAGCAGCTTGGGCTGATCAGTCCCTGACGTTGGGCAAACAGCCTAAGGGGAAAGTTGGTTTTGCTTTGTTTTGTTTTAATGCAGAGCAGCTCAGGGCTTGCCCAGTTTGGAGAGAAGCAGGGAATCAGCCTGGGAACATCCTCCATGATAACCGGGCTCCTCTTTCGATTTCCAGGTATGAAATAATGTCTGCGTGCTGGAGAGCTGACCCAGCCGCCCGCCCAACATTCCCACAGCTGAAGGTCCATCTGGAGAAGCTGCTGGAAAACCTGCCCGCCGTCAGGGGATCCAGGGACGTCATCTACATCAACACCAGCCTGCCCGAGGAGAGCCCGGACTCCACCCAGGATTCAGGCTTCCCCCAAGCGGACTCTGATTTGGACCCCGGGGACGTTGCCGAGCCTTGCTCTCCTGGAGCGGAGGCGGCGCTGGTGGCTGTAGATGTCCACCACAACGAGCGATGGGGGACGAGGTACATCCTGGAGGAGCAGCTTGGCAGTCCTGCAGAGGAGGCCTATGTCCCGCTGCTGCCCGACGGGGCGGCCAGCGAGAGCCCAGCGTGGACCCAGGCCAGCACCTTGCCCGCCGGCAGCTCGCTTGCACCGGGGCTGCCGCGCGCCGATAGCTGTGAAGTGCTGCTGTGAAAGGGGGAGCCTGTGCAGAGTGGGGTGTAAATGGGCTCTGAGAGAAGGACAGAGAGGGTGTATTTTAATAAACAGTCGTCTGTTTTATTTCTTCCTGCATGATTCTCATGGCAGAGTCCGGCCCTTCCCACGAGGTCTTTCCTGGCCTGAAGTCACAGGGATTTGTAGTTAAATGTTGTAACTATTTTTTCTGTATTCGGTATTTGAGCTCCCCACAGCTCACAGGGAGGGAGCAGCCCCTGATCCACCCAGGGGTGACAGAGCATGGCCAGGACGTGCTGAGGTCTGGGGGCACGCAGTGGGCACACACGAGCTCCCCTCTGCCACGCCGTGTGGGGTTGCCTTCCCACTGTCTGCGCTGTGCTGGCGCCAAAAGGCAAGGGTGCATCTGGCCTCGCGTGGCCGCCTTTTTCCCGGTTTCACCGTTTGCTGTGGCTTTTGTGATGGGCAGCACTGTGGATGGTCTGGCCCCCTGCTGCATGGCCCGCTGGGGGATTTCACGCTGTAAAACATCCCTGTTGAAAATTGCAAGCCGAGCCCAAACAGGAACAAAAATCCCTTCAAAATCCCCTTCTCCCAGACAGCGGGTTTCTGTCTGTCTTGGCCGTGCGCTGAGAAAACCGTCGGTCCCGTTGCAACAACGGGGAAACAGGGGTCTGTAAAGGGGGGGTCCCCGGTGGATGGAGCCACCCTGCGATAACCTGGCCCTTCCCAGCTGCCCCTTTTCCGTTTGGGGGGGAGGATTTCTGCTCTTTCCATACCAGGGGCTGCTCTACAGCAACCCGGCCGCCCCGCCGTGCCCAGCAGATGGAGCTGGGACCCCGCGCACTGCCCGGCTGCCTCTCGCCTCCCCTGCGGGGGTGCCGGGCTAGGGAGGGGGTGCAGGGGCCGGGGGGGACGGGCTGGGGACGGGGTGCAGGGGCTGGGGAGAGCTACAGGGGGCGGGGAGTGGTGCGGGAGCTGGGGAGGGGTGCTGGGCTGGGGAGGGGGTATAAGGAAGGGGGTGCAGGGGCTGGGGAAGGGGTGCGGGGGTTGGGGAAGGGGTGCAGCGATGGGGAAGGGGGTGCAGGGGCTGCAGAGGTGTGCAGTGATGGGGAGGGGGATGCAGAGGATGAGGAAGAGGTGCAGGGGCTGGGGAAGGGGTGCCGCGATGGGGAAGGGGGTGCAGGGGCTGCAGAGGTATGCAGTGATGGGGAGGGGGTGCAGAGGATGAGGAAGGGGTGCAGGGGCTGGGGAAGGAGGGCCGGGCAGGGGAAGGTGGTCCCGGCCCAGCTGGAGCGGTGGGCTGGCGGTGGGTTCCTGCACGGTGCTCGCTCGTCCTGACAGCGGCAGAAACAACTTTTCTGAAAAAAAACAAAAACAAAAACAAACCCGAACCCACCCCCCCCCGCCCCCCCCCCCCGCAACGCACTGCAGAGAGCATCGTGACGGGGCGCTGGCTTTGCGGGGGGGGGGCTGCGCAGGGTGGTACCCCGCGTGGCCTCGGGGTCACGGCGGGGGATGCCCGAAGCGGGACCGGAGCTCTGCCGCGTGTCCCAAGGGGATGCGGCGGGAGCGGCCGGGATGCGCCGCAAGCATCCCCCCCCGGAAAAAAAAGGCCGGCGCCGGGGCGGTGGGGGGGGGGGACCCTTCTCCCCGGGGCGGGGAAGGTCCACGGGGGAGCGTGGCCGCGCGTGGGGCGGGGGCGGCGTGGGAGGGAGAGCTCGCCCGCAGCCGGGGCGGGGAGAGGCGGTTGCCGGCGCCCGGGAGAGCCCTTCCTCGGCGGACGACAGCCGCGGCGGTCGCCGGACCATGCCGGGGGAGCGGGGCCGCTTCCCGCTGCTGCTGCTGCTGCCGCCGCTGTTGCTGCTGCTGCTCCCGGCGGCGCCGGCGCCCCAGGTGAGCCGGGGGGATCCGGGGGAGGGGGGCACGGAAAGGCTTTCCCGGGGTGGGGGGGAGGCTCCTCTCCTCTTTCCTCCCCCCTCCCCGTGCCGGTGCGCTGTGTGTCCGTCTGCCCGCCCTTACTCCGGCGGCGCACACCGCGCTCCTGCCCCGGCAAACAGGTGGGCAAAAGCCCGGGGGGGGTGTGGGGGGGTGGAGGGCGGGGGCTGGGCGGGGGGGAGCATAAACAGGGCTTAAACCGGGCCCGGTTTCTTTTGAGCTCTATTTTTTCCTTCTTACCCTGCACCTGAAGTCGCCACCGAGCACACGGGGGGCAAAGAATCCCCCCGGGTTTACGGGAGAGCGGGGGTTTGCCGTGGCTCAGCATCCCGCGGGGAGATCCCGCTGGCTCGCGAAGTTAAAACCAGCCCTAACAAAGAGCTGTTTATTAAAGCGAGCTGCACGCCGGGCATCTCTTTGCTTTTGCCTCCCTCCCTCTCGGCGTGGGGCGCCCCAGAGCTGCGGGCACAGCCCGGCTCATCCCCACCAGCAGCCCGTGACCCCCTGAAATTGCACCAAGGGACGGCACACCACTGGGGCTGGCTTTTATTTCATCTTTGTAAAGCCTCAGTAGCTATTTGGAAAGGAGAATAACTTCACGCCTGCAGAGTATAGGGGGGGAAAGAAATCCCTCGGGCCAGGTGGGCTGGAACCCAGCAGCTCTGCTCTTCTCCTGGAGCTCCTTTGCCCCCAGCCTCACATCACCCAGCCCAGACCCTGTGCGCTCTCCTCCATGCACTCTGTGAACCTCTGAGCTCTAAAATTGGCTTGGCTTTGCTCAGCCCTTGTTCTTTTTCTTTGGTTTTAAGTCAATTCCACAGGAAACCTATAATAATGATGCCCGCCTCCTGCATGAGTCAGTCCCGTGGTAGCGATCGGTTTGTAGGCAGGAGTCCCACCAGTGTCCCTGGCCTCAGCAGAACTCACAAGACAGCTGTTTTCCTCTTATTTTGTAATGTGGAAGTGGGACAGGGCTCTAGCTCCAGCAGGATGAAACATGAGTTATGGCATCTCTCCCAGGGCTAACAAAACGATTACAGCCATGCTTGTAGCACTGCGTTACCCATTTAGATGTAGGAGACCACGGCTGAGCTAAGAAACTTCTCCCGTAGGCTAAAAAACCTCCTGCATCTGGCTAAATGGGGAGGGGGAAAAAAATAACCAAATATCCCAGGAGACCTTTGATGCTGCAGAGCTCCTGCACGAGCATCCCTCTACGGCCGGGGCATGGCAGCATGGGGCTAGAGAGATGTCCCCCTGCTGACATCCCCGTCCCCACAGAGCTGCCTCAGCAGGCAGCAGCTCCTGGCCGCCATCCGACAGATGCAGCAGCTGCTGAAGGGGCAGGAGACGCGTTTTGCCGAGGGCCTCCGAGTGATGAAGAGCCGCCTGAGCACCCTGCACGCCTCCCTGGCCAAAGCTGCCCCTGAGCCGCCGGCCGGTGAGTCCTCCCTGGGTCCCAGCAGTTGCTTTTATGGCCTCAGAGGATGCTGGGGTGGGCAGGTCGGGATGCTCAGGGCACGTCACGGGTGGAGGTGTGGGCATCTCCATGGATGGAGATACCCGTTCCCATGTTAGCAATTCGTGCTGGTGAATTAGAGCGCTTCTCCAGCCTGGTAAGGCACGGTGAAGCTCAAAAGCCCGTAGCTGCAAAGCAGAGGAGGTCCTGGCAAACCACTGGAGGCGAGTGCGCTGGAAAACCATGTCTCCAGCAAAAGACCCAGAGTCCTGTGCTGGGAGCGGGAGAGGGGTGGCAAGAATGCCACCAAACCCCTTGCCAGTGACGCTCAGCATCCCTTCCGGAGTTTCGCTGTGGGGCTGGGTGTTACTGATTAACGTTAGTAGGCCAATAGTCGAGGAAAATAACAGTTAAAGAGGAGGTGTTGGAGAAACTGGGTGGACCATGGCCCAGGTAGAGCTGGGGGCAGGAAAGATAAGGCAGTGCTCCCCCAAAGCACATACCTGAACACTGACCTCCTCCCCACGGTGCTCTTGCAGCCTCCTGCCCTGCCCTCCAAGCCCCCGCGGACGGGAAGAAGTTTGGCACCAAGTATTTGGTGGAGCACGAGGTTCACTTCACTTGCGACCCGGGTTTCCAGCTCCTGGGGTCCAGCACACGGACGTGCCAGGCCAACGGCAGCTGGACCGGGCAGGAACCCCACTGCGCAGGTAGTGCTCTGGGCTGCCACGGCTGCGGCCGTGGGGCTGCTTCATGCCCCGTGTCTGCCCGCGGGCAACATTTGCAAGAGTGGGATACGATTTGGGTTTGTTTAAACCTGGGGGAATTATTGGGGTTCACCAAACAGGGGGGTATCGCAGCTGTCCCTGACTCCCCGACAGCCGACATCCCATGGATGCTACAGCTCCCGCGGCTGGTACTTGGGGGTTTCTCCTCCTCAAGGAAAGCTGGAAATTACAGCTGGAGCCTCAGCTGGTGTTCAGCAGCACAGAGGAGGGGAAAAGGCATCGGTGCTACGACGGCTCCCCGCGTCACAGCAAACCTTTGCACTGGGGCACAGCCGCAGCATCGCCAACAGCCGGTGTCCCAGTTCGGCAAAAGAAACGGTTATGACATGCCGTGGGGTACCGGCATGGCCCAGTGCCTGCGGCGTTTCTGGGGCTTACTTCCCAAAATAAAATAAAATAAATGAAATGTGGCTGCTTTTTTTTTTTTTTTTTCCCCCTCCCGCAGAGATCAGCGAGTGCTCCAGCAGCCCCTGCCAGAACGGCGGGACGTGCCTGGAGGGGCTGAACCAGTACAAGTGCCTCTGCCCCCAGCAGTGGACTGGGGCCACCTGCCAGTACCAGGCGCAGACGGGTGGGTGACCCCCTGCCAGGGTGGGTGACCCACCACCCTCCAGGCGTGTTTCAGCACCCCATCCCACCATGTCCAACCCCATCCCGCGGTGTGTGTGTCTGTGTGTCTGTGTGTGTGTGTCCCTCCCCCAGCTCCCCCCACCTGGAGCGTGACGGACGACCCGGCCTTCAGCCGCCAGCCCCGCTGCGCCCAGATCGACCGGACCCAGCACTGCAGCTGCGAGCCCGGCTTCCACATGAGTGGCACGGCCGCCAACGGCCTCTGCCAGGGTGAGCCACCCCCCGGGGTGGGGACATGACGGGGGACAGGGACACGGTGGGGTGGGCTGGGGGGGTCTCGGCTGTGCACCCGCTCCCCTCCTCTCTCCACAGACCTCAACGAGTGCGAGGTGTACAAGCGGGAGGGGGGTCCCCGGCTCTGCGCCCACGCCTGCGTCAACCTCCCCGGCTCCTACCGCTGCGCCTGCCCCGGCGGATACGTCCTCCTGGGCGACGGCAAGAGCTGTGAAGGTGAGGGGGTTTGGGGGGGGAGGCTGGAAACCCGCGCGTTTTAAGACTTTTCCCCAACTAGCACCGTTGCTTTTTTATTTTTTTTTTTGTTTCCCTTTTTTTCTCCTTGCTTGCAAGCATTTCTGCATGCAGAAATCCCAGTGGGTTTGCGTACGGTACCCGTGCTGGAGGGGGAGGAAAACGACGGAGGTCCAAGCGCTGGCAAACCCCTGCGATGCTTCGGGGGGGGGCCGCGTCTCCCTGAAAAAGAGCACGGGAGCCCCACTGCCATGATGGAGCCGTGCCCCTGTGAACGGGGCATCGCTGAGACGAAACACAAATAGCATTAAAACCCACGAATTAGACGGGGAGGGGTCAGTTCGGAGGCTGGCAGCCCTTCCTAAAACAGGGGAGCCGGGGTGGGGGTTTTGGCAGCAGGGCAAAGCGACAGCAGGTCAGGACGGTGGGTGGCTGGAACTGCTCGTATGAAAGTCTCCTCCTGAAAAACAGGGATGTTTTTTGCGCTTTAAAATGTTGGTTATTGCAGCTCACGGTGAGAAAGCTCGCGCTTTCTCCTCTTCTCCCCGATGGCTGCGTGTTTCACAGCGTCTTGCTAACGCTCCCAGCAAATACCTGCATTCAAAGCTCCTGATTTCATTGTCGGGTATCTTACTGGGTTACACAGGTGTTTAGTAAATAAAAAAAGAGATTTTTGTTTTCAACCAGCTTAGTAGAAAGTTAGGAAAATAAGCTGCCCTCCTGCTGTGAGACTGCTGCCACTGTTTGCTAGCCCAAGGCAAAGATCGGGGGAGGAGAGCAGGCACAGAACAGGATTTTAGACAATTTAGGTGTTTTCAGCCATCTTTCTCACTTTTTTGGGTCGTGTTTGGCGTTTGATGCGTTTCAAGGCGCTTTTGCCTATTTTCCGCCAAAAAAGAACCCCTCAATGGGGTCAGTTTGAGGTCTCTGGTCAGCTTCACCCGCTGCCCGCCGCTGTTTTGCAGACATTGACGAGTGCGCCCTGTCCCAGGACAACTGCACCAGGGGGACCACCTGCATCAACACGGGGGGGGGCTTCCAGTGCGTCAGCCCCCAGTGCCCCCAGCCCGCCGGCAACGTCACCTATGTCAAAACATCACCCTTGTAAGTGCGGTGGGGGGGCGGGGGGCAAAACCTGGCCCTACTTTGTTTTTTTGGGTGCTGGGTCCCAAAAATATGTGCATGGCACCCAGATGGCTCCAATGCCACCAAGGCAGGGGGGACACGCACCCCATATCCCTGGGGTTCCCTGAAAACCTCACCCCGACTTTTGCCTTCGCAGCCAGTGCGAGCGCAACCCCTGTCCGATGGAGAGCCGGTCGTGCCACCAAGCACCCAAAACCATCTCCTTCCACTACCTTCCCCTGCCATCCAACCTGCTGACCCCCACCCCCCTCTTCCGCATGGCCACGGCAGCGGCGCCCGGCCGGCCGGGACCCGACAGCCTGCGCTTCGGCATCGTTGGGGGCAACAATCGCGGCCACTTCGTGATGCAGCGCTCGGATCGGCAGACCGGGGAGCTCATCCTGGTGCAGAGCCTCAAGGGTCCCCAGACGATCCAAGTGGACGTGGACATGTCCGAGTACCTGGATCGCGTCTTCCAGGCCAAGCACGTGTCCAAAATCACCGTCTTTGTCTCCGCCTATGAGTTTTAGGGGAGGCGGCAGCTGGGGCGGCTTCCCTGATGGTGACGGTCCCTGCTCAGCATCCTTCACCTGAAAGCGCCAGCCCTGGAGGCAGGCGTGTAATGGGAGCTCCAGGTGACATCCCATGCCGAAGCCTCTCTGCAGTCAACCATCCTCCCCTCTGCCTTAAGGTTGTTCTGCCCGGGCGGCTTTTACACCACCCATGTGGGGAAAAATGCAAACGAGGTGCAAAAGAAATCAGGTGCAGGGGTTCCCCGCTCACCGGGCCGCGGGAGCAGGGCATCATCCTCACCCAAGGCTCCAGGAGGATGATGTCTCACAGCCTCGGTGCCTACGTAGCGCAGAAAACAGCGGCTAGAAACCACAGCCCGTATTTCCTTTTTAATTCCTTTTTTTCTTTAGGGAAGAAGTTATGCTGGTCTGTGCGGGAGGAGGGAGGCTCAGAGCGGCTGCCGCTCTCCTCCCCGCTGGCCTGGGCTTGCTTGCGCTGATCCCAGCCCCGCACAGGCGTGCCTCCTCTCCCCTTGGGATGCCGAGAAAACCCACGGCAGCCCGCGGGGAGGGGGCTGGTCCAGCATCTCAATCCCTCAGGATTGCCTGGGAGCGGAAAAATCCTTGAACATGCATCCCTGCAAGACGTGGCTGTCTCTCGGTGCCCTCCTTGGCAAGCGGGACGTCGCTGCCGGGCAAAGGAGGAGTCCCGGTGCCCTGCCGATGGGCACTGGCAATGGGCTAGGGCCATCCCGTGCTTCAGCCTGTGGGCAGCAGCTCCTTCAACCTCCTGAACTGGGCTGCGCGTGGGCATCCCCCCCCCCCCCCCCCCGGCAAAGACCTCAGGGCGGTCTTTGGCCACGCTCGGTGCTGGCGTCGAGGGGGCCCGAGGTGTGAATATTTTCATTTTTCAGTCAGCCTCAGCCTCCGCCCCACTGTGTGTCGGCAGCTCCAGGAGCAGCTGGGGTTCAGCTGTAACACACGCCGGGGGGGTGCGTGTGTGTGTGGGGGCGACACACGCTTCCCTGGTCTTGCACCCTTCCCCGTTGGTACCTGTTCCTCAGTGCGGCGCTTGTGCATGTTAACCACAACCCCCCGACGTTATGCATGTTTCTCCATTATGTTGGTTTTAGTACAATTAAACGACGCTATAGCCTCTGAGCAAAGTACCCGACACGCGTGCGGCGGGGGACAACGCTCACCCAGAGCTCTCCCGGGGCCGGGGGGGGGACCTCAGGGTCCGTGTGGCAAGAACCTGCCTCCATTAGTTTTATTTTTCCGCCTTAACGTTTCTTGGAAGGGGATGGCTGCCAGCGGGGTGGCTCATCCCCAAGCATCCTTCCCCCCCAACCCCGAGCATCCTCCAGAGGATCCATCCTTCTATCCTCAAGGAAGCGGAGCCTGCTGCTGCCCTTCCACAAAAGGCAGCGGGGCAGAGTCCCCTCAGGGGGCACAGCGTGTGCCGAGCTGCACCCACTAAAATCCTTCCCACTCCTTGACCCAGGGGAAGAGACTCCATGAGACCCATCTGTGCTGCATTCTTTGGGGGAATCAAGCTCCCGGGGTTTTTTTTTTGGAGGGGGGGTTCAGCTTTTCCGCGGAAGCTCGGAAGGAGGGCAGGGTCTCTCCCTGCAGAACAAGGAGGGACATTCAGTGCCTGCTCCTCGCCGCTGTCGGCACGGGGCTGCTGGAGCCTGGGCACGGCGGATGGAGGATGTTTGGGTTGGCGGGCGCTCTGGCTGGACGGTGGAGCTGGGCAGGGAAATGCATCCCAGGGTTGTGCTGGGGGCGGGAAATGAAAACCCAACAGGCTCCCTCCTCCCCCCCCGAGTGCTTTAAAAAAAAAAAAAAAAAAAAAATTCAAATGAAATGCTTTTCTGAAAGTGTAGCTGCCTTCAAAAGCGGGGGCTGGTGGAGAGAGGTGGTGGCCCAGCTCCAGCAGGGGTGCAGGTACCTGCGGAGCGGCAGACCTGGGGATTGCCCACCTTTAGATGGGGGTGACGGAGATCCACAGGGAAAGACCCGCTGCTGCAGGAGGACAGAGACCCTCAGGAGAGGAGAAAGGAGCGGTTGGTGGGGCAGCACAGTGCTGCCTCCCTCAAAGGGGGCTGAGATGTCCTATCCTCTCCCAAGGCAGGAGGACCTCCCTGTCCCACTGAGGATACCCCATTATTCCTGGGGTGGCATGGGAAAGTGTCACCATGCAGCTGGCCTCAGCACGGGGAAGGAGAAGGCTTTTTTGGACCGGTCCTGGTGTTACCGTCTGAGAAAACCCATAACAATTTATTTTTGTTTAGACAATTATTCTACCACCCAATGACCCCTCCCCACCTGGAACGGGGAATCGGGGAAAGCAAGGAAACACAAGAGTTGAAATACCAATAGATTTAATAGGATAAGACTAAATAATTAACAATCATGGAATCACAGAATGGTTTGGGTTGGAAGGGACCTAAAGATCACCAAGTCCAACCCCCTGGCCCGGGCAGGGACACCTCCCACTAGACCAGGCTGCTCAAAGCCCCATCCAGCCTGGCCTTGAACACTTCCAGGGATGGGGCAGCCACAACTTCCCTGGGCAACCTGTTCCAGTGTCTCACCACCTTCACAGGAAAGAATTTCTTCCTGATATCTAATCTAAATCGACCCTCTTTCAGTTTGAAACGGTTAACCTGTGTCCTGTCATTACACTCCCTGATAAAGAGTCCCTCCCCATCTCTCCTGTAGGCCCCCTTTAGATACTGGAAGGCCACTATAAGGTCTCCCTAGAGCCTTCTCTTCTCCAGGCTGAACAAGCCCACCTCTCTCAGCCTGTCCTCATAGCAGAGGTGCTCCAGCCCTCGCATCATCTTCATGGCCTTCCGCTGGACCCGTTCCAGCAGGTCCATGTCCTTCTTGTG